>NC_085929.1:53440603-53759064 GCF_028885655.2 Pongo abelii | reverse complement strand
GTGCTGGGGCCACATCCGTTTGGGGAACGAATCTGTTTTGCAAGTGGCATTTGGGAGATGAAGATAAGGCGGCCCTAGGCCCAGCACTGAGGACTCCCAGCTGGTTGAGCCCCTCTCCATCCCAGGCAGCCATGGTCCTTCTCATTGCAAGGGGCATTCAGAGCCACCCTGCGAGGAGACCCAGCCCTGAACATCCTTCTCAGCTTAGAGATGGTAAAACTGAGACCCAGCAAGCTTGGGCTTTGTAACCATTGACTGACAGCTGGGGCTCATGACCAAACCTTCTGGCCCCAAACTTGGTAACCTTTTCCTCACGAGGCCAGCCTGCACGGAGCACCGTTGGGGGAGTCCCCAGTCTGCAGCCATCGCTGACACCTGGTGCGAAGGGGTTTACCTGCTGCACCTGGGATAGGAAAGTAGCCCTATGTTTGGAGGAAGGGGGTGGGGAACGGCTAGGCACAGAATCACACCAAGGTGGGATCACGTGCTGGACGCAAACAAGTGCTCTGAAATTAGGCAGACCTGGGTTCAAACGCCATCCCCACTACTTACCAGCTGTGTGAGCTGGAGAGGTTTCTTCCCCTCTCTGAGCCCCAGTCGTGTCCTCTGAGAATGATGGTAATGAAAACCTCTGCTCCCTGTGGGCTGCTGGGAAGATGGTGAGATCCTTTAGATGCATTTAGCCCAGTGCCCAGCACAAAGCAAAGACTTAATAAAAGTTCTCATCTCTTAGTATTTGTGTCAGTTATCTCCTGCTGTGTAACAAAGTCCTCCAAAATTTGGCAGTTTAAAACAATAGCAAACCTTTACCGACTTGCAGTTTCTGTGGGTCAGGATCCAGGGTAAGCTCGGGTGGGTGGCCCTGGCTCAGGGTCTCTCCAGAGGCTGCGTCACGACGTTGGCTGGGGCTGCCATCATCTGAGGATTTGATTGGGGCTGGAGCCTCTGCCTCCAATATGGGCTGCTTGGGGGAGGCCACAGTTCCTCACAGGATGGCTTCCACAGGCTGCTCGAAGGTCCCACATCTCGGCAGCAGGAGCCCCAGAGCAAGTGATCAAGAGAGGACAGAGGGGAAGCCACGCTGCCTTTTCTGACCTGGCCTGGGAAGTTCCTCACGGCCACTTCTTCCATATTCTATGTGTGAAGAGAGTAGGAAATTAGCCTCTGCTTCTTGAAGGGAGGAATGGCAAAAGACTATGGTGGACGTTTTTTAAATCCACCACGTCATTGCTGGAAGAATGAGACCAGACCTCAAGGGAAGAAAACAAGGAAATTGTCTAGAAAGGCCCGTGAAGGAGCCAGAAAACAGCTGAAAGTGACTCGCAATTTTCTTTGCTACTTCCAGCCAAGAGCATCGTTCTCACCGGCCCAGCTGACTGACCCTTCAGGTGACAGAACCACGTCACCCCAAACTTTTTCCCAGGCACAAAAGCCTTCTGAGCCACATCCATGTGTGGGTCTTTGATACTAGAACCAGGACTTCCAAACCTCCCGGAGTCCAACACCCATGATGCAGGACATGCAGGCCCACCATTGGGGTTTAGTCTGGGAGGGTCCTTGGCTTTACCCAGGAAAGAATTCAAGGGCGAGCTGGTGGTGTTAGACAGCAGTTTTTATTGAAGTGGTACCAGAGGTGCTGCTCCTTACATTGCAGGGCTATCCCATGGGCAGTGTGCCCAGAGCAGCAGCTCAAAGGCAGTGCTGCACTCATTTTTTTTTTTTTTTTTTTTTTTTTTTGAGACAGAGTCTCGCTCTGTCGCCCAGGCTGAAGTGCAGTGGCACAATCTCGGCTCACTGCAACCTCCACCTCCCAGGTCCAAGCAATTCTCCTGCCTCAGCCTCCTGAGTAGCTGGGATTACAGGTGCACACCGCCATGCCTGGCTAATTTTTGTATTTTTACTAGAGACGAGGTTTCACCATGTTGGCCAGGCTGGTCTCAAACTCCTGACCTCAGGTGATTTGCCTGCCTTGGCTTCCCAAAGTGCTGGGATTACAGGTATGAGCCACTGTGCCTGGCCTGGACTCATATTTATACCCACTTTTAATTATATGTAAATTGAGGGGCACTTTATGCAGAAATTTCCAGGAAAAGGATGATAACTTCTGGGCTATTGCCATGGAAAGAGGTGGTAACTTCCAGGAGTTGCCATGGCAATGGCCAACTGACATGGCACCGGTGAGCGTGTCTTATAGGAGGTGCTTTTGCCTCTTCCCTGTTTTAGCTAGTCTTCAATCTGGTCCAGAGTCCAAGCCCTGCCTCCTGCCTCCCGCCCTGGAGGGCACTTTCCCGCCACCTCTCTATTTTCCATTGAATAATGGAATAATTCAGTAATTCCATTGAATAATGGAAAATGATGAAATGGACTGGAATATGCTGGCTGGAGTATCTTCCCAGGATTCTGAGGGAGGGACTGAAACCAAGCGAATTATAACATCTCCCTCCAAGAGTCACTCAGGGATCCTTCTGCAAAGGGAGATGGTCACATTCCTTTAACTGTGGCCTCCAGCCTTGGGAGGTGTTATATGCCCATTTCATGGATGGAAAAATAGAGGCTCCAAAAGGGCCGGCAAGTTGTCCAAAGCCACACAACGTGGAGTGCAAGAGCCTGGCCGAGTTCGAGAGGCCCTGCCACCAGCCTGGGTTTCCACACCACCCACGTCCATCCCAGGCTTGTACAAACCACATCTGCCATGACCAGATGATGTCCACAGTAGGGACAGAGCCCGTGAATGCACAAACACACACCAGGGGCTAAGCACAAGTGTCCTGGGGGACCACATCAGCCATGCTCTCCTCCCCGTCCCCTGCCTGCCATTGCACCATCACCCACCACCTTGCAGACACTGCTGCAGAGGCCCCTGCCTCGAGACGGGCCATGGAGAGGGCACCCAGGCTGTGAGCACATTAGAGACAGATGCCCACACTGAAACCCTGCAGAGCTCAGAAGGTCCCTGATCAGGGGAAGGCAGAGTCACGTCTGCCTTCCAGAAGTGTCCCTGAAGTGCCTAAGGAGGGAGAGTAGTCTCAGCAGAGAGGCTGGGGAAGGAGGGTAACATGGGGGAGCCCGGGGGGAGGGTGACATCGGGGAGCTGGGGAGGAACGAAGAGGGGAAAGAGGACAAGTGGCCCTGCCACACAGGACCAAGCAGTGTAAGGGGACCCACAGGGCAGGGGCCCAGCCTTCAAGAGAGCCCAACAAAAGAACGGGGTGTGTGTTTGGGCTGAATGGGGCGAGTACCAGAGAGGGCTGCTCCAGGCTTGGGGCTCTGTGATGTGTGAGCTTGGAGGTGGCCAGGAACGGAGGCCCCGTCAGGATGTCTCAGCTTCTGGGGGTGGCCGTGGGCTGAACAGGAAAGTATTTTGAGCGTCCCCACAACCCGGCAATGCTCACCGGCCCACTGGACCATCTGACCCCACCCCAGGCAGGCATCCCCCATCCCTCACCTGTGGCTCCCACTAGTAAGGAGGACCCAGCCACTCCCTCCACCTCTGCTCTCTCTCTGCCACCCCACATCTAACCCTGAGAGATCCCCTGCTGTCTCTAGCTCACCCCACATCTAATCCTGAGAGATCCCCTGCTGTCTCTAGCTCACCCCACATCTAACCCTGAGAGATCACCTGCTCTCTCTCTCTGTAACCCCACATCTAACCTGCCGCCTGAGGGCTCACTGCTCTAGTGTCCAGCCCGAGTTCCCAAGTCAGAGAATCCCATCGGTCTAAGAACACGCAGTGAACACCCGCTGCGTATCTGGCATCCTTCCAGGCCCTGGGATATGACAGTGAACAAAAGGGGCCGACACTTCCGAGGAGAACACCCTGAGCAAACAGGCAGCATGGCTGGCAGCAACGGGCACACGGGGGACAAAGCCGCAGGGTGGAGGGCTGGGGAGACCAGGCTGGGGTCCACTGAGATGGGCCAAGCACAGAGGAACTCCAAAAAGGCGACGCTGGGGCAAAGAGCTGACAAGACAAAGGGGCGAGCCCTGTGCGCCTGTGGGGAGGAGGGTTGCAGGCAGAGGGCAGACTGAAGGCCGGGGCCGGAGGACCATGTGTGGCTGAGAAGCGGCAGGATGGCCATCGGGCCTCTATTGTGAAGGGAAGCAGAGAGGCGGGATAGAACGGGGTGGAAACTGGTGAGGTGGCCTGTTTGGATGCTGATGGGAGTGGCCCAGGAGAGGAAGAAATATGCCTGATGTAGGACAGAGAGGGGACCACGGCTGGAAAGGAGTCCCGGAATAATGCCAAAGAAAAATGATTCACCGGACACTTGTTAAAGACAGCAAGGCAGAGGCCACTCCAGCTCCTGCTGTAGGGGAGACTCGTGCACAGAGCTGAGCTCAACTCCCACTAGAGCAATGCCTTCGGGGCACACAGCCAGCAAGCGGAGCGGGGAGACGGCAGCGTGCAGAGTAAGAAGCGGACCTCTCCGGATATCAAGGCTGGGGGATAAGGGGCTTCATCTGATTTCAGGGTGAGCAGATTCTTGATAAGTGGGCTTAGCGGGGTCCTTCGCTGAAACTGGTTCAGCCCACCAAGGACAAAGCTTCTTGAGAGGAGGGCTCCGAGGAGGCCACTCCAGCATGGGCAACGAGGGAGTCCTTTTCACTAGGTGGGAAGAGACAGGCTTCTGTGCGGGAGGGAAGGGGCCGGCCTTGCTGGAGTGGAGCCAGTTCAGGGCAAGGTGGAGACCCCTGAGTACACAGGTGGGCTGAGAAGCACGTTCGTTGTTGCTGGCCCTGGGGACACAGCAGCTGCCTCACTACCATGGAGACATGGATGCGCCCGTGGACGGCTGCCCAACCAGGCCTTGCCTAAGTCCCATCTGCCGTGGCCAAAAGGCAGCATCTCAAGGTCACCAAATGGGCCTCTCCTTTCAGGGAAACAGGTTTCTCTCTTCACTGTCATTCCGGGGGTTCACGCAGATGCTGGCCTGGCAAATGCTAGGGGGCTGCAGGCTGACACCTTCCACATGCTTCATGTAAGAGGCTCCCCCAGCTCTGTCCTCCACGGTTTCACGGCTTTTATCAGCACCAGGATGAGAGTCTTCCAAGGATGCTGGGCTGCGTCCGCCTTGAGACAGGACCCCATACGGACACCTGTGGGCCATAAGCAGGGAAATGAAGGGATGAGGGTGCCAGCTGCCTTCCCTGCCAGTCCCAGATGTCTACCCTGAAATCAGACACAGTGTACGGCTGTTGCTACCCCTGCCAGTACCCTTCTTGTAGCACCCAGAAACTCCGACGTGAACTTTATGCAGTTCATTAGAATCAGGAGCTACCACTGCAGCCCTTCTTGGGAGCATTCTCATGAAAGGAAGCCATTCCCCAGCTTCCCAAATAACAACGAAGCACGGCCCCCATGCTGGAGGATGTGGGCAAAGGGAGTCAGCTCATTGGCCCCCTTTTGGGGCGTTAAGGGCACAAGTTCCTGAAGTTCCTGCCTTGCTAACTGGAGGTCCCTGTCTCCAGGGCATTTACCAGTGGGTCTCCAAAACCTGAGCCTGGCTAACCGGGATGCTTACCCCCGGGACTATCTCATTACTGTCACGTTGCTCGCTGCACTGCAATGCTGTTCTAGAGGCCTGCACTGCACGGCCGTCCTGGAGGCCTGTGATGGCAGTGGTGGGCCATATGGAGTAGCCAGCTATAGCGGGAAGGGGCAAGCGATGGCAGCAGGAGTGGCTGCAGGAGCAGCAGTGGCAGTGGTGGGAGCAGCGGTGGCAGGGGTGAGACCCCTGTGCCGCATGTTCCCTGTGCCCTGCATCCCCAAGGCAGCTGACTGCACCACCTCTACCCTCACACGTCTGGGTAGGACCCGCCCCCAGGCCCAGAGCCTCCGCCACTCCCTACCCTGGCCCCACATCATCGCTCTCAGCCGCCATCCTGGGGGCCACCGTAATGGGGCCAGGCCTAGTTGCCTGCCAGCAGGGTAGCAGTGTGGCCAGGCATGGAAGGGCAGGCAGAGAGGGTCCCCAAGGCAAAGCTGGCCCCGGGGTGATGCTGCGCTTGCACGCGGAGCATGGGGGCCAGGCCCAGGGCACAGAGCTGGGGCTGCGCTTTGGGGGCCCAGGGCAGGAAGTGGGAGTGGCTCCTGCTTTGGGGGACCTGGTCAGGGGCATGGCCGTTGTGCCCACCCACCAGTGGCACCAGGTTCCTGTACCTCAGGAGGATGCTCTGCATAGGGCCGAATCCCCAGGGTCCACCCTGCACTGGGGTGATCACCAAACCTGACACTCCCAATGGCCGGGCTCAGGGCTAGCGATCCACGCCCACGGGCATCCCCTCCGCACAAGGCTATAAATGGGCGAGGGGGAGCCCCAGGCTGAGCGCTGAGGCCACGGCAAGAACTTGCAGTAATGTCACCCCTGTTCCAGATGCCAGCCTGGGCCCATCGAGGACCTGGAGCCCCTGCAGCAGGCTGCAAGGAGGCGCGGCCAGGGCTGCCCACATGTTCCACGGAGCAGGTGGGAGTCCCGCCCTTTCAGGAGCAGGATCTAGGCATCTCTGCGCTCTGCACCCTTGGGGGCCCGAGAAGGTAGCCCCTGCCTCTACAGGCTCAGGGTGTCTGCTCCAGCTGCCTGGCCTCTCCCGGCTCTCAGCACCTGCTCCAATCTTGGATCAAGGTTGGGGTTGAGCCCAGGTGCTGTCACAGCCTGGCTGGGTGTGCAGACGCTCGGGGCAGCACTGACGTGCCAGCTTCCTGCCACTTCGGCCCCCTCTGGACTTTGGACGCCAACAAGTGCAGGAGGGAAGCCAAGCAGGGAGCTGAGGGTGGCTTGGCGCTGGCCTGTAGGTACCCCTTGGCACAAGCAGCCTGGACACCATGGACGGTGGCAGGAGGCAGACAGGCTTCTGGGCTGAAGGGGGCGGGTCCCCAGTGAGGCCCCACCTTCAGGCCAGGGAAGGCCTGAAGGCTGGGGGCTGGGCTGCCAGTCCCACGGGCCAGAGTCGGAACTTGTGGTGCCTTTTCTGGGCCCATCCATGGCCACCCATGGACCAATTGGCATGTACTTCCTCTCCTCTGAGATCCATAAAAACCCTGAGCTCAGCCAGAGCAGAGAAGACAACAAGACGACCAGCTGCAGAGAGGAGCTACCCTCTCTGCAGATAGCTGAACACTTGTCGGGAAACCCTGGCTGCAGAAAGGACCTGCTCCCTGTAGGTCTTCTCTGAGCTGTTCTATTGCTCAGTAAAGCTCCTTTTTGTCTTGCTCACCCTCCACTTGTCTAGGTATACCCCATTCTTCCCGGTCACAGGACAAGAACTCGGGACCCACCAAATGGCAAGGCTAAAAGAGCCATAACACAAACAGGGCTGAGACACACCCCTTGCTCACCACGTTGAGGGCAAAGAGAGGGTGAGAAGATCTGTGTCCCTCCCAGAATCCCAGACCTGGGAGCTCCCTGAGCCAGGGCTGTGACACCCTGTTTGGGGCCCTGCAGTTCCTGGTGTCTCCAAGCTTCCAGGCACCACCATGTTCCCCAGTGCCAGCCGTGGAAGCTGCGTGTCCAGCCTCAGCCTCACAGAGAGCGGGCACCCACGCCAGAACCTGGAGCTCCCTGCCCCACTGCAGCCACCGGCATGTCTGACTGTGCAGTGGCCAGACCCCACACTCACTCACATACCCATCACTGCTCCATACCTGACTTGTCCTTGGCAGGCGTGGGATCCAGGCCGGTAGCATGAGCCGAGTACAGCCTGCCAGGCCGAGTGGGCAGCACAAGCCCAGTCCCAATCAAAACTGGGCAAAGGTGCCACTGGCCATGGAGGTTTCTGGCCAGAAAAGTGACAGCCCAAGGATCCCACAACACCTGCGCTGCATGGCCATTCTGGAGAGCCGTCCCACATCTGCTGGCCCGAGCCCTCCGCTTACTAGGAGCAAAGCCAGCCCCTCAGCTCTCTGCATTTGTGCTTCCTCCTGCTGGCCCCTTCATGTCTCTTTCCAAAGCCCTGCATTCTTCCTGCTTTGAAGCAGGGAAGAGCCTCCACACATTTCCTGGCCTTGGGTGGAGACCAGGTCACTGCTGGGGATGCCTGGACCACATCCACATGTTTCATCCCAGCTGCTGAGCAGCCTTGAACTCCACGCCCTTCGACTTTGAGTGTGTGATCCACCGCATGCAGGAAGCACTGTCTTTGCAGATGTTAATGTACTCCCTATCCGAGGGCGGATGGGGGCAGGGGCCAGGGAAAGCTGCCTGTGATACCGCGGTGCTTCTTGGCAGTTTCCCAGATAAGAGGAAACCTCCCCGCTGTAGAGAACCCACGAGTCGAAACACACCTGCAATATTTCCCTCTAATATCCTGGGTCTGTATTTTGCTCCTCAAATTTCTCTCGTGGGGGACTGGGCCATTTACATCAAGCTACTGGGGATCAACAGTGGACGGCACAGACATGTGGTCCCTGCCCTCAGGGGTGTCAGCACCTAGAGAAGAAATCTGAGCCCACAGCTGGGCACACACAGTTCATGTGGAATGAAAAAGTCAGCGACTGGATACAGGGTGTCCATCAGTGAGGTGGTCCCAGTGGGTGTGAGCAGGTTAATCAATTGCATTCCACGGGTTGTTTCCAGATATGAGCGACAGGGTCTCAACAGCTGGGCGGTGTCCTCACAGAGGCCCCCAGGTGGGGCTGTGATGATGCCCGGGGCAGGGCCGGCAGTTGTTGGGGTCGAGCAGCCTCCTGTGCCCACACCAGGCTCCTGCCTTCAGGGAGACACAGAGCCCTGAACAGCGTGAGGTCAGCGGGGTGAGGGCTGGGGGCAGGGCCGGCAGGTGATGTGGGTGCAGATTCAGCAGATGCACCAACGATCGGATAGAATCAAACACTTTCCAGGATCGAAAAGTGCTGGGGGCAAGATCAGGCTGATGCATCCACAGTGATGGGGGGAGGACCACTTCAGGGTAGGTGTCAGGGTGGTCCGGGCTGAGCCTGAATGACCAGGAGGACCCCTCCACCCGCTGATGTCCGGGGACAGAACAGTCTAAGCCAGGAAAGTGCTGGTGCAGAGGCCCTGAGGCCGGAGGGGGCGTCTGGGGCTCCAGGGACAGGAGGGCCGGCGTGGCCGGAGCGAGGGCGCAGGCGTGGCTGGGGATAGCATGGGAGGATTGCGAGTTTCCTCTGGTGCAAGGGCTGGGCTGGTAGGACACGCTAGGCAAGCCTTTCCCAGCTATGCTGAAGAACGCGCGTGAGGCTGCATTCACACCACCACCAAGAGCCACACTACAGCGGGCTCTCAGGCCCAGGGGCTACGGGAAGCCCTTTCTGTATAACTCACATTCTGCGGGTGGAGAAACTGAGGCATGGAGAGGTTAAGTCTGCTGCCCAAAGTCACGCAGTGAGTAGCACTGAAACCATCTAGGGAGACGGTGAGGAAGACCAGGCAGGGGTCCAGCCATGCAAGGACCACGGTTTGGGCCTGGGTGAGACCCCCTGAGCGTGGAGGAGCAGGAAGGGGGACACGGGAGAGGTTTGACAACAGTGACCACAGCACTGGCGTCCACGGAGGAGCCCGGAGTCCCCTGACTCAGAGGACCAAGCCATTGCCAAGACGCATATGACCTCCTGAAGCCTCATGGGCACAAGGGGCCCGCCAGTCACCACCGTCTGAAAGGCCCGTGCACCAGCCCTTGGAGCCTCTCCTTCCACAGGGACCGTGGGTGGACCCCGAGCTGAAGTGGGGTGAGCTGAGCAGCCCTGCACCTTCCGAAAGGCATGAGGGCGGCGGGGCTGCGCCACTGCAAGTCAACAGCTCCTGGATTTACACCCCCAGAGTAAAGTTCTTCAGGCTGCTTCCAACACGTAAGGGCCAATTTATTGTATGGTTTTTTTTCCAAAAGGAATCATTCGCTGAGCCAGATGCGAATTGTCACCAACTTCCAACAGGCCAGAGATATAATACACATGCATTAAAGCACCGTGAAGTGAGCGGCCCTTCCAGAAAGAGCAGAAATCATGATTTTATTGTCATCTTCGTCTGTTATCATAATTTACAATTTCACTACACTCCTATTACTGGGTACTTGGAGAACGTTTGTTAATGTCCCCGGCACACTTAGCACGCAGCCCCCACCAAGTGGACAGTTTAACTCTCCACTTAGCGCCTCGTGCAGGCCCCTGGGGTGTGAGAAAGGGACACTCCAGTCCCTACCCGCCGTACTCCCAGGTCCAGAGGAAGACGGATGATGCCATCCGTGAGAGCACATGTCACTGTGCCTCCCTCCCAACCCTGGCCTCCTCGCTGGAACATCCTCCCTGCGTCACACACCAGGAAGGGTGCCCCAGGAGCAAAGAGGCAGAGCCACATCCAGGTGTGAGCTACCTGGGGACTGGAGATGGCCCTACCCACCAGGTAAGGCTAGGGCCTGTTTCCCCTTGGGAAGGAGGCTAGCAGGCTCCGGGAGAACCAGGTGGAGTAGAGGGTGTGTGCCTTGGAGACATCCTCCTGGAAACTCAGGCCTGGGCTTAGGGTCTCGCAGCTCTCAGGGCCCCATAACGAGTCTCAGTCCATGGAACGCGGCTCTCACCTCACATCCATCAGCAGACATTTGCCAAAGTGGAGCCAAGCCCCGGGGCCCTGGGAACACAGACCTTCCAGGCAAAAGCCTAACCATCCCAGAACAACCGGCAACTGGCAGAAGAGCAGGGCTGTGAGGCCCTCGCTCGGCAGTGGCTGCCTGAATCCATGTCATTTCAGCAGCACCTGGACCTCGGTGGAAAGACAGCGCCTCCCCCCACTGCACCAACAGCCAAGAAATACGGTGCTCGGCCCAGCCAGCCCCTCCCCCCGGGAAGGTGGGACGCAGCCGCTGCCTTCTCTGGGGCCGGCAGATATTTATGGTTTGGTTTGTTAATGTTATTGCAAAAACCCCTCTCTGATGAAGCCGGCTCGGGTTGTTTAAATTAATGACCTCAGGTAGGATCACTAGGAGCGTCGCCCAGCCCTGCCAGAAACCCTGCATGTCAGCAAAAACTCTGTCACCAAAGCCACACTGGAGAAATAACTCAGCCATTAGCAATGAGCCGCAGAGAGGGGCTCTGTGTCCTGGCACCCACAGGGCGGGGGTGGCCCAGGCAGGAGCGGGGTCCTGGATGCAGGGGCGGAGCAGCCCCACCCAGAGGCTCCAACACCCAAAGCTTTTGCCAGGTGCTGCCCACGTGGAAGGGGACCCTGCTCACAGCCAGCGCATGTGGATCTGTTCCAGGCTAGCAAAGATGACCCCCACCCTGGGAACCATGCCCTGCTGATCAGATCTGCATGATCAAGGGCACCAAGAGCACCCCAAAGGGTGTGTGGGGACTGAGGGGGTAGCTGGGGCTGGATGCAGCATGTGGTTCACTTCCAGCCTTGATGGAACATCGCTCTGGTGCCCAGAGAGGCTGCTCCTGCCCCAGTTCCCTGTGTCTGGCTGCCCCAGAAACTGGAGTGGGGTTTGCCTCAAGAAGCTGCAGCCCTCTCCACTGAGAAGCTGTGCACAGGGACGGGCCTGGGGATGTCTCGGGCTGCCAGTCCTCAGGCTCTGTCTTGCTCCCAGGCCTCATTCTCCAGGTTCCCAGAGAGGGCATCCACACACATGCACACACCAATACGCACATGCATGCATGCACACATGCATCAATGCACATCTACACACATGCACATATACCCATCTACACACATCTACACACGTGCATATATGCACATCTACACACACGCACATATACCCATCTACACACATCTACACAAGCACATATACGCACATCTACACACATGTACATATACCCATGCATACATACACATACACACACATATGCACATATACCCATGGATACATACACATATACACACACATACACATGTGCACACACACATGCACACACCCAATATGCACATGCATCAATGCACATCCATACACACATGGACATATACCCATACACATACACATACACACACAAATGCAGACACAATACACACATGCATCAATGCACATCCACACACATGCACATATACCCATCTACACACATCTACACACGCACATATACGCACATCCACACACACGCACATATACCCATGCATACATACACACACACATACGCATATGCATATGTGTGTGTACATAAACATGTACACACACATATGCATATGCACACGCATCACACCATACACATATGCACACACGTCACACATATACATGCACACGTGCATACATATACATGTCTGCACACCCACAGCAGGGAGCTATGCAGGTCAGGGCTCAACACACCCTCAGGTTCTCCCTTAATGGAGGGCTCTTTCCTTCTTCACAAGGTCCCTGGATGCCAGGGGAGAAGGAAGGCACTTCCTGGCAGAGGTGCAGAGGAATATGGAACCAGCAAGGGCAACCTGGCAGGATCAGCCCAGCCCCAGGCCTTGGTGAGCCTCCTTCTTTCCACCCAGACACTGAGAGGGCAGCCCAGCCTGTCCAGGCAATCAGCAGAGGTCAAATGAGAGCCAGGCCAGCCGAGGGTCCCTTTGCACCATGCCCCCCGTTCCCACTTGTCCCCAAGGGCCAAGCCGCAGATAGCCTCTGTCCAGTTATTCGAGATGTCAGGTTCATCTTCAGTCTTGCAGAAGAGAAGGAGAGAGAGGAGGTGAGTGGCGAGTCGAATGAGTGGTGAGTCAGCTCACAGGCGAGCCGACACCAGCATGCCAGGAGGGATGACCCACCTGGAACATCAAGCAGGTTTAGACCAAGGTGGCCCAGACACTGAGTCTCCTCTCCCTCCCTCGCTGCCTCCTGTCCTAAATTCATTTTCTTAAGAGTCACTGGAATGAGTCCAAGTGGAACCCTGTGTCCTGCAGCCCAAGGGGAGGGCAGGCAGGGTTGGAACTGAGCCCAACAGCCTGGAGACGCTGTTCACCACCAGCTGGGACCTCACAGCAATAGCTTCAGCCCCTCGAGCCCTGGCCGAGGAGCTCAATGTGGAGGAGGACTGGGTGTCACGGACATGGAGCAGGAGGAATCTTGTCCCAATCCAGCCCTAGTGGCCAAGCGTCTCCCCCACAAGCTCCCAGTGCAGGGGTGCACACACCAGGAGGACGGTGGGGACACTGTCCTGGGAGGAGGAGGGGCCGGAGTTAGGATGGAGGAGATGACACAAGGGTCAGGGAAGAGTAAACCAGATGGGGACCATCACCACCACAATCCACCCTGACTCCTGCCTGGAAACCCAGACTCCCCGCCCAGGGAGAGGGGATGACTTGGGATTCCAAGAGGGCAAGGAGGAAGCACAGAGGAAGGGGCTGCCCTGAGAGCTTGGAGGTGCTGAGGCCTTCTGGGAGGGAGAGAAAGGACGGGGGCCCCCAGCAGGCTCTGGCTTCAGGGTGCAGGAGAAAGAGCAGGGCGCCTTGATGGACGGCACTGCCATGCCCACCCGCCTCAGAGTCCCGCCGAGATCAAGCCATCAGGCTTCTTGCAGCTGCCTCCCGACACGCCAGGCCTCGGGTCCCAACCTCTGCAGTCACGCTCAGCAAGAAGCATCGCAGCCACCAAGAGCCCCAAAAAAGAGCCCCAAAGCTCACCCTGAGGATGCCCCACCTGCTCCTTTTCCCAGAGCCCTAAGCTCTGGGGACCTCAGCCTCAGGGCATCTGGGGCTGGTCCTGGTCTGTTTTTCCAGAATTTTCTCTTGCTCCTCTTTACCCATCTCCCTACTCCCCCACGCTGTGTTCCACACTGGATCTCCAGCCAGGCCCCCTCCACCTTTGTTCATGCTCTTCTCTTTCCAAAATGTTCTCTTGTATCCAACAAACTCCTATTCATTCTTCAAGGCCCAGCTGAAATGTCCCATCTCTCTGAAAACCCTGACCCTCCCAGGTTGGAATGAGCCCAGATTGTAATGATTCCTATAGCCCAGCTCTGGGCTGGGCTCAGGGTGTGCATGCGTGAGTGATGCTGAGTATGTGAAACCCATTTCCCTTTATCAGGAGAAAGCTTTGGCCTGAGACCCACGGGAGGGCCATGCCCTAGCCTGCACTTCCTGCTGTCTCTAAACCACTGACCCCTTTGGATGGGCCCAGCCAGACGGAAACAGCTCTGCACTCCCCTCCCTTGGGGCTCTGGACAGCACAAAAGGGCGGCTGGGTGTGGAGGGCGGAGAAAGGGCCCTGACCTTTCCGGGGGCAATTATGACTCCTGGAACCTTGAACTGCGGTCTTCATTAGGTTACCAAATAAATTATTACATTATTACATTTTAAGTTGACAAGTAAATCTTATTATAAAAGTGTAATGACACCATAAAAGACATTTTATTCATCTGTTTCGTCCTCTTGTTCCCGTTGACACTTCATTATAGCTCCCGAGACATGGAGAACTAGAACATTAATTTGGCAAATCGATGGAAATCTTTCAGGAGCTGGGGTTTCCAAGTTCTGCCCTGGGGCCCCGATGAACGCTCGAGAAAAAGACCCCCAGTCTGGGGGGTGGAAAGAGCTTGGAGGCCTGGGGTATGGACACCCAGGGAGGGCTCCCCTAGCACCACCTCTGAAGCGCCCCCCAGATTCCCCCAAGGCCCTGCCAAGGTCCAGCTGGCCCACGCCGCCACTCCGCCTTGGACGGTCTCTCAGCTGCACTGGTCTGTGGCCTTGAGTCCGTCATCAGACACCCTCCGTGCCATCTTAAAACCAGGGATGTCTTGATGAACAGACAGAAACAATTAGGGCAGCAGTGAACACCCCAAGTCCGGAGCCGAAAGCTCAGGTGACTAGGGGACACTTTCCAAGGACCCGGGAGGGTTGGGGCTGAGGCGGTGCCTGTCGAGGCCGGAACCCTGGGGTGGCTGGTGGGAACTCGCCCTGTCTTCCTCCTACTCTCTAGTTTCCAATTCGTTAATGACCTCTACTATCTTAACGGTGGAAAACATGCATACAGGTATTAGTGTGGATAAGACTTGATGGTAAGTGCACAGCTCACGCCTGTCAGCCTTCAGGGCTCGGCCAGCAGCACCGGGCCCCTGCCCAGGACACGGCCCCTCCTCCCCAGGGTCCCCGAGGCACGTCCTCTCTCTCTGTCTCTTTCTATCTCTGTCTCTCTCTCAATTCAATGATCGATGTGTTTTTCCTATATTCTAACCTGCCTGTAATTTGGAAATTGTGCTATTTCAAACAACTCAATTTAAAATTCGGATTTTTGAGGTTGATCATTTTTCTCTTCTCCCTACCACTATTAGCAGGATGCCAGGCAATTTCTAATTAAATGATTTGAAGCTGGAATAAAAGCAGTAAATGGTCTCCACTGGGCTGTGAGGAGAGACCAGGAAGTGAGTGGAGCCCAACTTGGGGACTGACAGGTGATGCCTCGCCCCTGCGACGCCACCCCCAGGACACCACACCCCTGTGATGCCACGCCTCAAGATGCCCCGCCCCACGGTGCCGGGCCCTAGCAACGCCACGCCCCCATGATGCCACGCCTCAAGATGCCCCGCCCCACGGTGCCGGGCCCCAGCAACGCCACGCCCCCATGATGCCACGCCTCAAGATGCCCCGCCCCACGGTGCCGGGCCCCAGCAACGCCACGCCCCCATGATGCCACGCCTCAAGATGCCCCGCCCCATGACCACGCCCCCGCTCCCGTTTCTGCCTTGCCACGCCCACTGGCCCCAGACACCTTGAGGATGGTTCTGCTCTGCAAAGGAAGTGGGGGTCTACTCCCCTGCACCTGGAGGCACCCGGACTGCAGCTAGGCCTCCCCCTTGCTACTGCAGAGCTGGGGAACCCCTACCGAGGTGCTCTCCCTAGTCCATCCCGCGAGGCTGGAGTGGCCAGGCTGGAGCCTGTTCCTGCCAGGAGGAAGGGATGAAAGGCTGCAGGTGCACTCCTGTGACATAGGGTGGGGGCTGGACAGAGCAGGACGGGGCTCTCCAGGGTCTCACGGATGGAGCTACCATGGGAGAGCCCTCGACCATGGCCCTTAAACACTCCCGGGGATTTTCCAGATACAGAAGCCTTTATGGGCAGAGGGAGGCGCCCAGGCAGAGGTGAGGGGTGCGGACAGCCGCTGGGGCCCGGCAATTAGAATGCAGGGGACTGGTCCGGGACAGGCGGGCAAGAGGGGAACTGCAGACAGGCCACACATCCAGGGGTAGGAGTGAGCACCAGGGCTCAGACGCCACGGGATCGGCTGGTTCTGTGGAGGGGCCGGGGAAAGAGGCCGGTCAGGGCAGATGAGGAGTGCCCCAGCAAGCCGAGCCTGGACACAGCCTGACCTCCCGGGGTCCTGAGCAGCTCCCTGACCCCACATCCCACAGCCACTGGCTGCAGCCCAAGCCAGGAGCCTCCGCCCCGCCGTCCCAGGAAGTCACTGGAGAGCAAGGACTCCTGGAGCAGCCATCGGTGCCAGGCCCCAGCAACGCCACGCCCCCATGATGCCCCGGCCGGCACCGTCCTCACACGGGCACAGCTGGCAGGCCCAAGGCAGGCTGAGCCAGACCCCACGGCTCCCAGCAGAGGAATGCATTCTCTCAGAAGGACAGGGGGAGGGGGCCCCCAGCACACCAGCGAGGAGGAGGCAGAGACGGGCATGCTGACCTGGCCCCTTTACTCCTTAAGTTACTGGTGGCTGCGCAGGGCCCAGAGCACGCAGGGCTACGGACAGCACTAGGCCTGAGAGGAAGAATCAGGGACCCTCAGAGACACAACAGAGCAGGGCCCCCAGGGACGCTTGGGAAACAGAATGCGCGGCCGGTGAGCCCGAATCTCCCCCACGTCCAGCCCAGGCTGCTGCCCAGGAGGCTTCCGGGAGCCAGTGAGTGCTGCAGACTCAGAGACGCAGGGATGGCATCCTTCTCTTTCTCTCTCTCTCCTTCCCCTGCCTCCTCCTCTATCTATCCGTCTCCTTCCCTCCCTCTCTCTCTCTTTCTCTCTTTCTCCCCCTCCTCTCTCCTCCCCTGTCTTTCTTTCTCTCTGGGTCTCTTCCTCTCCCTCCCCCTCTCTCTCTCCCTCTCTCTTTCTCTCTCTCTCCCTCTCCATCTCTCTCCCCCGTCTCTTTGTTTCTCTCTCCCTCTCTCTCTCCATCTCTGCCCTCCTTTTCTCTGTCTCCCTCCCCTCTCTCTCTCTCCCCCCTTTCTCCCTCTCTCCCCCACCTCTCTCTCCCTCTCTCTCTCTCCCCCTCTCTTTCTTTCTCTCTGTCTCTTCCCCTCTCCCTCTCATTCTGTCTCCTCCTGCTTTTCTGAACAATGAACAATGACCATCACTGGGCTCACAAAATTAAATATCTGAAAGATGTTAGGAACTTACCTTGGTTTCTATGGCAACATGAGAATAATTCACATTTCCCAGCCAAACTGGAGGCAAACACATTTTTCGTCTGCTTTATGGGTGGCCAATTATTTTTAATAGCCAGGTCAGCAGTGGCTGTCCCTGGGTCCTCTGTCCTCATTAGCATTCCCTGGTGTCGGGGGCGTGAGAATGGTGGTCACCAAGTTTACTAAGAGACTCTGACCTGGTGTGGGGAGCAGAGATGACCTTCTGCTGCTTGTCACCAGGAAGAGCCAGGCTGGGCCACCCTCACCGCTGTGAAACCCCGGCCACCTCCACCTAGCAGCCGCTGACTTGTTGGAGAGGTGTGGGCCCTGACACCAGCATCCTCACTCATGGGCAGGTGACCTCCAATGTCCTACTCTGCTCTCTGACACTAGAGTGGAACCATAATCCCCACCCCAGGGGCCATCAGTCACTCCACAGATCCATGCCTGGAAGACAGCAGGTGTCCAATAAATGCTTGTGGAGTTAAATGACCAACGAATCAACCTCCATGGTGCCAGGCCAGCCTCGTCATGCCACCTGCTGGATAAAATCTCTCCTGCCCAGCTGATCACCAAGACAAGAGCTGGCGGGATATCCCTGGGCCTTCAGCCTGGACAGATGAGGATGGGGGAACCATCAAGGGTGCCCCCACTGCAATGGAATAAAGCCAGGTGCAGAAAACAGGTCATCTGGGTCCGCCCGGCCTCCTTCGATGCAAAGCCCTGGGCCGAGCTCCCTGGTCTATCTGGAGCTCATTCCTTCACCTCTCAAATGTTGTCAAGGACCCGCCACGGACCCAGCCACATGTCCAGCCCTGTTCTAGATGCTGGGACAAGAATGGACAAGAAAGACACAGTCCAGCTTTGTGGAGTTGGTGGCCTAGTGGAGAGAGGACCCTAGACTAGTCAACAACATGAGATCCTTCTAGGTGACAGTCATACCTCGAAGAAAATGGAACGGGTTAAGAGAGACGGCCAGGGGGAGGGTGTGGGCGCTGGGTGGGGAGGGCTCCTCGGGTGGGCAGCACCTGCCCCCCAGCTCCTTCCCAAGCAGGCCTTTTGGCTTCTCCAGGCCAGGCCCCACGCAGGGACAGACAGATGGGGCGGGACGGGGCTTATGCCACAGCCACGCGGCTTCTCTCCAGGAAGGAGAGGCAAACTTTGGGATGCAGTGGCCGAGGCCGCTGTGCCATCTCCCCATCTGTGTGCAGCAGGGGGCCACCAGCCCTCCTGGCCCCTCACCCCTTGGCCCAACAAGCCACAGGCTCCGGCTCCCAAGGGCCAGGCCAAGTCTTTTTTTAAAAAAATCAATAAAATAATTACAGAAAAGAAAATGAATAATTTAACAAACACTCTCATACCCACAACCTGGGATTAACCCATTAACATCTCTCTGGTTGTATTGTACATATATCTGGTTGTATTGTATTGTACATACATCTAGTTGTATCTGAATCACTCAGATTATAAGAAAGTATAACTTAATATATTATGTATAAATGTAAGTTATATAATTATTTAAATATATACAAAAATATACAAATATATGAACGTATAATATGTAAATATAATAGAGATATAATTAGCTCAAATGCATATACAACATCAGGTAATAAATAAACAACACAGCTCCCGCTGCCCTCCTCCCCGCCAACTCGCCCGCCTTCCCATTGTCACACCGACAGGCTCACCTCTCTCCATCCTGTGCTTTCCGTCTTCACAGGCATGTCCACAAATGATACACGCATGGATCGTTGATGTGGCGGGGGACCAGCAGCTCGGGGGGCTAAGCCTGTGGATGCCCCTGCCCGAGTTCCCATCCCGACCCCCAGGAGGGGCTGTGTCTCTTTGGGCAGCTTTGTGGTTTCTCCGAGCCTTGGATTTTCCCTCTGTAAGGGAACAAGAATAGTGCCTCCTTACTGGCCGCTAGGTCCTGGAGACCCTCTGGCTGGCTATGAGCACGGGGGTGGGGGCCGGCTGTGAGCAGGGGGGCCGGCTGTGAGCGTGGTGGGGGATGCCCCCTGGCTGACACGGCAGAGGGTCAGCTGTGAGCACTAGGGGGTGTGTGCCGGCTGTGAGCATGCGGGGGGCTGGCTGTGCACAAGGGGGCGGCGACCGTCACGGCGCCCCGCTCCACGCTCCGCTGCTTTCTCACTGGTGTTACTGGTGTCCATATGATGACCCTATGAACCTGCTCATCTTAACCGGGCATCGCACGCACCCCGCCACGCGAAGGAACACCTGACACTGGGTTAATTTCCTATGGAATGACTTTAGGGTGTGTCCAACCTTTCTCTATTGCAGCCACACGGCGCACCCAGGGAGCCGCCCATGAGAGAGATCTCTAAGCTGGGACTCACCCACCTGTCCCTGGGCTCCGAGGTGGCTCTTGGGAGTGTGCGCCGCCCCTCTGTCCCCCACAAGGGAGGAGTCCCTTCCTCCCCAGTCCTGTTTGGTCTCTGGGTGGCCGTCACTGGTCCCAACCTCACGTCCCCTCTTTCCTGGGCGCTCTCTGGGAGCCTCACATCTGAAGCACCGTCCGTGTTTCTCTGGTGGCTTCTCCAGTTTAGGTGCATCCAGGCTCTCATGGGAACCTCTGCTCCCTCTGGTCCCTGCTTCCATTGCTCTGTGGAAGCCCAGCTCCTCCTCCTCAGGCTTCCTCCTGGTCTTAGGCTTGGGGAGACCTTTGCTGAGCTGCTTCTGTCTCCATCTAAACAGATGCCATATTCTCTTGACTGTAAGCACCGCTCCCAACCTCATTGTCCTTATTTGTTTTAAAATAAAATCCACCGCCAGTATGGGCCACTGAACTCTAAGGCCACAGCCTCAGGTTTTTAATTAACCAGAACAATCTGAAGCAGAGGTTGGTTGGCTCCCTCCACGTTTTCTTCCTTAGATCTGAATCCAGTTCAAAAGCACCAGGACAGGATGTGACTGCCCTGCACCTGCCAGCCTCGCTGGCCTGAGGATTGACAGACAGTACATAGGTGGCCTGGGGACCCTGTGGACTCCCACAGCCAGCAGACGTGATGTAACCATATCCTAAAATCATACAAGCAGCCAATGACCCTCTCTGTGACTGCTGCCCCAGCCCCGCCTCCCATACACCTCTGCTGGATGTGGCCAGGTCACGCGGCAGCCAGCAGCTGCTCCCGAGGCCCAGCCCCCAAGGCATGCCTTGGTTCAAGCCCCCACCACTGGCTGTATGCAGTTCCTGAGATGCCAGAGCCCCTGCCCAGGCCACAGGCGGTAAAAGCCAACGACAAGGCAGCAAAACCCAGCTTCATGGTCCAATGAAATCCCAGCAAGCCACCCAGGTAAGACCCTGGCATGGCCTGAGGGTGGTCAGATGCAGCCATGGCTTTGAGCCCACCCCAACTGTGCCAGCGACTCCAATCTCGTGCATTCTTTTATGCCCTAAATTCTGATCCCTGGGGTTTGGGAAAGGTGCCATAAAACCATCTGAGCATGGGGCCTTTGGAAAGGAGAGATCTGAGGCTGCCCCTTCAAGTTACTGAGTGATTTGTGATTTATTCAGGGTTTTTATTTCCTTTTTAAGTCAATATTTGTCATCTGTATTTTTCTAGAAAGTTGCCGATTTCAGCCAGAATTTCAAATTCATAGGTACAAAGCTGCTCATAGGATGCACTTATAATTTTTTAAATAGACTACAGTTTTTCGAGCACTCAGGTTCATAACAAAAATAAGCAGAAAGTACACGTAGTTCCCACCTAACCCCACCCACATCTGCCCCCTCCAAGGCCGGCACCCTGAACCATAGACACATTTCACAGACACAATCGATGATCAACATTGACACATCGCTATCTTCCACGGTCAACAGTTTGCACTAGGTTCACTCTTGCCGTTGTACAGTCTATGGATTTGGACAAATGTATACTATTATCCACCATTACAGAATCATACAGAGCAGCTCCACTGCCCTAAAAATCCTCTGCACTCTGCCTACTCATCCCACTACCCCCAGCCCCTAGAAAGCACTCATGTATTTACGGTCTCCGTAAATACATTCTGGTCGCTTTTTCCAGAATGTCATATACTTGAAGTCATAGTGTGTAGCCTTTTCAGATTGGCTTCTTTCACTTAGCTGTATGCATTAAAATTTCCTTCATGTCCGTTCATGGCTTCATAGCACATTTTTTTATCACCATTGCATGGGCATATCATAGTTTGTTTATTCACTTCTCGAAAGACATTTTTGTTGCTTCCAAGTTCGGGCAATTGTAAGTAAACATTCATTTGTAGTTTTCTGTGTTTGAACATTTTCGACTCAATTGGGTAAATATCTAGAAGCATGACTGCTGGATTATATGATAAGACTACAATTAGCTTTAGAAGAAACTGCCAAACTGTCTTCCAAAGTGGCTGCACCATTTTGCATTCCCACTAGCAAAGAATGATAGTTTCTGTTACTCCACATCCTCATCAGTATTTGGTGTTAGTGTTTTGGATTTTGGCCATTCTATTTTTTTTTAATTTTGTAAATATTTTTTAAATTTTTGTGGGTACATATGTGTATATATTTATGGGGTACATAAGATGTTTTGATACAGACATGTAATGTGAACTAAGCACATCATGGAGAATGGGGTGTCCATCCCTCAAGCATTTATCATTTGAGTTATAAACAATCCAATTACATTATTTTAAAATATACAATTGTTATTATTGACTATAGTCACCATGTTGTGCTATTAAATAGTAGGTCCTAGTCATTCTTTCTATTTTTTTGTACCTATTAACCATCCCCACCTTCCCACACAACCCTCCACTACCATTTCCAGCCTCTGGTCATCAAGCATCTGTTCTTTATGTCCACTAGTTCAACTGTTTTGATTTTTAGATCCCACAAAAAAGTGAGAACATGCAATGTTTGTCTTTCTGTTCCCGGATTATTTCACTTAACATAATGACCTCCAGTTCCATCCATGTTGTTGTAAATGATGGGATCTCATGCTTTTTTATGGCTGAATAGTACTCCATTGTCCATACGAACCATATTTTCTTTATCCATTCATCTGTTGGACAGACACTTGGATTGCTTCCAAATCTTGGCTATTGTAAACAGTGCTGCAATAAACAGGAGTGCAGATACCTCTTCCATATACTGATTTCCCTTCTTTTGGATATATATATCAGTGGGATTGCTGGATCATATGGTAGCTCAATTTTTAGTTTTTTGAGGAACTTCCAAGCTGTTCTCCATAGTGGTTGTAGAAAATTACATTCCTACCAATAGTGTACAAGGATTCCCTTTTCTCCACATGCTTGCCAGCATTTGTTATTGCCTGTCCCTTGGATATAATCCATTTTAACTGGGATAAGATGATATCTCATTGTATTAATAGTTTTGATTTGCGTTATATCTCATTGTATTAATAGTTTTGATTTGCGTTTCTCTGATATCAGTGATGCTGAGCACTTTTTCATAAGCCTGTTTGACATTTGTATGGCTTCTTTTGAGAAATGTATATTCAAATCTTTTGCCCATTTTTGATCAGATTAGATTTTTTTCCTGTAGAGTTGTTTGAGCTCCTTATATACTCTGGTTATTAATCCCTTGTCAGAGGAGTAGTTTGCAAATATTTTCTCCCATTCTGTGGATCGTTTCTTCACTTTATTGGTTGTTTGCTGTGCAGAAGCTTTTTAACTAATGTGATCTCATTTTTCCATGTTTGCTTTGGTTGTCTGTGCTTGTGGGGTATTACTCAAGAAATCTTTGCCCAGACCAATGTCCTGGAGATGTTCCCCAATGTCTTCCTGTAGTAGTTTCATAGTTTGAGGTCTTAGATTTAAGACTTCATTTGTTTTTTACTTTTGTATGTGGCAAGAGATACAGGTATAGTTTCATTCTTCTGTATATGGAGATCCAGCTTTCTCAGCACCATTTATTGAAGAGACTATCTTTTCCCCAGTATTTTTGGCACCTTTGTCAAAAATGATTTCACTGTAGGTGTGTGGATTTGTTTCTGGGTTCTCTGTTCTGTTCCATTGGTCTATGTGTCTTTTCTTATGCCAGTACCATGCTGTTTTGGTTACTATAGCTCTATAGTATAATTTGAAGTCAGGTAATGTGATTCCTCCTGTTTTGTTCTTTTCACTTAGGCTAGCTTAGGCTATTCTGGGTCTCTGTGGTTCCATATAAATTTTAGGATTGTTTTTTCTATTTCTGTGAAGAATGTCTTTGGTATTTTGATAGGGATTTTATTGAATCTGTAGACTGCTTTGGGTAGTATGGACATTTTACCAATATTTATTCTTCCAATCCATGAACATGGAATATTTTTTAATTTTTTGGTGTCCTCTTCAATTTCCTTCATCAGTGTTTTATAGTTTTCATTATAGAGATTTTTCACTTCTTCGGTTAAGTTCACTCCTAGGTATTTAATTTTATGTGGCCATGATAAATTAGATTACTTTTTAAATTTATTTTTCACATTGTTCGCTGTTGGCATATAGAAATGCTATTGATTTTTGTGTGATGATTTGTATCTTGCAACTGTACTGAATTTGTTTACCAGTTCTAATAGTTTCCTTGTGAAGTCTTTAGGTTTTTCCAAATATAAGATCATATCATCAACAAACAATGATAATTTGACTTCTTCCTTTCCAATTTGGATATTCTTTATATATTTCTCTTGTCTGATTGCTCTAGCTAGGACTTCAGTACACTATGTTGAGTAACAGTGGTGACAGTGGGCATCCTTGTCATGTTCCAGATCTTAGAGGAAAGGCTTTCAGTTGTTCCCCATTCAGTATGATACTAGCTGTGGGTCTGTAGCATATGGCTTTTATTATATCGTGGTATATTCCTTCCATATCCAGGGTTTTTTTGAAGATTTTGATTATGAAAGGATGTTGAATTTCAACAAATACTTTTTCAGCATCAGATGAAATCATCATACGGTTTTTCTCCTTCATTCTTTGGATATGATGTACCATGTTGATTTGCACATGTTGAACCAGCCTTACATCCCAGGGATGAATCACATTTGGTCATAATGAATGATCTTTCTAATATATTGCTGAATTCAGTTTGCTAGTATTTTGTGAGGATTTCTGCATCAATATTTATCTGATATATTGTCCAGTAGGTTTCTTTTTGATATGTCTTTGTCTGTTTTGGTATCAGGGTAATACTGGGCCTCATAGAAATCTGAGTTTGGAAACATTCCCTCCTCCTCTATTTCTTGGAATAGTTTGAGGAGGATTGGTATTAGTTCTTCTTTAAATGTTTGGCAGAATTCAGCAGTGAGGCAATGAGGTCCTAGGCTTTTCTTTACTGGAAGACTTTTCATTACAGCTTCTAGCTACGTTAATAGAGTTTTTTTTGTCGTTTTTTTTTTTGTTTGTTTTGTTTTTTTGGTTTTTTTGTTTTTTTTTTGTTTGTTTTTTTTTTTTTTTAGACAGCGTCTCACTCCGTCACCCAGGCTGGAGGCTGGAGTGTAATGGATGGCATGATCTCGGCTCACTGCAACCTGTGCCTCCCAGGTTCAAGTGATTCTCCTGCCTCAACCTCCTGAGTAGCTGGAATTACAGGCACGCGCCACCATGCCCAGCTAGTTTTTGTATTTTTAGTAGAGATGGGGTTTCACCATGTTGGCCAGGCTGGTCTTGAACTCCTGACTTCATGATCCGCCCACCTCGGCTTCCCAAAGTGCTGGGATTACAGGCGTGAGCCACCATACCCGGCCTCATCCTCCCACTTTTTAACTTTTTGTTGTTTCTATTTATATCTTATCGTACTGACTATGTCTTGAAAAGTTGTAGTTATAATTTTTTATTGGTTCATTGTTTAGTCTTTCTACTTAGGGTAAGAGTAGTCTACACACCCCAGTTACATTGTCATAATACGTCGTGTTTTTCTGTGTACTTACTATTACCAGTAAGTTTTTTTGCCTTCAGGTGACTATTTATTGCTCATCAACGTCATTTCTTTCTGGTTGAAATACTCCCTTTAGCATTTCTTGTAGAATGGGCCTGGCATTAATGAAATACCTCAGGTTTTGTTTGTCTAGGAAAGTCTTCATTTCTCCTTCATGTTCGAAGGATATTTTTGCTGGATATACTATTTTAGGGTAAAAGTGATTTTCCTTCAGCACTTCAAATATGTCATGCTTCTCTCTCCCGGCCTGTAAGGTTTCCACTGAAAAGTCTGCTGCCAGATGTATTAAGGCCCAACTCTATGTTATTTGTTTCTTTTCTCTTGTTGCTTTTAGGATCCTTTATCCTTGATCTTTGGAAGTTTGATTCTTAAATGCCTTGAGGTAATCATCTTTGGGTTAAATCTGCTTGGTGTTCTATAACCTTCTGGTTCTTGGATATTGATCTCTTTCTCTGTTATTATCCCTTTGAATAAACCTTCTACCCTTATCTCTTTCTCTACCTCCTCTGTAGGGTCAATAACTCTTAGATTTGCCCTTTTGAGGCTATTTTCTAGATCGTGTAGGCAGGCTTCATTATTTTGTATTCTTTTTTCTTTTGTCTCCTTTTTTTTTTTTAAATGGAGTCTTGCTCTGTTGCCCAGGCTGGAGTGCAGTCGCACAATCTCGGCTCACTGCAACCTCCACCTCCTGAGTTCAAGCAATTCTCCTGCCTCAGCCTCCCAAGTAGCTGGGACTACAGATGCCCATCACCACGCCTGGCTAATTTTTTTGTATTTTTAGTAGAGATGGGGTTTCACCCTATTGGCCATACTGGTCTCGAACTCCTGACCTTGTGATCCACCTGCCTTGGCCTCCCCAAAGTGCTGGGATTACAGGCATGAGCCACCGCCCCTGGCCTCCTGTGTATTTTTAAACAGGCTGTCTTCAAGCTCACTAATTCTTTCTTCTGCTTGAACCATTTTGCTATTAAAGGAAGCTGATGCATTTTTCAGTATGCCAATTGCATTTTTCAGCTCCAGAATTTCTGCTAATCACTTTTTAATTATTTCAAGCTGTTAAGTTTATCTGATAGAATTCTGAATTCCTTATGTTATCTTGAATTTCTTTGAGTTTCCTCAATGTAGCTATTTTGAATTCTCTGTCTGAAAGGTGACATAACTGTTTCTCCAGGATTGGTCCCTAGTGCCTTATTTAGTTCACTTGGTGGGGTCATGTTTTCCTGGATGGTGTTGATGCTAGAAGATGTTCTTTGATGTCTGGGTATCAAAGTGTTACATATTTGTTGTAGTCTTCACTGTCTGAGCTTATTTGTAGCCATCCTTCTTGGCAAGGCTTTCCAGTTATTTGAAAGGACTTGGGTGTTATGATCTAAGTCATTTCTCTTTTAGGGAGCACCCCAACCCCAGTAACACTGTGGTTCTTGCAGACTTATAGAGGTACCAGCTTGATGGTCTTGGAGAAGACACAGGAGAATTCTCTGGATTACCAGGCAGAGACTCTTGTTCTCTTCCCTTACTTTCTCCCAAATACACAAAGTCTCTGTCTCGATTCTGAGCCACCTAAAGCTCTTGGGCCCTGAATAACCAACACTGCCACAGGGAGCCCTCTGGACCAGGGCAAGCCCAGAAATGCCATCCAAGAGTCAAGTCCTAGAACTGGGGACTCAAAGAGCTCACTTGATGCTTTAACTCCCTGGGGCAGTGGTGGTACCTAAAGCCAGCAAGTCTCAGAGGCTCACCAAGGCCCTTGATACAGTACCTGGGTTTCACTGCTGGTTATTCAGGGCCCAAGGGCTCTTCAGTCAGCAGGTGATGAATGCTGACAGGACTGGGTCCTTTCCTTCAAGGCAGTGGATTCCCTTCTGGTCTAGGGTGTGTCTGATATTTGGCTCTTACGAAGGTGTTTTTTCTGTGTAGGTAGTTGTTAACTTGGCATCTTTGTGTGAGGGGACGATTGATTGGTGGAGATTTCTATTCTGCCACCTTGCTCTGCCTCTCCTGCTTGTATTGGATTTTGGCCATTCTGTGTGTAGTGGTATTTCATTGTTGAGCATATTTTGCAATATGCTAAGCATATTTTTGTGTGCTTATTTGCTATCTGGGTATCTTCTTGGGTGAGGTGTCCAGATCTTTCGCCCATTTTAAAGTTGGGCTGTCTGTTTTTTATTGTTGAGTTCTTTTTAAATTTTAGATAGCAGTTCTTTATCAAGTATGTCTTTTGCAATTATTTTCTCCCACTCTATGGCTTAATTTTGGTTCTCTTGATGCTTATAATATTTAAAATATCTTCAGCATCTGCAGTTTCACATCCCTTCATTATTACAGTTGGATTTTAATCCTTAGGAGTTTATCTATTTGTCATTCAACAAACATTATTCAGCTCCTACTATAGACAGGTCCTGTTTCTGAATGCTGGAGATACACCAACTGCAGAACAGGCAAAGATGCTTACTTTCGAGCCTCCATTATTAGTCTTGTCTAAAAGTAAACTTTTGTTTTTTTTCAGTCAATTCCATTATTTGTGTTTTCAACTCCAATAACTTTTGTTTCTATATTTATTATTTTGATTGTCTTTTTAAACCTTTTTCTCATTGGTCCATCATTTTCTGCAGATGAGTTATAATTTTCTATTGTACTTGTGGATAGGTCAGTATTTCCTCATCATTGTATCCATTTTTGCCTTGTTTATGCTGAGGTTAGGTTATGTTGTTATATCTATGCAGGTCCATGACTGAGTGAAGCGCTTTTCGTCATATGACAAAGCACTTCACTCAGTCATAAGACAAAGGTTTCTTTGTCCTTGTTAATGCTTTTCAAATGTGATTTGGGGGAATACAGATATTCCAACCACATTTGGGGAGGTGGGTAGTATTTCCCCCATATTTTTTCCATCCCTCCATTTCAAACAAAATTTTTAGTCTTGATGTATCTCTCATCAATAGTATGTTGTTGGCTTTTATGGAGTTTTTAAAAGTATAATGTATCTCCTTTTGAATAGGTGAGTGTAAATTATCTATAATGATCATATCTGAACTTGCTTGGGCCCTGGTAATTAATACGTCATATTTACCATACTTTGTCTTTGCTTTTTTTCCTACCTCTTTTCTTGCCTTCTCAACTTTATTCCTTCTTTTTCTTTTTCCCCTCTCCTGGAAGTTACACACTCAATTTCCAACGTTATCTTTAAATTTCTAAATAATTTCTCAAACTTCTATTTTCTAAGGCATTCCAAAGAAAGCCAGATTAGCAGACCTGCAGCCACTGTTGCAAGCCACCGTGGGGTGGAGAGGGCTGCAGTGATTTTGCTGACTCCTGTATTTGGCAATAATGACTGAAGAATCTCACTACTAAAAATTTATTATGGAAAAAGTACCCAGAAATGTAGACATTTATCACAGCACCATTTGCTAGAGGAAAAAAATAGCAGCAACTTGATGTATAATAAAGGAATAAATTATGTTAATCCATGCAACTGCATATTATGCAGTCATTAAAATCACATTTTTGAAGAATTGTAATGATCTGAGAAAATGCTTATGATCATAGCATCACACAAAATCCCAAGTCAGTCTCTTTCTGTCTGTTTTGGTTGCAGCAAGAAGGAAACAGATGCTCCACTACAACGGGAGTTTTGAGAGAGCCCAGGTGCAGCTCTGTGAGCAGCAGGGAAAGACGATTACCCAGAGATGCAGACACACCCATGAGAAGGGCTAGGACCGACCACACCCAGTGTGCGGGAGGATGTGGAGAAACGAGAACCATCGACCTGCCAGTGGAAATGTAAGCTGGAAAAGGTGCTTTGTAAAATCGTTTGTCATGATCTATTAGAGGGGATGCATGCCCTATGGCTCTGCAGTTCCGCTTCTAGGGGAAAGAAAACCACAGAACAGGGGCACGTGTCCACCGAGAGACAGGCACGCAGATATTCAGAGGGGCATTGTTTATAACGGCCCCAAACCAGACACGATCCAAACGTCCAGCAGGAGTAGAAGGGACAAATTGTAATCTATCCATGTCATGGAAAACTTTACAGCAATGGAAAAGAAGAAACCACACTTAATACCACACAGATATTCCCATAAACAGAAAGTTGAAGCCGGGTGTGGTGGCTCACACCTGTAATCCCAGCACTTTGGGAGGCCAAAGCGGGTGGATCACAAGGTCAAGAGATCAAGATCATCCTGGCTAACACGGTGAAACCCTGTCTCTACTAAAAATACAAAAAAAATTAGCCAGGCGTGGTGGCGGGCACCTGTAGTCCCAGCTACTCGGGAGGCTGAGGCAGGAGAATGGCGTGAACCTGGGAGGCGGAGCTTGCAGTGAGCCCAGATTGCACCACTGCACTCCAGCCTGGGCGACAGAGCGAGACTCCGTCTCAAAAACAAAACAAAACAAAAAACAGAAAGTTGAGCAAGAAGAGTTGTTCACAAGAGTATATATTGTATAATTCCATTCATATAATAAAAGTGTACAAATAAGCAGAACTAAAGGATGGTTTGGAAGTCAGCGGCGTGTCATGCTTGGGAAGACAGAGCATACAGGGAGATCCAGTGTGGGCCATGTTCTAGTTCTCGACCAGGGTTGTGGTTACATGGTGTTTGAGTCCATTCTCATGCTGCTAATAAAGACATACCTGAGACTGGGTAATTTGTAAAGAAGAGAGGTTTAACAGACTCACAGTTCCACGTGACTGGGGAGGCCTTACCATCATGGCGGAAGGCAAGCAGGCACAACGTCCTGTCTTACATGGATGGCGGCAGGAGAGAATGAGGGCCAAGTCAGAGGTTTCCCCTTACAAAACCATCCTATCTCGTGAGACTGATTCACTACCATGAGAACAGTGTGGGGGAAACTGTCCCCATGGTTCCATTATCTCCCACCAGGTCCCTTCCACAATACATGGGAATTACAAGAGTTACAATTCAAGATGAGGATTGGGTGAGGATACATCCAAACCATATCACATGAGGTGTCTGCTTTGTGATGATTCTCTGAGAGCTAGGTTTGTGTTGTGTCTGCCACTTCACAGCTTAAATGTAAAAACAGCAACAACGAAAAACCACTGCAAAATATTCAGAAAAAAATACAGACTAAAAGAGAGAGGGTATTTGTTTTGTATTGCTGCGTAACAGATGATCACAGACACAGCCCAAGGTCACGCAGCCAGCCCTGGTGGAGGCAGACGGCTGGTGACTGATTTTCATTTCTGTAACTATCGGTGATGTGAACTTCTCATTGGTCACTTGCACCACTTTTGTGAACTGCCCATTTTCTGTGCTGTGCCCATTTTTATCAATTTCCTGGAACTCCACATGCTGAGGAATCTGAATCTGCCTTGCCTAGGTGAACCAGCGTGTCATTCACATTTGTCTTTGGTGATGAAGGTTGGGTCTTAGTTGTCCCTGCCATTTGCCTTGGTAGCGCATACTACGGATATATATCATTAGTCTTTTTCTATCTTGTTTTTGCCACTGGCATCATGCTAAGAAAGCCTTTTACCATTCCCAATGACAAAAATAGCCATGTATTTTTGAGTAGTTGGGGGTAATTTTTATATTTACATCCACTTATCTGGAAGTTGAATATAATTTTATTTCCTAAAAGAATAATCAGGCCGGGCGCGATGGCTCACACCTATAATCCCAGCACTTTGGGAGGCCGAGGTGGGCAGATCACTTGAGGTCAGGAGTTCGAGACCAGCCTGGCCAACATGGTGAAACCCCGTTTCTACTAAAACTACTAAAAAAATTAGCCGGGTGTCATGGCGGGCACCTGCCATCCCAGCTGCTTGGGAGGCTGAGGCATTAGAATCACTTGAACCCAGGAGGCAGAGGTTGCAGTGAGCTGAGATCACACCACTGCACTCCAGCCTGGCCACAGAGCAAGACCCTGTCTCAAGAAATAAAAAAATAAAAAAATAAAGAATAGCCAGCCTCATATTGTCAACAAAATGGACTCCGGCTGGGTCGCTCCCACAGGACCATGTAAGTGGCCGTGTGTGCTCCTGGGTGGAGGCCATCCTGTGCTGGGGACCCTCCATGCCATGGAGCTGCAGGGTGGGTGTGGAAAGGCCTCACAGCTGAGTGAGGCCCACCCCAAGCAGCCTGCAGTCCCGCAGGGCAAAGTGCAGCGCCGGAGGGAAGCCCAGGGGCTGGGGCTGAGAGAGGTGAGGTGGGCAGGGGCTGGGAAGGCCCCAGGGAGGTCCACACCCCGAGGGGTCTGAGTCTTGGGCAAACTCCCCAGGACTGCGGCCTTGAGAGCAGATCACTGGGGCCACAGGGCTGACGAGGAGCCTCCAGCTCTGGAGGACGGCATGGAGGCTGGCGTGCTGCAGCTTGTGATGGCGCCTGTCATCCTGCAGCCTGTCCCCACGTCCTCAGTGGACTGGGTCTGCTCAAACACAGACGGGATTCCTCTCATTTCCATCCATCAGTGACAGCGCACAGAAGCGTCCCACCTACTAGTTCTTCCAAAAGCACAAACCACAAAGACTCTCCATCTCCCACTCCCCACGACCTTGCCAAGGGCACAGCAGGCTGAGCCTCTTCCCGGGACCGGGCAGGGTGAGGTGCACGGGACAGCAGTCACCACAGGTCAGGGACTGATCTCAGGGCCCCTGGGCTCGGGCCACCCTCAGGAGCAGAGTGTGCACAGGCTGTGAAGACCTCAAGTTGGGCCCGAGGAGCCAACTGCTGAGCTGCAAACTCCGGGGGAACCGTGAAGGCGAATGGCAGTTGCTGGGCTGTGACCTGGAGTCAGGAGCTGAACACCTGGTGGCTGCTGGGGACAGCCAGTCTCTGTCCTGCAGACCACAGCCAGGCATCAGTGAGGTCAGCCACGTGCCAGGCCACCGGGCCCAGGAAGGCAGCCCTGCCTGGCTCAGCTCCGCACTGGGTCGCTGCGGAAAGAGAGGTGAAGGGGCTACTCCCAGTTTGTGGAGCCACCAGCCCACCCATAGGGACAGGAGCACACCCCACACCCGTGGGGACAGGAGCACACCCCACACCCAGTCAGTAGTATACACCCCACACCCATGGGGACAGGAGCATACCCCACACCTGGTCAGTAGTGTACACCCCACACCCGTGGGGACAGGAGCACACCCCACACCCGGTCAGTAGTATACACCCCACACCCGTGGGGACAGGAGCACACCCCACACCCGGTCAGTAGTATACACCCCACACCCGTGGGGACAGGAGCACACCTCACACCCGGTCAGTAGTGCACACCCCACATCCGTGGGGACAGGAGCACACCCCACACCCGGTCAGTAGTATACACCCCACACCCGTGGGGACAGGAGCACACCTCATACCCAGTCAGTAGTGCACACCCCACACCCGTGGGGATAGGAGCACACCCCACACCCATGGGGACAGAAGCACACCTCACACCCAGTCAGTAGGGCACACCCCACACCCATGGGGACAGGAGCACACCTCACACCCGGTCAGTAGTGCACACCCCACACCCATGGGGACAGGAGCACACCCCAAACCCGGTCAGTAGTATACATCCCACACCCATGGGGACAGGAGCACACCTCACACCCAGTAGTGCACACCCCACACCCGTGGGGACAGGAGCACACCTCACACCCGTGGGGACAGGAGCACACCCCACACCCGGTGAGTGGGCAACACAAGGGAGTGGAAAGCCAAGTGCTGCCAAGGGAGGGTCCCGAGGGTGGGGCACCTAGGGGGATGTGGGGTACCTGAGGGTGGGGCACCCAGACGGGGTTACTCAGAGGGGTGTGGCACACCTGGAAAGCTGCCCTGAGAAGCTGAGGCCCTTTGAAGGGTCTTGTTTCAGTAACACAGGGCAAGGAGGGTGTTTCAGTGTGTGGGTGGGGGTGAGGCAAGTGTACCCCAGGAGAGGCGGGGGTAGACCCCAGACCCTGGTGCCTACTCCGAAACAGTCCTTTTCATAGCAGGTGCTTGACAGATGTGGCCCAAGGGGAGGTCCCTTGTTCAGGAGCCTGGCAGGGGCCAGCCTGGACCCCACACTCCCGTGTTCCAGCCAGTGCAGAGCCAGGCTTCAGGGGTCAGACTAGTTTCTGAGTCTTGCCCCACCCGGGCAAGTGGCATCCCTGCACCACCTGCGCAGTTGCAGCCCCATCTCCCTGAGAGGTCCTGCGGGTGGCAGCAAGACCACGGGTGCTGCCGTGCCCACGCTGGTGCGCTGCAATGGCCCCGAGCTCAGACCCTCGGCAGGGCTGGGCCAGGGTGCCCGTGTCCTCGATGGGCAAGTCCTCGAATCACAGGCCAAGGCTGCGGCTTTGTCACTGATCTTTATTCCGTGTTTTTAGCACATCACATCCAGACAGCACACCCCAATCATTCCAGATGGATCTGCTCAGACTCAAGGCCCGTGGCCAACACCCCTCACATTCAGTCTTGGCGTTTACGTATATGAGGAAATGCGCACAGGGCTAAACTCCGTGGAGCTTCCTGTTTAAAACATAAACCACCTCAAGAAGCAGGTCAGTTGTGTCCGCAGCCTTCTGGCCACACAGCATGATCTGAGCTAGAGAAGGGGATCCTCCCAGGGCTGATCTCGGCAAAGCGACATGGGGCTTCCTGCACACGGCCATAGGGCGGCTCTTCTAGTGACGGAATCCCCTCCCCATCTAGAAAGGGAGGCGGCAAGAGGAGGAGGCATGGCTGGTCTGAGGAACCCCTGACGCTGGGGTGGGGACAGGGAAGGCAGGGGTAAGGCGTGCCCGCATCTGATCTGAAGGAAGCCCATCCCTTTGCTGGTCTGGGAGCATCTGACGTTTGCACAGCATTTTGTGCTAATTTCCATGCTGTGTGTAATGACCCTGGATTTTTAAAACAGAAGCAGAAACACACACATCACTTATGCCTGTATGTCCCACAGTCTCCGGCAGTGTCCCAGGGCCTGGGAGAGGACACGGCTGCTCCTGAGGGACAGAGGAGAGTCTGAGCAGTCAGTCACCCAGTGGGTCGCTGAGGACATGAGCCTGTCCTGGGCTCAGGGATCAGACAGACTGTGGCTGTGGCCCTGCCCACATTCCAGGGGCCACGCAGCCTGTGACACACCGAGGGAATGCTGGGAAGCCAGTCCCAAGGCCCCTGGAGCCACGGACACAGCCCTAGCAGGGCGCTGGGCAGGGACCAGGTCTGGGCCCTTCCGCACTTAGAGCCCCAAGGAACCAGTTCACAGCGGGAACCAGTCCACGGCAGAACCGGTCCATGGCGGAACCGGTCCAGGGCAGAACTGGTCCACGGTGGAACCAGTCCACGGCGGGAACTGGTCCACGGAGGAACCGGTCCACAGAGGAACTGGTCCATGACGGAACCAGTCACACCTCCCCCACACCTGGCAGATCTGGACAAGGACAGCAAGTCCCAGGAAGCCTCCAAAAGCTCATTCCGCTTCCAGGCTGCGGTGAGAAGAGCACTGTGGTTCAGGGCTTTGATGACAGGGCCGCGACCCCCTGCCTGTCTGCCAGCCCAGCATGGCCCGACAGCCTGGGTGGGCCTCCAGGGGCTCTGGCTGAGGCCAGCGCCTACCTGCATGGCGGGGCCACTTGGCTCTGGACCTCAGGGAGGTGGGGGGTTCTCTCTTGTAAAAGAGGTTCGAGGTGGAAAGTAAGGCCATGACAAGGCCTCCCTCTGCTCCCAGCCTTTGGTCCCATGGCCTCCCAGGCACTCGGCGGGCTCACGGCTCGGACTCCGGCCTTCAGCTTCCCAGCCACGTTTAAACCAAGCAAGCAGGAAAACACACGGAGGGAAAGGGCCAGCAGCAGTGAAATACGGCTGCGAGGGGACCTCACGGCACGGAGACCCCGGGTCAGCGCAATGTCTCGGTCTAGATTTTGTCTACATTTTATTCTTTCACTCAACAGAATAGAAGTTTTGCATTTCAGAGTAGGTATGAGATGGCCACTACCTCATTCCGGCCCTGGCACCCAGACAGCAGGACTCTCAAGAGGGTCGGCCTCCTAGGCTGCCCCAGACTAGGGGCGGCAGGAGGCAGTCATTTGGCAAGGACACTGCAGGGAGAGGGAGAGGGGACCCCTGACCTGCCTCTGGCCGCCGAAGCCGGGGCCCTCCCCTGGCTCTCTTTGGTATCTCAGAAAACAGAGGCTGTCCCTGTCTTTGTCAGTCCTAGACCAGGTCTGGGGCCCATCTTCGCCAGCTCCCCTGGAGGGTGGGGCCACCTCGCAAGGCCTTTTAGCAGCCCGGGACCAGCTCACAGGGGCCTATCACCAGCCAGGCAGGTGGGGCGCGCCACCCGGGACAGTGAGGCCAGCTGCAGGTGGGCCTGGGCTCATTTCTTGTAGTGATTGGGGGCGTCGGCGAAGGCAAACTTGAGGCGGTAGGCCTCGGCCAGCAACAGGCTGATGTCCTCATCATCCCAGTGGGCTGTGGGCAGGTTCTGGAGGAAGAGCAGCAGCTCCTGGGGAGAAAGAGACAAGCCCAGGTCAGAGGAAGTGACCCACAGTGGAGGGCGGGTGACCCCAGAAAACTGGAGAGAAAGACACAAGCCCAGGTCAGAGGAGGTGACCCACAGTGGAGGGTGGGTGACCCAGGAAAACTCACCCAGCCGGCAGCTGCTCCCTGCTCAGCCCCAGCAGGGCCCCAGGCCTCGCCCCACAGCCCCCGCCCCATCCCAGCAGCCAGGCGGGAGGCCCACTGCGCAGCTCCAAGTCTGGCATCTGAGATGTCGTGGCAGGGGCCGCCCAGAGGTTCATTTAACTGAATCCCCTGCCCCTCAGGGGGAGACCCAGCTCTTGGGGCCCTGCTGCAGCTTTCCAGCCTCTGCCAGGAGCTTCCCACTCCCTCAAAGCCTGTATCAGCCCAAGAAGTACTGCAGCACCCCTGGAACCGCCACTAAGCACAGATTTCTGTGCATCAGGAGACCCCTCCGGGCACCAGCACCGTCGGCAGGTGAAGCCCACACATGTGGGGATCACAGAACGGAGCCGTCTCAGGCCCACCCCAGGAGCCCAGGAGCACAGCAAAGCGCCAACTGGCCCCTGCTCCATGCCTGCCTCACACCAGCGGGTTAGGGTGCGGGGCTCCACCAAACCCAGCTTCAGGTCCAGGTCCAACCTGCTGCCCTAGGACAATGACTCCACCCGGAGGCCCAGCTTCCTCCTCTGCAAAATGGGGCCACCGTTGCCAGCCTGTCAGGGCTGCTGGACAGACTGGGAAAACGCACATACGGCCAGCAGTACAGCCAGCACTGGGTGGGCACACAGTGGGCTCACTGGGCATGCTGGGTGGACACACCAGGCTCACTGGACATGCTGGGTGGGCACACTGGGTGGGCACACAGGACTCACTGGGCACTCTGGGTAGGTACACTGGCTCACTGGGAGTGCTAGGTAGACACACTGGGCCCACCGGGCACACTGGGCAGGTGCATTGGGCTCACTGGGAGTGCTGGGCGGGCTCCTCTGGCCTGCAGCTGGGCCGTGTCTCAGGTGGGCTATGGGGGTACGGAGTCTCACCCCTAAAAGACACATGGGGGACTGTCCCCAGAGCTCACGGTCTGGAAGCCAGGATGTGGACACTGAGGAGATGGAGACTGACCTACGTCCACTGAGGCCATGATGGTGAAGGAAAAGCACAGGTCCTCGGGGGACCCCCCACAACCATTGCCCAACAGGCCCGCCCTCCCACGTGACCACACCTACATCCACAGCTGCTGGCGGCCCACCAAGGACAGGGCAGGTCTCAGGGCACCCCAGCACACAAGGGGCTTGGCAGAAGTAGGGATCAGAGAGGGCTGAGTGGCCAGGACAGCCTCCTGCAGTGGGGGTTCTCAGAAGAGAAACGGGACCATCAGGTCAGGGCCAGCCCAAGCCCAGGCTCTGTCACGAAGCTGGGCAGACTCCCTGAGGGAGGGGTCTACACTGCTCGGATGTCCCTGCGGGCTCTGGTCCTTGAGAATTTGCCCCCAGGGGGCCACCTGTAGGCTCCCTGGCTTCTCCTACCCCCTACCCCAAACAGAAGCCGGATCCAGGAAGGCGGCTGAGGAGTCCTGAGGGTGCTGGAACTGCCCTTCCCCACTCCTAGCAGGTGACAAGGGACAGGGAGGGCCACAGGCTCAGGATGCCCATGTCGCCTGCCTCGAGAAAACACAGCCCAGCAAGACTGGCATGGAGGGCAATGAGGGGTAGCTGGGCTCTGCAGTTCACATCCTGTCTCCCGTCCAGGTGGTCTTGGGCAGTGGGCCTGGCTCTCCGAGCCACACTCTCCATCTGGAGATAAGGATGGCAAGCTCTTCGCATGGGCACAGCCAGGATGAGCTGAGCTGTGCAGGCACAGAGCCTGGACAGATGACCCAGACTCACATCCTGGCTGTGCCGGAGGCTGCAGTCTGCGTGTTGCCCCACCCTCACTGAGGCAGCCCCCCGCCCCGGCCATCCCGGAGCTGCGCTCTCCATTCCCGAATCAGGAAGATTACACACAGGACCGTCCTCTCTCCAGCCCCGCATCAGGAGGGTTACACACCAGGACCGTCCTCTCTCCAGCCCCGCATCAGGAGGGTTACACACCAGGACCGTCCTCTCTCCATTCCCACATCAGGAGGGTTACACACCAGGACCATCCTCTCTCTGGTCCTGCATCAGGAGGGTTACACACCAGGACCGTCCTCTCTCCATTCCCGCATCAGGAGGGTTACACACCAGGACCGTCCTCTCTCTGGTCCTGCATCAGGAGGGTTACACACCAGGACTGTCCTCTCTCCATTCCCGCATCAGGAGGGTTACACACCAGGACCATCCTCTCTCTGGTCCTGCATCAGGAGGGTTACACACCAGGACCGTCCTCTCTCCATTCCCGCATCAGGAGGGTTACACACCAGGACCATCCTCTCTCTGGTCCTGCATCAGGAGGGTTACACACCAGGACTGTCCTCTCTCCATTCCCACATCAGGAGGGTTACACACCAGGACCGTCCTCTCTCCATTCTCACATCAGGAGGGTTACGCACCAGGACTGTCCTCTCTCCATTCCTACATCAGGAGGGTTACACACCAGGACCGTCCTCTCTCTGGTCCTGCATCAGGAGGGTTACACACCAGGACTGTCCTCTCTTTGGTCCTGCATCAGGAGGGTTACACACCAGGACTGTCTTTCAATTGCTATTTCGCAGTTGCTGGGCTTCCACCCCTACTTCCTCAATTCCATTTCCTTTCGCGTTTTGGATACTTTCGGTGGCCTTTAAATTGAATTCAGGGAGCAAATTTCACTGGCTAAAAGTCCCTGGGGACATATCAACATCAATCTGCTGTCTTTCACCATTAGATGCAACTTACACGGATGCCAATCCAATTCTGAGCAGGTCATAAATAAATACCTTTGGTTTTATTTTTAATCCACTTCGCTTCATATTATCAAGACCTCGCTCCTTGCAAGGTGAGAAGCAGTACCCTCCCATTACGGTAACTCACCGACTCTACTGCACACTCAATTTCAGAATCTAATTTAGTCCCCCAGGTTCACTGGATGGAGGGAGAATAGAAATGCCCAGTTCTTTGCAGCCTGCAATGCTAAAGAAGGAAAAATCTATCTGGGTGACCTTTACGGGAGGCAAAGAACACAGCCAAACACGTCCTTAAATACAGATTTCTTTTTTAAAAAAGCTTGTCTTATTTATGCACTAGGCCACGCTGTCTCCTGTCTGGGAAACACGGCACATTTATTAGCCAAGAGCTGTTCTGCATCACCCACACCAGGCAGGTGGAGGGGCCACCACGGGCGAAGCCATCTCTCCGTCACATTCAGGGACACGGCTCTCCCAGCAATGACGGCGCTGCCTGTCCAGGAGGGCAGGTGGAGAGAGGCCTGCCTGGGGCCCGGCCCAGAAAACTATAGACGGCACTTGCATTTTTATTCTTAACTTTTCCCTAAACAATTAATGGCCACATCTGTGGATCTAAAAGTTAAAGGAAGACTCTGCTGACGACACTGATGCCGTAGAAGTCAAGGTCGCGTCAGGTCTCTGCAATCCATCCCTACCCCGGTTCCCGGGGCACCACCATCTCAATAAAGCCACAGCCAGAGGGCAGCGTGCAGTGCACCCCGCCTTTCTCCATCAGCCTGTGTGCTGAGAATCCTTCCAGTGGACACCGAGTGTCTGCAAGAGCCCTTTGTAAAGGCTGTGGGGTCTGTGGTCAGTGAGGGATCAAAAGCAACACAATCAGACTCTCGCTGCATGGTCTGGAGGTTGACGGTTCTCAGGCCTGACCACATGTCCATCAGCACCCAAGGAGCTCAAAAAAATGCCCCATTGTCCTGGCCCCGGCCCAAGCAACTGACCTGGGACCTGGGAGGTGGGGCCTGGGGAGAGGGATGTGTTGGTCCTCAGGATGGTGGGTGACCAGGGTGTGCCCTGGACACTCTCGGACACATCATGAATCATGAGAGTGGATAGAGTTGCTCACGCTTTCCACCAGGCAACCGCCGTTGAAGTTGAGGGCCGGCGAGGGTCGGGGGGTTGGCCCTACCCACACCACCCAGGCAGAAGTGGAGCCCTGACTCACACACCACCGTTCAGGCAAAGGCATCTCTCTAAAACCTCAGTGAGTGGAACACAGGGTGGAGGTGGGAAGCCAAGCTGGGATGTTTCCAACAGCTTCCCCCCCATGGACCACACAGCAGTGGACCACACTTAGACAGAAGCCGCCATGCTGCTCACTCCTGCCCCAGGCAGGTTCCAACAGGTGAGGCTCCCGATGCCAAAGACCAGGTGAGGTTCCCGATGCTGAGGCTCCCGATGCCGAAGACCAGGTGAGGCTCCCGATGCTGGGGCTCCAGATGCCAAAGACCAGGTAAGGCTCCCGATGCTGAAGAGCAAGCAAGGCTCCTGACACTGAAGAGCAGATATCGCCATGGCTTTGGCTACTTCTTACCAAAAGGGTTTTATTTTTCCTGAGTCAAACGAATCCTAGCGCCATCTGTGGAGGACACTGACCTGCCCCGCATGCCAGGCCTTCCCAGGAAGGGTGAGACGGTGACAAGCCCATGTCCTAGGGCCCCAGGCTCCAGAACAGTGGGTGGGTGGGGGGGTGACTGCAGACCCTGGGTTCCCTCGAGACCCTGAGCTCTGCGTGGCTGGCCCAGGGCTGAGGCTCACGTGAGAATGGGCAGCAGCGAGGGAAGCAAGATCACTGGATTAGATGCGGGAGTGCTGGGCCTGAGCCCGCCCCCAATGCTGCCTGACTCCATGAGCACTGCAGATGTGTCCCTGCTGTTCTCCCCAGCATCTCCACCACTACATCAACAGGTCTGTGTGTCCCTATATCCCCACAACCCTTGGTAAGTCTCATAACCCTCTGTGCCTCAGTTTCCTCACCTGTAAAATGGGATAATAATAGTGATAGCAACAGGAGACAGACAAGTTCCTAGACAGACAGGGACAGGTCCCCTGTGAAACCTGACCTTCAAGTCAAGGACACTTTAGAGCCTGAACACCAAACTGCCAGTTCTGGATACAGTCCATGACCGGGGTGAGAACTTCCATCCCCGTCTTACCCACTCTTTCAATTGGTTCCTGAATGATGCCCTTTATCCAATCGAATGGTGCTTTTTTCCAAGCCCACCCATGGACCAATCAGCATGCACGCCCCCATTCAAAGCCCATAAAAACCCTGGACTTACCCTCACAGATGGCTACCCTGCTTTCAGGTCTCTTCTTGCAGCTGAGAGCTTTCTTTCTGTTCCTCAGTAAAATTCTACTCTGCCTTACTCTCTGGTGTCCACGTACCTTATTCCTCTTGGTGGTGGGACAAGAACCCAGAACTTGGCCAAACTGCGAGAGCAAAAGAGCTGTAATGCTTGCTGAGCTGTGGGCGGCAGGAGTAAAAGAGCTGTAACCCTCCCTCCCACTTGCCGAGATATGGGAGCAAAGAAGCTGCTGGGTGCCACTCCTTCCCACTTGCTGAACCGCTAGAGTGAAAAAGCTGGGACAATAATAACTCCCTTGTTGGGTTGTTGAATGTGTGCAAAGTGCCTTTGGCAATGCTTGAATGGCTGGTTACACCTTCCACAACGGGGCTTCCAGTGCCCATGATGAGCCAGGCACGTGAAGGTTCCCCGCTATGCACATGCCTGGGTGTTACCTGGGTGTTACCTTTCTGTGTGTATATGCAAATTCAAGGACATGCATTTGCATGAAGAACTCCAAAAGGACCATCAGCCAAAGACGAACGTGGTCATCATTGGGAGAGAACGTGATGATTTTTTACTTATGCATAAATTCTGATCTTTTCAAAATAAACATGCATTAGCTGTATACTAAACATAATTTTTAAAATAAAAGAAGTGTAGGGTCTGCTCTGAGATCATGCTGGATCCTCCTTGTCTGGCTGGGCAGCTGCCAGGACAGTGCCCCACCTGGTGCTATGGGGCATCCCCCACACTGCAGCCAGAGCACCTGGAGCACCAGCTCCCACCTGTACCTCGGCCCCTCTCCTCCAGCAAATGGGCTTGAGGTCCAGGCCCTTCGTGCCAGACCTTCTCACAGGCACTCCAGGTGTTCATTGGGTGACCACATGCCCAGGGCTGCCCCATGCTGGGCCCCACTCCAGGAACTGAGGACACTCAGCCCACAGCCCTGCAGGGCGTACATGTGTGAGTGTGTGTGCCAGTAGGTCAGGCAACAGATGGAGAAATAAACAAGAAAAGAGACAGTGTCCAGCACTGTGCAGAGAAGCGTAATGGAACCCACGGGATGCAGGCTGCCGCAGACCTCGCCTTCAAGGGCCATGAGTGGTGCGTCTGAAACAGGGCGGGTCTGCGCAGAACGCACTCTAGACTTTGAATATTTATTAAGAACAAAAGAATGTAAACTATTTCTTTTATAATTTTTATATTGATTCTAGGTTCAAATGATAGTATTTTGAGTGCTGGTTAAATATTTTATTAAAATTAATGACACCTGCCTCTTTCTCTGTTTTTACGTTTCTATGTGGCTGGCGACACATTCCTTCTGGCCAGCACTGTTCTAGGTATAAATCCTGCCTCCCTCCTCCGCCTGCTCCAGGCCAGGGTCTGCTGGCAGCACTGACCAGTGCTTCCGTCCCCTGGACCCTCTGTGCACACTGAAGGTACCGGAAGGCTCCCCCAGGCAGCAGGAAGGGCTGCGCGTGCAGTGGCAAAACTCGTCAACACCTGCTCCCGGGCACAGCAGAGAGCACACAGAGGTCTGCTTAAAAGCTACTCAAATCAGAAGTTTACAAATTGCCAACATGCAAAGATGAATAAATTAATCACGATGGGGCTAAAAGGCCCACTTGCCTACTCTTGTTATTTTCTTCCCATAACCGAGAAAGATGAAACAGGACTCACCATGGTGACATGCGAGGCGGGGAGCAGGGTTAATTGGTTTAATTTGCTTTTCCACAGCCTCCTGACACTCCCCCTGCGCAGCCTGGTGAGAAACCCTAACCACAGCAGGTGCTGCGGAGCGCCCGGCCGTCTGCAGCGGGGAGGCCCTGGTGCCACCTGGGGAGGTCGCTGAGGACCCCCGGGGTCTGGGGGGCAGGGCAGCAGCATGACGTTTCCCAGCAGGAGGCCCTCGGGCATTTCTCCCGACCCCACTGTCTTTTAGTTGAGGAAAATGAGGAGCAGAGAGGCTGGGCGACTTGTCCCAGGAGGCATGCAGCAAGCCCGGCACCCCTGTGGCACCCACACTGCAGTCCCATACCCCATACCACTGTCGGGGGCAGCAGGGAGGGCGAGATGCCTGCTCTAGAACCCAGCAGGCTAGAGCCGGCTCTCCACGCACTGTCCCTGGAGGCCGAGTCCCTGGTCTATGAGATGGCGACGGCGATGCCCCAGGAGAGAGGGGCAGTGATACCCGTGCTGCTGCAAAGAGCTCCAGAAACTCGCCCTGTCGTTTCGTACTCATGATGACCACCGCCCTCTATCTGCAGGAGTTGCAGGCACCTCCTGGGAGGTGACAGAGGAGCCCCTCGCAGGTGCCATGGGGGCTGAAAGGGTCCGCACACCCCCCGGAGTGGGACGGGCAAACACGAGTCACTCCCCTACCCCTGCCACATCCTCCTCACCACAGGGCCCTGGCAATCACGAGCTCTGGCAATCACAGGGGACGACGGCCACACTTGACAGAGCAGGAGGAGGACAGGAGGCCTGAGGCTAGAACCAGAACAAAGGCCCTGCCCTGCGGAGAGGCTGGAGTGAGCACTGGATGGGCCCCTCTCGGTCTCACTGGCCCCTGTCACTCCTACTCCCGAACTGACAACAGTCTCCATGGACCACACATTACAGAGGTCAAAGGTCGTTGATCCTACCCAAACCCCCGGGCCTTTCCGCAGACAGTGGAGCATTTGTATTCCTCCTGCGCAGGCGCTGCAGGGTTTGAATCCATATTCAACATGAAGTATCCGCTCCCGTGAAGTACGCGTGTAGATGAAGGAACGGGACCAGCTGAGATGAAATCATGGCAAAAAGGTTCGCTGCTGTCAGTGCTGCCAGCCGAGGGACCCCAGTGAACTTCAGGCTGCGGGAGACGCACAGATCGTGCCTGGCCCACTACAAGTTCCTGAATGAGGCCATTTCCTTCCTCCCGTGTCTCCATTTGGACTGCGAAATTCCTGACTCGACACTGACATTCAGCCTTAGGAAACAGGCCCAGGAACGCTCTGTGGCCGAGAGACCACCAGTCTCCTCAGCAAAGGCAGCGGAGACCCAGCACCCGACACACAGGCCATGCCAAGGCACAGGCCATCCCATGCCCCAGGCAGGCTGGGACCCTCGCCGAGAAACCTCCCTAGGAGAAGCCCAACCTGACACTCCCCAGGTCCTGCCTGTCCTTCACACTCAGGTGACCAGGGGCTGCCCTGGACATGCATAAGTGACAAGTGCCTCCAAATCAGTTCCCTAACAAGACCCATTGAGAGTACACTGGGCTTGTCAAACAGGACTTCAAGCTGGTGACCGAGGCCACAGCGGCCCGTGTCTAAGGAGCTGGCAGAGTGTGTGGCTTTTCCTGTACAAATGAGAACGGCCTGCGGGGAGGGGCTCCTGCTCCAGTGCACACCCTCTGTGACACGCAGCTTCACGTGGCTGGGCCAGCTTTGCCTCACCCTTGGAGCAGCCCACGGAGGCCTCGGGTTCATCTGAAGCCGGCTCAGACCTCCGCACAGCAGCGTCAGAGACACAGGGCTCAGCTCTGTTACCTGGCGCGGTGATGGCTGCTTCGTACAAGGAAAAGCATGGGCCTTGGAGATGTTGCCACTGGAAAGAAGTCAGGCCATCTTCCCAAGGTGGCCGTGAGCTGCTCACAGCCTAATGATGAACTTGGTGCTGATGTGTGCAGTTATCCTGGGACAGGCGGCCCACTGGGCTCTTGGTATCCTAGTGCTCATGAACCCCCCCATGGTGCAGGTGTCAGGACCGGGTGGCTTGAGATCCAGATGCCACGAGCCCCGGCTGCATGCAGGCACTGGTGGCACTAGTAGCACCACGCTGTGCCCACCCCTCAGAGGCAGTGCCTGTCCCGGGCTCCTGCACAGAGGCCTGTGCTTTCCTTGCTTCCCTCCACCGCCCTTCCCTCCTATCTTCTGGCCTCTCCTGGCTGTTCAGGCTCCCACAGCGACCACGGCAACCTCACCTGTCTGCCTTCTGTGTAACTCCAGGTCACCTTTCAAGACTCCACGAGGACTGAATCCCACACACCGACCCTACCACCTTTAGATGCACCTGTGCTCCAGGAGGCCCTGCCTGTCTCGACACTGCAACCAGGGACCTTTGGTTTCAGCCTCCTAAGAATGGCGTTTAAAGGTTCAGAGACTATTGTGAGCAGGAATTATGGGGAGAGGGCAAGCAAGACAAACAGGGTCCCCAGAGAGGATGAGAATGAGTGCAGGCGTGGGGAGGGGAGGGGACCCATGGCCTCTGCCCTGGATGCCACAGAAAGAGGGGCTGTTTGCTCAGGGTGGGCCTCCCAAGCCTCCGATGGCCATGGTCCTCCTGTCCCTCTGTCTGGGTGGGGCAGCCAGGGGCCGGGGGCGGGGGAGTGCTTGTTGGAAAAGGAACCACAGGGGAGGCTAACCTGCCCACCCTGGCCACTGGCACGCCTGCCTGGTCAGTGCCCACCGGGCCCAGGCCCGGCTCCGCCTGCCCTGTCTCCTTTGGTCTCCAGGGCCAAAGGGTATTTCTAGGGAGCAGGGTTCCCGCCTGAGGTGGGGTTCGCAGGTTGGGTGTGGGCATGGTGTGGTCTGTAATTCTGAAACTTTCAGACACATTGTGTGTGCTTTAAATCCTGCTCGAGGGGAGGGCCTACATACCAAGACCACGAGGAAGTCCCTACACCGGGTCCACAGTCCCACTCCCCCGACTCTGCCTGGAGGACAATCTTGAGGCTTGGGGGGAAGATGAATGTAGAAAGGTGCTCATCCGTGCACTGTTGTTCACAGCCAAAGGAAGAAAGAAAACCTCGAAGCTGCCGAGGCCAATGGCTACATGCCCCTGGGCTATGCAGGAGGCTCGGTCAAGGGTACCGGAGAAGTGAGAGTCGTCTCTCCCCTCACACCACACGCCACGGCAACTCCATGGGGGCCTCAGTCAATGCCACGTGGACCTGAGATTGAACGCACAAAGTGAAAACATGAGAGCACCAGGTGAAACATGCTGAGTCCTTCACCCCTCAGAGGCGGGAAAGCCTTGCGAACTATGACTCTCAGTCCGGGAGGAATACAAGACCGGCAAGTTCAATACACAAAACCTTAAAAAAAAAACAAACCTTTCGAATGAAAACTAATACACGGTAGCTCTCATATATTTATATATACATAAAGGCAAAAGATAAATGAAAAAACGGAAGAAACACTTGTCATTTTTATTAGAAAGGAGGAAATGCTGGCATTAGTATGGAAAGAGCTCTTGAAAGAGACAAACAGATCAAAATCCTTAAAGGAACTGGCAAAATACAGGAACAGGAGAGGTGTCCAGAGCGAGGAGGCCCTGCGGTCCTTACACAATGCAAAGATGCTCAGCGGTGCCACAAGGCAGGGCTTGCTGCCGCCCCAAAAAATGCAAAAGCGCCAGCAGCTCACTCTGGGGCTGGCTCAGTTATCCCCAGGGACATCTGGGGAACAGCTGAGGATGCTCGAAGGGCCCCTGGGTATTCGCGGATGCTAGAGAGCTCAGGCTCACACTGTCGGGTCCACAAGCCCATGGCACACACTTGCGCATAAGGGCTTTCCCAGGAGCTGCCTGGCTGGCGCACGGGGTCCAGGCACTGCCTCTGCCACTCATTTCCAGGTGTGCACCCAAGATGAGACACTCAGCCCCTTGCTCCAGGTCCCTCACACAAACACAGCAAATGCTACCAGCTGTTAAAGCTAGGTGGTTGTCCCTGAATGATGCTTTCTGCCTCTCTGTATTTTAAACTTTTTCACAGTAACAGGTGAGAGGGAAAAAAGGCCAACTCTGCTAGTGTGTTGAAAAAAACATAACGATGCTGGCAACTCCTGTGAGTGTGAAGGTTACTGAGGAGCAGAGGTGGCAGCCAGGCGGGAAGCCCAGTGCCCCCTACACCAAGAGACGCACGGCAGCAGGGCGGGCAGGAGGTGGACCGCCCCCAACAGTCGCCAGCCTGGGAGGGAAACAGCTGTCCTCCAGTTCTCGTCTTTCAATTTCTGTTTTCCATTTTTTTTTTTCACAAGGGCATGCATTGAAAACATGATTTCAATTTCTAAAAGACAATCCAGGCACCGTCTCCTTCTAGAGGTTTCTCCTGGCAGTGCTCCCTCCCCAGCAGGGCCAGACACACCTCCACGGTCATCTGGTGTCCCCAGGGCCAGCTGGGAGGCAGGGCCTGACCAGCATGTGCTGTGGCAGGTGGGCTGCCCCTCTTCTTCCCAGCACCCTGGAAACCTCAGTTTTTCTAGAACTGAGAAAGGCCCAGGGAGCAGCCGAGGCCCCCTTGAGTCCCTTCTAAACTGCAGAAGGGTGTGAAGACCGCCCAGGAGGATCCTGGGGCTTGCTGGGCCCCATAGCGCCTGCGGGTCCTGAAGAGGAGGGTAGTCGGGGGGAGGGCATGGGGTGCCAGGGACTGCCCCACCCGGGATCTCCTGCCTGTTTTTATTGTTTTCCCATGGGATACTCCTTCCCTTTGCCATCTCAGTCCCCGTGGCTTGGTCGTGTCAGGTGTCATGCAAGAATTAGTGAGAGAACAGGTCAAGGTGCAAATGATTCAAAGATTCAGATTTCAGACATTTAAAAATAGTGAGTCACGGCACGGCTCCAGTGAAGACCCCTGTACTTTCATATTCAATCCAGCATGTGGTCCAGAGGGAGGCAGAGAAGACGGGGCTGGGGAGGCACAGGCTTGGACCTCCCACTGCCCCGGGTCCCAGGTGTCCACGTGGCCTGCAAGATGCCCTGGCCCTGTGCTTGGGGCTGCAGCTGCGTCAGCTCCCGGTGGCCCTGTGAAGACCTCCACCCGCTGACCAGGACCCGGACATTCCCTTCTCCCAGGCGGGTAGGATCAAGGGGCCACATGATTCCAGGGGGATGGCAGGGCCTGGCCCCGGATCCCCAGTGAGCGGCAAAGGAGGGCCCCTCATATGGAACCCAAGAACCCTGCTGGGCACCCACCCTGTATCCTGACCACGTGCTCCAGCTCCACCCCACACTGGCTCCTCAGTCAGGCGGTGTCCACGTCCTGTCCACACCTGATTCCCAGCACTGAATGTCTGCGCGGGAAGCACAACCCAGGCTGCGTGAAGGGGAAGGAGCGGCAGGGAAACTGAGGAAGGGGTTGGGCGGCCCGGCCTCCCCTGCCCTTCCCCCACCCTCCTCCACCTCACGCGCTGAGTGCATGCCAGTCCTGTGTGTGTGGTGTGTGACGCATGTGTGTGTGTATATGGTGTGCAGTGTGTGGGGGAGGTGTGTGTGTCACCTGTATGGTTTGTATGTGTACTGTGTAGTTTTGTGGTGTGTATGTGGCACGTGTGTGTGTGGCACGTGTGTGTGGTGTGGAGGGTGTGTGTATGCATGGTGGGTGCACTATGTGATGAGGATGTCATGTCTGTATGTGGTGTGTGGTGTGTGTGTGGGGGGTGTGTGCTGTGTGGTGTATGTGGTGCAAGTGTAGGGTCTGTGTGAGTGTGTGGTGCATGTGTGTGTGTGTGTAGTGTTTGTGTAGTGTGCGTGTGTATATGTGGTGTGTGGTGCATGGGGTGTCTATGTGCATGTGTATAGTGTGTGTGTAGCATGTATATATATGGTGAGTGTGATGTGTGTACATAACTGTGCTGTGTGTGTGTATACATGGTGAGTGTGTGGTGTGTGTGGGGTGTGTGTGTTGTGTGTGTGTGTATACGTGGTGTGTGTGGTGTGTGTAATGTGAGTATACATGGTGTGTGTGCTGCGTGTGTAAACATGGGTGTGTGTGGTGTCTGTGTGTATACATGCTGTGTGTTTGTATGGTGCCTGTGTATACATGGTGAGAGTGTGGTATGTGTGCAGTGTGTGTGTGTGGAGTGTCTGTGTGTATACATGCTGTGGGTTTGTATGGTGCCTGTGTATACATGGTGAGAGTGTGGTGTGTGTGGAGTGTGTGTGTGTGTGGAGTGTCTGTGTGTATACATGCTGTGTGTTTGTATGGTGTCTGTATATACATGGTGAGAAGTGTGGTGTGTGGAGTGTCTGTGTGTATACATGAGTGTGTGTGCTGTGTGTGAACACATGGTGTGTGTACATGGTGTGTCTGTGTGTATACATGTGTGTTGTGTGCATATACATGGTGAGTGTGTGGTGTGTGTAGTGTGTGTGTATACACGGTGTATGTTGTCTGTGGGTATACATGGTGTGTTTTGTGTTTAGTGTCTGTGTGCATACATGGTGTGTGTGGTGTGTGTGTACATTGTGTGTGTACATGGTGTGTGTTGTGTGTGTAGTATCTGTATACATGGTGTGTGTGTGTGTACATGGTGAGTGCGCATGTTGAGTATTTATGTGGTAACTGTGGTGTGTGTATGTGTGTGTGTGTGTGTGTGTGTGTGTGTGTGTGTGGTGTGTGGCCTGGGGAGGGGATCTGTGCCTGCCTTGCTTCCTTTCTGGATGCAGGTCCTGCCCTGGCTGGTGGCTGCGGGACCCTGTGCAGGTGCCCCTGGCTGAGGCAGGAGGGTGACACTGATGGTGCTATCTTTCTGGGATGTGAGGCTCCGCTGCCCTGTCCCTTCCACAGGACAGGCCACCTGGCCAAGGAAACCAGAGCTGTGTGGTGTGTCCTCTGCAGGGGGTCCCGAGCAGGACACAGCAGAGGCCCCATGCTGGGTCCAGCAGTTGGGCTCCCGGACCTCCTCCCACACACAGGACTGGGAGGGCGGGCATGGCCTGCCTACGGGGTTGTGCAGAGGGTGGGCTGGGATCCATGTGTGAAGAACCTGTCAGGGCTGGGCAGCCCAGGGCTTGTTTTTCAGATTGGGGGCGGGGGGCACTGACCCCCACCCAGGACTGCTGCCTCTCTCCACCCTCACTGCCTCTCCTCTCCCCTTTCTTCCTTTTTTGTGTTCCTAAGAAGAAGGGCTCCACTCTCATCCAAGATGAATGACAGTGCTAAAGAACCTTCCTTTACAAACTCCTCTACCTGGGACTTTCTTAAGCACTTTGTTGTTGCAGCTCTCAATGTGCTTAAGTGTCTGGATCATGTAGAGCTGATTCTGCTAAGTTTCTAGTATGTCAACTGCAGAAGCATGCAAACGCTGAGTGCTGGTCGAGGCCATACTGGACACCAGGTCAGGGAGGGGCTGGGTGCAGAACCCACACGAGCCACAGCCTCAGCCTGACTCCTGGAGCTGCAGCGTCCTGGAAGGCCATGGTGCTGGGTGAGACGCGCCCTCACAGATGCAAGGGTGGGGGTGCAGGGATGGCCGGATAGGAAGCCCAGGCACACCTGCCGGCTGGAGGGTGACGGGCAGCACGGGGAAGACCCAGTTAAGAGCCGTGGCGCCCATCCAGCCACCGAGCACCTGCCTGGAGTCCCCCAGTTACCCCTGCCTCACACCCAGCATGGCAGGGGTAACTGGCATCTCAGTAAAGAAAGAACGAGGGCTTGGAGGGTGTGTGACTTGTATAGATGCCCCCAACTCACAGCTGGGCCTCCAGACAGAGCTCCACTGTCCTGTGCCACCATCTGGGCACCGGCCCTACCCAGCCCTCGGGAAGGGAAGCTGAGGCTGGGAGCTGAGCCACGCCGCCTCACCAGCAGACTCAGAGTGAGGGTCAGCGAGCTGTGGAACCAGAACCAGAAAGGGCAACTGCATGGCCACACAGAGCTCACGATGGCATGCTCTGAAGTGGGGAGCCGTGGGACATACAGGTGTGGGAAGGGCCACCACAGCACACCCGCCGTCCTGCGAGGCCAGGTGCAGAATGCGTAGGCCCAGGTGGGAGAATCGCATCCCGGCCCGTGCAGCAGCAAGGACACCTACGGCACACCCCAGCCACAGCTTCAGTTCATCTAGACGGACACGTGCACACACCACAAACACACAAGTTCCAAGCCGCCAAATAATCAGAGATAACGTGTGCGGTATCAGAGTCTGCAGTCACGAACTTGAATCACGAACACCAAAAAGAGATCGGGAAAGTGGCTGAGAGGCGTAGGACAGTGCAGCTCTGTCCCACGGGGCTTCCACACACCCGGAGTGGTTTCTCTCTCCAGGTGGGAGGAGCTGTGGACTACAGCACGTGGGCCAGGGTTACTCTGTATGCTGCTCTCCCAGATGCTGAAATAATTCCTACGTGAAAAGAGCCAACACAGGAGCACTGCAAGGAGACAAATCACCCCTACAGGAGGCGCCTCGTATCCCCAGATGGCCGATCTGCATCCTGCATCGCCTGCACACCGGGGGCACCCAGTGCCTGGCCACTGCCCCTCCACAGGGCCCAGTGCTGACATCTGTCCCTCTGGATGGGAATGGTACCAGGTGCAACCCACGCTGATGCACAAGCAGCCGGTGCCCTGGAAGCCTCCAAGGTTCATGAGACTTAAGACCATGGGGCTGTGGCCAGGACGACGGGAAGGAGATGGCAAATGGGTGCAGCACGCAGACCCTGCTGAGCATCGGGTGGTCAGCGCGGGCAGCAGTGGCTCCCGGGTAGCAGCTGAGGGGCTGGAGAAGAGGAGGGCTGCCGGATGGCCACGCAGGAAAGTGCACTTACACGGATCCATCAGGTGACAGTGTGACCCAGCCCGGGGTGGGAGACTGTGCTGTGAGGGTAGAGAGGGACACCCCCAGGAGGGGACAGGAGGAAGGGCGCGGGGAGGGGAGTTCTGACAGCCTCAGGCCCACCCTCACCTCCCCAGCCTGCCCCAGGTCCCTCTTCTGGTCGCCTCCGTGAGGCTGCCCATCCTGGTGTTCACTCTGGCCAGCCTCAAGCTAGGCATGGATCTGACAACTGTGAGGTATCCTCCATACCCACCATGTCCGAGGGAGAAGACGGCTGCTCAAGAAGCCTAGTAACAGCTCAGGGTCAAGCAGCCGGCCCATGGCAGGGCTGCCGCCTCCCCCACCAGCAGGGCTGCCCTCCCGAGCCGCTGGACCTGACCACCATACAACCGTCTCTCGGAGAGGGTTACAGGGGCTGTCCCCACTAAATGTGTCCCTACTTGGCCCTGAAACTTAGAATGACATCTTCACGTGGAAGCCAGGAGCCTGGACTGCTGTCAGGTAGTCCAGGCTCTGACTGGTCCCAGCCCAGATACTACCTGTCACCTTCCGCAGAGCCTGTGAAACCGTAGGGTATGGGTTTTTTGTGGGCGGTCAACACTGACCAGCTTCTCCAAGAGATAAGAAGCCCTGCCTTCGGCCATCTGGGAGGACAGGAAACTCCATCTGGGGAGGGGGCTCGCCAGCAGGGGGAGGGGCTGAGTGGGGGGCACTTGATGAACCCAGTGTCACACATAACACGATGCTGGGCACACGCCATAGACGTAGGAGGGCTGTAGAGGTCCTGGTAGGAAAATTGCCTATGAAAAGTTCATCCTTATGTACCTTATTTTTAACCTTTCTATCACACTCAACGCCCTTTTAACTAGAAGATCAAAGAATACAGAACACCACTTGATACACAGAAGACAAGAAGGTAGCTCCACACAGAAAGGTCAGGCTGCGCCCGTCCACACCACTGCCCTGGAGGGTGGGTACTCGGGTGGGAGTCTGCACTGGCCCCAGCCCATCCTCTGTCTTGTGAGCGCGGGAGCCCATAGGAGAATGGCCGTGGTGTCCGGGAAGAGGGGCTTCCTTTGCTGATGTGTGCAGGGTGGGGGTCTGCGCTGGCCCCAGCCCATCCTCTGTCTTGTGAGCGCAGGAGCCTGCAGAAGAACGGCCGTGGTGCCCGGGAAGAGAGGCTTCCTTTGCTGACATGTGCAGGGTGCTGCGATGTCAAGTGTCATGCGTCCTCGCTGGCCCTCATGCTTTTGAGTTGTGTCAGTGATGATGCCACCATCTGCCCAACATGGTCACTGGTCCACAGTGGCCGGGCATCCCCAGGGCGGCTCCCACCTCCCTCCCTCTCTCCCCCTCCCAGACCATCCTGGGAGCCCGGAGTGCAGGCTCTGACAGCCGATTTCTTTGGCAATCCAGTTATTAGTTTGAAAATCTTGTCAAGTTCTGGACCAAACCAGGGCTAAAAATAGAAAGACAGTGACAGCCAGCCAGGACAGGGTGGCAGCTGCGGGAGCTGGCCAGCCTGCCGGGAGGATAGCCCTGGGAAGGTGACACCTCAATACATCTGCCTTCCGAGGAGTCTCTCATGGCACAGGGATGTATACTGTCCTTATAATTCATTTCATTTTTTTTTTTCCAAAAAAGGAATTCTAAAGAGAAAAGCGCCTTTCAGTGCTGAAAACATGGGCTCGGCATAGAGCGTCCCATCACACTGCCCTTCCATTTCATTCCTGGGCACACGGCTGAGACTTCTGATCAACACACAGAGGACACTGCAAATCCTGGCACAGCCCTTCGTCTGTTTCAGCCAGTGAAGACTTCCTGCCTTGTGGTGTTTGGGGCCAAGATGCTGTGGCCACGTCATCCCTGGAGGCGCCGCTCAAGAAACGCCCAGTGGGCAGCGCGGAAGGACGCCCACTTCTAGAGGAGGCACCCTCGGTCAGGTGCTTATCTACAAGGCAGCAGAGAGGCTCTTCCCACAGCAATCCCGAGTGAAGACGCCAGAGGACAAGGCCGGGTCTGCCAGGCTGCTTCTGTTCCTAAAGCAGAAATCACCAGGAGGGGGCCGCTGAGAGTGGGGAGGGGAAGAGCAGCAGTGTGGGCTGTGTTTCTGGCATCCCGGACCTTGGGCACGTGTCCCAGAGCAGCCGCCATCACTCCCTGCCTAACAGGGCTGCTGTCTGAACTCAGACAGCTCTGGGCACACTGCCTGCTAAAGGCAACCGCTACCGGCTCCAGGGCAGGCTGACAGGACAGGCACCGCTGGGGTCCCCCAGCTTCCTGAGGGCTTCAGGGAGCCAGCCTGGCACTCTGTCGGGTTTGGGGCTGGGATGGACAGTGTCTGCACATTGCCAGGCCCATACTAAGGCCTGATGTTTAAGGAAGGGGGAAAACTGTGGTCAAAGAGTCATAATTTCAGAGGGGGGGCATTTCCAGGCCGTGACAGTGCCCTGCGTGTGACAAGTAAAGGCTGCAGCTACGGTCAGTCAGAGATGAAACCAAGCCAAACGTCACAACACAGAGCTCAGAGGGTGAGGCAGGTCACTCGTGGCTCGGAATCACTCAGCGCGTGGCAGGGCCACACCAGGACACTAGGAACAGCTCTCTAAAGCGCAGAGTGTGAGGAGGTGGGCTGGAGGGGAGGGTGACGGGCACACAGGACCGCCCTGCTCCGGGGACATGTCTGTTCCCCAACAGGAGGGAGAAGTCATGGCCTGGAGACAGTGCTGGAGGCCCAGGAGGCCCCGGAGCTCCCCTGCTCCCGCCAGCCATGCCCTCTTCCTGGGCCTTCTCATCCACTCGCAGTCACAGCTACTCACACCTCCTCCTACTGTCCCCGCCCACCCTCCCATGCCCAAGAGTGACTTCTGCCGACCTTCAGACCCACAGGCCAGTCCAGTGTCCCCGGACCTCCCACAGGCTCTGTCCACTCCCCGCCTCCACACGGGACTCATCGTCGCCCCTGTCAAGCTGCCCTTGCCCTTGTGGGTTTTACCTTGATCTCTGGCGACAGCACTCGGCCAGTCACCCAATAAACAAATGCAGACATCGTCCCCAGTTTCTTTCTCCTTTTTCTCTGACCTTGCCCTGTGCCCCCTCCCCCTGCCATTGCAATCTATCACCACACCCTGCGGGTTCTAGGCACACCTCCTAGGCATCCCGCAAACACACTTGCTTCCTGGCTCACTCCTGGGTGGTATCTCTCATCTTTCGCTTGCACGACGGCCACAGCTCCTCCTTTTTCCCTTGCCCGTCCACCTGCATGGCCGCCTCCTTACCTCTTTCCCCCTCGAACCCACCTCCCCCAGGCAGACCAGGCCCCCTTCTCTCACGCCTCTCTGCCTGCAGCCTCTCCTGGCCCCTAGGTCACCGCCCATGCTGTTTCCTCTGCCTGGAGCACCATGGCAGGGGCTGCCAAGTACCACTCAACAGCCATTCAGCCACCCTCCCCCTGTCTTTAGGAACAGAACTTTAATTTTCTTCACAAAAGGAGGCACGAGCCTTGCTAAAATACTGCATTTCCCGGGCTCCCTTGGAGTCACATATGGCCACATGACTCAGTTCATGCACGTGAGGTGCATTTGGAAGTAGCGGGCGGAATTCAGGAGAAGCTTATAGAAGTAGCTCTCTTGGCAGGGAAAGGTGCCTTTTATCCTCCTGTTGTCAGGCTGGACTATGGATGCAATGGCTGGAGTTTCAGCAGCCATCTCAGGCCACGAGGTGCCTCTGAGAATGGAAGCCACAGACATCAGAGAAGACAGACAGGAAACTGGGTTTCTGAAAGCACTGAGGCTGCTGTTCCAGCCTGGAACTGCCTGCCTCAGACCTCCTTTAATATCAGAATGAAAAAGGCTGTGATTTTTTTTCCTTTTCTTGTCATATTCAGTCAATCCTCGTTCCAATTAGCCCGAGTGCTTTTCTCCCACAGCTAACGCTCTCAGGGGGCTCCCTTCCAGCAAGCTTCCCGTGACCCACCCTGGCATCCTATGTCTCCCCCGAAGGGTCACAGACATCTGGACCCCGTCCCTCCTCTGCTGTGCAGCCACGGCCGATGCTTTCTCTCAGAGGCCCCATGCCCTGGTCTGTAAAATGGGAAAACGCCACCTTCCTCATCACAAGGGTTAAATGAAATGACAAATATAAATGGGCCAAGCACATTCAGTAAATACTAGTTCCATCCCATAAGCAAGGAGAGCCACCAAGAGTGGCCCTAAGTGTGGCTTTGGGACTTAGAAGCGACAGAGAGGGCAACTGCCCGAGAGCCTCATCAGGACCAGCTACATGGGGGGTCGTGGCCGGCCAGAAACTCCCTTGTGAATGTGCCTGTGGGCTGAGGGGTCACCATCCCATGGAAGACGGGAGCAGCTGAGATGCCATGACCAGCCACCGATGCCCGCCAGCCAGAAGCAGAGGAGGAACCCACCTCGGCCTGGGGACCCTGAGCTTGCGCTGATCTGGCACGGTGCCCCCAGGGGCCAGGGCGGGATCCCCGTAGAAGGCTGCGGTGGTTTCTCACCCAGGGAAGAGAAATCCACCGTGCTGACCCAGTCTGGATTTTGAACCCATTGTTTTGAACACATGACTGAGAGATAACCTTGTACTGGTCAACTCAACCTGAGGACAAAAAGGTCTGCTTCCCAACATTAGTAACAATTTATCTCAGAGTACTTAACCAGGAAGAAACAGGTCTTTGGAATAAAAAGAGAACCGTGGAGCCCCAGGACCGGGTTCTAGTCAGATACACGCAGGAGAGCGGGTGAGGTCCAGGCAGGCAGACAGTCCAGAGGAACCCTCACACGGGCTGCCACCAGCAGAGTAAGGCCCAGACCACGGCCACACACGCTCCTATGCACACGGTCCTCTGCAGTGGGCCCTTCTATCTTCAGAAGCTGAGACCCCAGAGGTGACATTGCTGGCCCCATCAGCTCGAAAAGCGCAGGTAACTAGGCTGCACTGCCACGTCCACACTGCGAAGCGGTCCTCCCCCTCCCCTGGGTGACGCTGCTCTTTCCCGACAGGCCGGCATGGTGGCTTTATGCTCTCCGTCCCCCCAGGGGTCTTCTTCAACCCCAGGGCAGACGCAGGGCTTCCAGGAGAGTAAGGTCACTGGTGAGCACACAGGTCTGAAAGACCTTCAGGGGAACTGACTCATGGAACCTCCCCGAGCCCCACAGGAAGAAGCCCTGGCTCAGCAGCCAGCACAGCCCAGTGCTCAGGATCCTTGGGGAGGCCCCCTGGAGAGGGGCCACGAGGGAGCCCAGGTACCAGAGCTCTCCCAGCCATGGACCAAGCTTCCAAGGCTACCTTTAAACATGTGGCAATATTGACTTTCAACAAGTTGATTTCATAGATCACTAGCAAAATGATCTTTTTCCTTGTAATATACATTGCGAAAATTATTCAATTTCCCGAGTTGTTCAAGTCTGCGTTCTCACATTGATTTTTCTGCTGCCTGGGAGGGCAGGAGGAAGGCATGCAGTGGGGCTGCGATCTGGAAAGGTCAGTTCTGTGTGAGTGCGCTGGGAAGCCGCTGGCCTGCCTCACCCGGGAAGGTAGAGAGTACATGGGTGGGTGCCAAGTGTCACACAGAACCCCACACCACGCAGCATTTAGAAGTGTGTTCAGATCAACAGCCTGGTGAGGCTCTGGGCCCGCATAGCCAGGCTCACAGGAATCTGCACGAATCCAGCAGGTCTGGGTCCCTTTCCTTTAAGCGGAGCGGGTTGCTCCCCACGCTGCTCACAGGCCCCTCAGAGGCCAAGGGGCCACAGCGGATCCCACATCCTCTCTGAGACCCCACGGCCCCAGCATCACAGCAGGAAGAGCAAGGCCGTCAGTCACGCCAGGTGCCTGAGGCAGAAGCACAAGGCCTCTGTGCTGGCCACACAGCCACATGCACGCCACGTGAGGGCCACAGAGTTCCCACGGAAGGAAGAGAATGGCACCATCATTCAGCAGAGGGGTGGGGGCGGAGGCTGGTCTCCAGCTATCGGGTCCCAAGGGAGGGTCACACGCACGGGAGCCCCGTGGCTGCAGCGGACGATGCTGGGGGTGGGAGTGGGGCACTTGGTGACCCACAGAGAAGGGTCTGGCTCAGAAGGGGGCTGGGGAGACCGCGTACTGGCCTTGAGCTAGCACTGCAGCTCACCAGCCCATGCCAGGCTCTTGTGGAGCTGTGGCACACGTGCTTGTGGCCCACAGGTGGGCAAGCCAATGAGCAGACGGCTCGGTGAGAAGGCCCAGGCACCCAGATGCAGAGGCGGCTCGGCAGAAGCACCGTGGCACAGGGACTCCGGTGACACCCAGCAAGCCCGGCCACCTAGACCGCCTCAGGTGCACGGGCTCGAGAGCTGCTCTGGATGGAACTGGGACATCCCTGGAGCAGAGATGGGAGCACACAGGGTGAGTCCTGGGCCACTTGTTTACGGACTTTTGAGATGTCCAAAAGATGACCTCAGGGGGCCTCAGAGGCCTCAGAGGCCGGCTCAAAGCTGCCTGAAGCCCTCACCACCCCACTGTGAGTGCAGCCAGGAGGGCCGCCCACCCCCCAGTGCCCTCCAAATCTGACTCGTGGTTGGCAGTATTTGTTTCCTGCTTTGCCTGAATGGGCGTGGCGGTGCCCAGGACCGTGGCTGCCACTGATCTCAGGGGCGTTTACAGGGCACCAGTGACTGTGCTCCATGCCGTGTGGGGCCCTTCCTTACCCTTTCCTCATGGACTCTAACAGGCTGGAGAAACACAGTCCACCCATTTTATAGACAGGAACAGTGAGACCAGAGAGGTTAATCCCGGCCTGTGGCCCACCTGCTCCTGGTGCACAGGCCCAGCCCCGCTGCCCCTGAGGAGTCGTGCTGTGGGGTTTCTGCTTTGGGAGAGGAGGCCCCTCCTCTCTGAAGGGGTTCATCTGAGGCTGAGGACGGGATTCATACCCCAGAGAGACCAGAGATGAGGGCTAGGCCAAAAGGTCCGAGGCATCCCATTAAGGTGGAGGTGACAATCACCCCGGTCCACAACGAGTAAGTCGCATCATCAGGAAACCTTCCCAGGAGGACATCACATCCTCCAAAGAACAAGCCCCTAAAAACCCGAGAGCCTCAGCCACCTTGGCCCCAATGCCAGCCCCTTCTTCCAGAACCTTCCTCCCTGACTCGCCACTGCGGGTACCTCCTGCAGCCCTGCCGGCTCTGCCATCCTTCCAGCCTCTGTGAGCTCCCGGGGCAGGGCTGGTGGCCTTGGTCGTGTCCCTTCCCCACTAGTCCTCACAAAGCTGCCCACCTGGGCAGGGAGCGGTCCCATCACAGCTCCGTCCCGCCCGCCTCCTCCAGCCTTCTTGGCAGCCAGCCTGGCCTGTGCCCGTGGGGGTGGCACGCTGTATACACGGGAGAGCTTTTTCTTCGGAAGAACTAACAATGCAGCCAAGTGCAGGGATAAATACTGTGTGGCATTTTGCTAAACGTCTCATTAAGCTCCTATTTTTAGAAGGTTTTGAAAGCCATTTGAGGAAAATAAATGGAGGGTGTGCAGGATGCCATGGAGCAGATGCGAGCTTCCGTGATTCCTGCCGCCGCCGGGCCGTGAGCTCACCTCCACGGGCCAGCAGAGCCTGTCCCCCAACCACGACGTGTCACAGACACATCTGCGGTCCAGCCCTGCCTGCAGCTCCTGAGGGGCCCCCGAGCCACATGACCCCAGCCCCAGGGGACTGGACCAGCAACAGGCACCAATCACTCGGCGGCCAGTGACAAATGCCAGCTTCCTTCCTCCACTCCCGCACTTACTCTCTCCCTTATCTCTGCCTACTCGCCCACTCACCCCCACAACCTGCATGAAGGGACACATGGGAAGCTGTGGCTAGGTGGGAACACAGCCAGGAGGTAGCAAGGCTGGGTCAGGTACTGGGTCCCTGAAGCACGGGCAGGCACTGCAAGAGAAATCCCCAAGTGAAGGACCCCAGGAGAGGAACCCAGGGGAGGGACGGACCCCAGGAGAGGAACCCTGGGGAGGGAGGGACCCCAGGAGAGGAACCCTGGGGAGGGAGGGACCCCAGGAGAGGAATCCTGGGAGAGGGACCCCAGGAGAGGAGCCCAAGAGAGAGGGACCCCAGGAAAGGAACCCGGGGGAGGTACTCCAGGGAGGGGACCCTGTTCAGGCCCTCAAGACCCACCCAACTCCAGGGTCTCAAGCGACTCTGAGTGGGTGTTTGTTCTCTCAACCAAGATCACCAAACTCTCTTAGGCATATCCTCCTTTTTAGGATTTCTATTTTTAAAATCCAACTGTTCTTTTCTCGTGCCATATGGTCTCTCTTCTCCGCCTCTGTTTGTTTTTTTAAATCTTTTGGGTTGTTCTGGAATTCCTCATCCGGCGGCTGCAGAGGTCCCTGTGTTGGAAGGCGCCTCGCTCTGTGACAGGTTTTCACAGATGTTGTCACTATGGCAGGAGCACACCTGCCGGGGGCACTTTATCCACGGGAATCCCACCTGTCCGATGGGGTGGTGGCCTCTCGGGGCTGTTTTTTTGAATTTATTTTGCCTCTGTTGAGATGCTTCGTTTTTCACCAGTTCAGACCAGCTTTGTTTTGTGCTTTGACTCTGGTCTCCACCCCACCCTGAGGCACCTCTGGGATCAAGGGCCTGTGAGAGTTCCTTCACTGGCACTGTCCTAAGAGGAAGGAGGAGCCTGGTGGGGAGCTTCCCAAGCCCTCCCGGGAGCAGCACAGCCTCACAGACTAGAGGGTCCCAGCTTTACACCAAGCCCTCAGTGGCCTACACTTCCCATCCTTCCCCAGGCTGGGCCTCCGGCCTCTGCCCAGGACTGACACAGCCTAGCTCCCCGCTGGCTCTGAGTCCCATTCTCCCTTCTGGCCACCGGGCACAGCTCCCCGCTGACAGTGCAGCCAGGCCACCTGTGCTCACCGCTGGGCCCGCTCCTGCCCTTAAGGACAGACCAGGAGCCCTGCGGCGGGGCTTACTCCCAGCCCAGCTCTGTCCCACCACATCAGAACTGCCAGAAACAGCAAATGCTCCGTGTGCGACCAACGTATGGCTGGAAGAAGGTCAAATGCAGCCCAGATGGAAACAGCAGGGTGCACCTGCGCCCCAAGGCCTCTCTGAGGGCACTATGTGCGACCCCTGGGTCCTCACGATGTCCTGGAAGGTGGGTGCAGAACGTGTGTGTGTTGGAGGACCGCAGCCCCCCGGGCAGCCTTCTGACAGACCACCACGTGCTATATACCAGGCCGGCAGCAGGATCCACTCAAGATCCAGTCAGCAAAACACACCCACTTGAGGCTTACAATATCTATTATTAAAAGGTAACAGGAGTCACAGAAATGGTTTTTACAAGAACAAAACGCCTTTTATGGGGAGGAATATTTAATCTCTGGCATTGCCTGTGCTTGGCAACTGATTATAGCAAAAGCAGACCGACTCCGAGTTGGTTTAGTGTTGCTCCTTAGTCCTCTGCAGGTGGCGGAGCCCTCCCTGTCTCCTTGTTGTGACAGATAGTGCCCTGTGACGGATAGTGCCCACTGCCCGCCGAGGCCCGGCCTGGCTGGAGCCGCTGCTCCTCCCTCGCCCTTCTGGATTCAGGCCGGGTGGCTGGCCACCTTCCTTCCCCACAGCAGCCCTTCCCTCTCATCTGACGTTGTGTCTTCCCACTCTCCCCAACCCCGTCAGTGCAATCTCCATGTAACTGCCACTCTCACAGGCCAGCTGGTGGGCTGTCGTATTTTTCGAATGAACGGGTGAATTAATGAATGAATGTGTGTCATCCGAAAGAGTGGAGGCCTCCGGGTGGACAGACAGCCCTCTCCTAGCCCCTTGACCTGTGACAGAGCCGCCTCTGCAGCTAGACGACAGAGGAGGGAACAAGGTCTGCGGGAAGATCTCCCAGCCCTGGCGTCCCATCCTCCACGGATGAGGAGATCTCCTGCGTCCCGGCAGGCAAAGCCCTCCCACCGCCCCACAGGCCACCGAGTCACGGACCACATTATCAGGAAGAACCATCTCGCTGCCCGTCCTGTAACACAGTCTAAATCAATTCCTGCAGCCCAGTCTGAAAGCTAATCCAATTTGATCATCTCTGGATGATTACAGAGCGGCATCGGTGCCGGCCGCCTGGGGTGGAGATTGAGTTGTGCCATGGGCAGGGAGGACATTAGAGATAACAGTTGCCAAGGCTCTCTTGGCCTGGCCCAAAGGAGCCGTGGGCCTGGGCTTTCTCTCTTCGGGAATCAAGCTTATAGATTTTTTTCTAACGTCTCTTCTGCTGTCTCTTCATCAATTCTATCTAGCAACTATAATCAAAGGCTTCAACCTGATGGCAGGACTCTGAGCTGGGGAGAGAGACAGTTCATCAACCCTTTTAAAAATTCCACCCAAGGACTAGAGTGAACGGGTTTGGAGGTTATCAGGCAAGCCAGCAGCACGAGAACCCAGCGAGGAGCCCCGGGTGAAAGGGACAGCAGGGAATAGGCCAGCAATCCAGTGCGTCCCCGCGCCGTGGCCCCCAGTCAACCCCTGCTATAAGGAACAACACGGGACAGGCCAGCAATCCAGTGCGTCCCCACGCCGCGACCTCCCAGTCAACCCCTACTTTTCTTCGGATGATCCACTCTGTTGACTCTCAAACGGGCTGAGGCTGACCCAGGCTGTGTAGGCCCTGAAGGTTACACAATGTGGGAACCTTCTTTTAGAAAGAAAAAGAACGTAAGACATGAGTTCCAAACTGGGAGTGCAGGTAGGTGCTTACTTAGAAAAAAATCAGAACAAACTATGAAATTTAAAAGCTGGCAAATACCATAAACATAAAAAACTCTAAAACAAGAATACCTCTCCTAATGAACTGCCCAGCACGCCTCCAGGACAGCACGCCTCCAAGGACAGCTCCTAATGAACTGCCTAGCATGCCTCCAGGACAGCCCTTTCCCAGCCTTTTGGCTGCGAATTCTTTGATCACCTCTTCACATGACGATGCTTTTGTAATACCATGTCTTAAAGGCAATTCAATCTTTCACACTAGTGACCCTCAGTCAATGATTCTCAGTTGGGGCATTTCTGGTTGTCACCACACCTGTGATGACAGTCCTAACAGGCCAAAGGTGCTGGCTAAGAAGGACTCTGGGCCGAGGACCTCTCCACTCAGGGTCCTCCTTCCACAGAGCAGCTGCCCTCTTGACTCCCTGCAACACCAGCCAGACGGGTCATTCCCTGAGGAAAGGGCCCTGGGCACGTAAAGGATGATGCCGAACCTCTCCACAGAGGAACCAGCACCTTCCCAATCTGCCTGGGCCAACCTTCGGCAGAAGACACAGGCGGGGATCCGGGGCTAGGTCATCCACCTCCTGGCACCTCTCCTGCCCCAGATGTAAAACAGGTGTTAACAGCAGACCTGCTCTTGCCGGGCTGCTGTGAGAATAAGGTGAGATGTACAGAAAAACGCTGCGGCCGGCACGTGGTGCGCGCTTATTAACGTCTGCCACCATTACCAAGGTAGTTCCGATTACAATCAACATCTACATGGCTCTGGTCCAGCGGCACCAAATGGCTCAGCTGCCTCCAGACCCCAAGACCCAGAATCTCAGCCAGCAGGCACCCTCACGGGCTGCACCGTCCCGCCAGTGCTTACTGGAGACAGTAACACCGACGCGCCCCCAGATGGTGGGCACTGACTCTGGAGAGCCCCTGAGTGTGCCCTGAGTGCAAGCGCGTGTGTGCGTGTATACTGTGTGCACGCCAGGCAGACAGGGGCTCAGTAAGCACAGGGGCCAAGGAGGGACACTGGTGCAGTCACACAGACCGCCTTGCGTGGCGTCCCAAGGCCTCAGGGCCCCCCAAGGTGGGGCTGGTGGGTTCTGGAGTACGGTATAAGTAGTCACACTTCTTCATCTTTATGCTGCAGCCTGTGCCAGAAAAGGGCCCTTTCCAAACACAAAGGACCTTTCGGGATGGATGCCATCCTCTGGGAGAGAGGAGCTCTGGAATAGGAAACAGGCGGCTGCAGCCACTAGAAACCTGCTGGTCCTCACAGGTCTTGGCAGCCCAAGTGCACGGCTCTGACAGCAATGAGAAGTGAGCACGGTGGCTCAGGAGGGGTGTGTGTGTCAGGGGGTCCTTTCTCTAAAGAGACAGTGATATTTTGGGAAACCCTTTCCCTGGTGTTTGGGAATGGTTTGCCTTCCATGTCTTCAGGTACAGGATCCCATGACACCGTCCAGGGACATCGGGCTGAACCAGGGGTGCGGAGTGCTGGAGGAGAGGCCTTTGGACATCACCAACTAAAGGCTTGATTCGGAGTGTGGCCAGGCACCACGGCCAGCCCAGCAGGACACAGGATGCTGGAGGAGAAGGAGGCAGCGGGCCCGCCGTAAGTGCACACCTCTCCACGTGTTTCCAGTGTCCCTGTCTCTGCAGGCGAGGCGGAGGGCTGCAGTCGTCAACCTTCACCCCCGGGTCCAGCCCTCCTCACGCACCTCTGGCAACTCCAGGGACCAATGCTCAAACAGCTGCCTCTGGCAGGACCTTGGAGCATCAACAGCTCAGCTGGGTGCATGCGGTGCATGCAGAGCTACTAGGCACCCATCAGAGAGCTTAGGGTTAGCTGGGGGCACATGGTGCACGCAGGGCTGCTGGGTGCCTGTCAGAGAGCTCAGGGGACCCTGCAGGCAGGGCTGCCCACTGGAAAGAACTCTGCATTTCCCAGGACCCAGCTTCTGTTGTTCAGTCACAGGCTTTCTGCATGTCAGGCAGTGCCTAAGTATCATTCCAGGTGGGGCACCATTCCCCGGAAGGTGTAGGGCCACTGCACTGATGGTGATACTCTAAACGCACGATTATTCCTGGAAGCGGTTCAAAATTCATTAGCTAGCCGGCACGGCAGGGCTTCTACTTCCTAATTCCAGTAAAATCCTGGCTCTAAATCCTCTGCTGTTAGGACACCTTTTCCTTGTTTTCAGGAATGTTAAAGGGTCACTGCCAAGTACTCAGGCCACAGATTTATGGACTTACACGCACAAAAGTCGCTGTCGGGTCTCCATCCATTTGCAAACCTCAGGGTCTGCTCCACTGAGTCTGGCTCAAACTCAGAAGGGCAGAGGTGGGGACAGGGGTGGCTCCAGGGTACCAATCCACCTGGACGATTCCCCTTCTGGGAGAGAGAGAGAGGGGGGCTTCCAGGAGAAAAGGTCCTTTTGAGGCCAAGGCTTAGGTAGGGCACTCTCTTCCCAGCACCTTCCTCTGGGGAGTTGGGTGGTTCTTAATGTCTCCACCAGGCAGTCACCTTCAAGGCCTGTGCATGATTCCAGCAGGCCCTCACAGGGACCAGAGTCTGCCTCCTCTGAGGCAAAGTTCTGAGGGCAAAGGCTCAGAACTCCACAGTGCTTGACTGAGAGCAACAGAGTATGCGTCCAAATAAATGCTGAATGGTGGGTGGTCGGGTGGATGGGTGGTTGGATGGGTGGATGGATGGGTAGGTGAATGGGTAGGTGGATAGATGGGTGGATGGGTGGATGGATGGGTAGGTGGATAGATGGGTGGATGGGTGGATGGATGGGTGGATGGATGGGTAGGTGAATGGGTAGGTGGATAGATGGGTGGATGGGTGGTTGGATGGGTGGATGGATGGGTAGGTGAATGGGTAGGTGGATAGATGGGTGGATGGGTGGATGGATGGGTGGATGGATGGGTAGGTGAATGGGTAGGTGGATAGATGGGTGGATGGGTGGATGGATGGGTAGGTGAATGGGTAGGTGGATAGATGGGTGGATGGGTGGATGGGTGGATGGATGGGTGGATGGATGGGTAGGTGAATGGGTAGGTGGATAGATGGGTGGATGGGTGGTTGGATGGGTGGATGGATGGGTAGGTGAATGGGTAGGTGGATAGATGGGTGGATGGGTGGATGGATGGGTGGATGGATGGGTAGGTGAATGGGTAGGTGGATAGATGGGTGGATGGGTGGATGGATGGGTGGATGGATGGGTAGGTGAATGGGTAGGTGGATAGATGGGTGGATGGGTGGATGGATGGGTGGATGGATGGGTAGGTGAATGGGTAGGTGGATAGATGGGTGGATGGGTGGATGGATGGGTAGGTGAATGGGTAGGTGGATAGATGGGTGGATGGGTGGATGGATGGGTGGATGGATGGGTAGGTGAATGGGTAGGTGGATAGATGGGTGGATGGGTGGATGGATGGGTGGATGGATGGGTAGGTGAATGGGTAGGTGGATAGATGGGTGGATGGGTGGATGGATGGGTGGATGGATGGGTAGGTGAATGGGTAGGTGGATAGATGGGTGGATGGGTGGTTGGATGGGTGAATGGATGGGTAGGTGGATGGGAGGGTAGGAGGATGGATGGATGAGTGGGTGGGTGGATAGATGGATGAATGGGGGGTGGGTGGTATACATATGTGTGGATAAATGGATAGGGTGGGTGGGTGGGTGAGTGGGTGGATACATGAATGGGGGATGGGTAGATGGATGGGGGTGGGTGGGTAGATAGGTGGGTGAGTAGATGGATGGATGGATGGATGGTAGGCAGGTGAATGGATGGATGTGCAGATGGATGGATGATGGGTGGATGGGTGGATGGATGGGTAGATGGATGGATGGACAGTGGGTGAATGGATGGATGGATGGGTGAATCGATGGGTGAGTGGATGGGTGGGTGGGTGGATGGATGGGTAGGTGGATGGATGGGTAGGTGGATGGATGGATAGTGGGTGAATGGATGGGTGGGTGGGTGGGTGGATGGAAGAATGGGTGGGTGGATGGGTGGATGGGTGTGTGGGTGGATGGATGGGAAAGTAAACAGCTTCTGGGGTAGGCTTGAAAGTAGGCTCCACAGGTCCCATCTTCCTACTGGGAACCTGGAGGGAGCTAGTCCTATGAGGAGCTGACCTTGGCAAAGAGCCTCAGGGGCCAGAGCTGTGGCAGATGCGGGAAGAATTCTCAGTGCCTACTAGTGGGCCCAGCACACAGGAGGCTGATGTTGCTTATGTCCAATTAGCACTGTTACTGATAAAATTGATCCATAAAAATCCAAATACATTTCATGCCAGACAACCATTTGGTAGAAAAGAAATTCCAGCCACAACTCAGAATATCATCCAGCTAAGCTCTATTTTGGAACTAGTGGAATTTGATATTAAAAAACTGTAGTGTTTAAGATATTAGCCAAGTCATTTCCTTCTTTGTTCTCTCCCTCCTTCTCTCCTTCCCTTCTTCCTTCTTCCCACCTTTCTAGGAAAACACTACAAGCAACGTAGGAAAGAGCAGTGTGTGGCACAAACAGGCGTGTGGCTCAAATCTCATTTCCTTACAGAATCATGGTGCCCTGCTTCAGAGTGAGGCAGCTGGGAGGGCCTTCTGGAAGGCAGGGAGGAAAGTCACGGCAGCGGATGAAGCTGGGAGCCCAGACGTGGAGTCGGCTGCCCTGGGTTCCACTCACAGTGCCACATACCAGCTGTGTGGCTCCAAGCAAGTTCAGCTCTGATCTGGGGACAACTGCCCTCTGTGGGAGAGCTGGTCCGAGGATTATAAATGTGTGCATAAGGCAAAGGCAAAAAGCACGGTGGCAACTCTCAGGACTACCAATGGGAATCTGTCTGCTTCCAGGACTGGGCGAGGAAGGCCAGAGTGACCTGATCAAGGTTGCAGGCTAATATGGTTTGGCTGTGTCCCCACCCAAATATCATCTTGAATTGTAGCTCCCACAATCCCCACATGTCATGGGAGGGGCCCAGTGGGAGGTCATTGAATCACGGAGGTGGGTTTTTCCCATGCTGTTCCTGTGATAGTAAGTCTCACGAGATCTGATGGTTTTATCAAGGGCAGTTCCCCTGCACATGCTCGCCTGCCTGCCACCATGTAAGATGTGGCTTTGCTCCTCCTTCACCTTCCTCCATGATTGTGAGGCCTCCCCAGCCATGTGGAACTGTGAGTCCATTAAACCTCTTTTTCTTTATAAATTACCCAGTCTCGGGTATTTCTTTAAAGCAGTATGAAAATGGACTAACATACATGCTAACAAGCCAGAGCAGTCCTAGAGTCAGGGCTCTGGAGTCTGTATGCCAGACCCCTCCAACTCCAGCACCTGCCCAAGGCTGTGTGCTGCCAATTGTGGGAGGCAGGTTTTTTTGGGGTAGAGGGCAACTTGCACTTTGTGATAAGCCGCCCCAGCATGGGGAATGCTCACAGGGCTGCAGAAGCCAGAGCAGCAACTAAGCCCCAGGGACAGCCCCCAGGCCCAAGCCACCAGGGCCAGGCTTCCAGGGCCTGCAGAAGGAGGGAAGGCAGGGGCAGGCATCCCTTGCAGGCCCGGCTGGCTGCCAAGCAAGACCAGCTTCCGGATAAACAAGCCTTGTCTCCTGAAATGGGCGCCACACAGTAGCATTTTCTTTCGTTTTTTTTTTTTTTTTTTTTGAGACAGAGTCTCACTCTGTCACCCAGGCTGGAGTACAGTGGCACGATCTCAATGCAAGCTCCACCTCCCGGGTTCACACCATTCTCCTGCCTCAGCCTCCCCAGTAGCTGGGACTACAGGCGCCCACCACCGCAGCCGGCTAATTTTTTGTATTTTTAGTAGAGACGGGGTTTCAACGTGGTCTCGATCTCCTGACCTCGTGATCTGCCCGCCTCGGCCTCCCAAAGTGCTGGGATTACAGGCATGAGCCACCGTGCCCGGCCCACAGTAGCATTTTCACAACCGATGAGATCTATCTTAAAATAAGTTGAGCAGCCTGGGCCGCTGGGAAGAATAGACAGACTCAGCGCACGCACATTCAGAGCCTGAGCAATGTGATGTTTTCAATTGACTTCTAAATACGCGCAGCTCAATTTTTGCTCAACATTAGGTCTGTAGCTCCCAATGAGGAGAAATCACTTCAAAAATTGCTGTGGGTGTCACCAGTGCTCCTAGCTACACATCTCCAAAGTGACAGAGGTGTCATCTGACAATGATTATAAAAAGATATGAATGAATCAGGGAGTGCAGACAAGACCACAGCTTGACATTTCAGAGTGGGACCCTAATCAAGACTGACAGTGTAATAGGAGCAGTCACATGATATGGACTTTGCAACAGGTCCACAGGCTGCTTCTCACGGACTGGCAGGAATTAAGTTTATTACAACGGGATTCTGGAGACATAAGCACAGCAGTGAGGCAGTGAGAGTGGGGCTTCTCCCGCTGCAACTCCTGAACTTGGGTATTAGCGAGCGCAGCTCAGCCCAGGCACCTCCTCCTAAGCGGCTGGGCAGATACTAACAACCTCCCTGGCCAGGACACCGCACCTCCTCCTAAGTGGCTGGAAGCAGGTGGCTTGGAAGGTGAGTGTCCTAGACTCACCCAGGAATGGTGGTCCCTCTCCCGTCCCAGCGGGCCACCCTTGAGCAGCCTCTCATGAGAATACAGGAGGGGGAGCCGACCCAAAGCCCCCTAGAAGTGCTGTGCTCAATGTACAGGAGGGAAAGCAGGAGCTGGGTGGAGACCAGAGCACCTTTGAGGCCGCCCCGACCAGCCCCTGACAATGCAGACCCTGGGCCTACCCAGCCAGGAGCCCTCCACGGCTCATGTTTGGGTGAACACCTGTCTCGAGGTGTGCACCTGCTAAGGAGCTCTGGGAGGTGCGGCCACGTCAGCACCTGTGGCTCGTGCCAGTGGTGTCCTCTGAGGTACTTCCTCGGCAACTGGGCCCCAAACACACAGTTCCGTGGAGGCAACTGGAACCAAGGGCCAGTCTTTGGCGGCCTCAGTTTCTGTGCCTGACTGGTCACTGCAGGTGCAGAACGGTGACTGAAGCACATAAACAAGCAATAAAGCACATGACGTCACCCTCCCGCAAAGGCTCAGGGTGGGACTCAGAAGGGCTTTGGCTAAGCCAAAAGGCCTGAATCCAGGCTGGGCCCTCAGGGGAGATGGCTGCAGAGCGAGAGCTGGCCTTCTGGTATTCTGGGTTTCGGCCAAATAATGTGCTGCGGCTGGAACGTTTGTGTTTCCCCCAATCCATCAGTTGAAATCCTCACACCAAGGTGGTGGTATTAGGAAGTGGGGTCTTTGAGAAGTGACTGGCCATGAGCGGGAGCCCTCGGGGAAGGGATTGGTTCCCCTGGGAAGGAGACGCCAAGAGGCCCCTCCCTGTTCCACTGTGTGAGGACATAGCAGAGGGTGCTGTCTATGAACCAGGAGCAGGCCCTCACCAGATGCCGGGTCTGCCGGTACCTTGATTATGGCCTCCCGGCCCCTAGATCTGAGAAATAAATGTCCGCTGTTTCTAAGCCCACCGTCTATGCTATTTTGTTATACCAGCCTGGAGAGACTAAGATGCTTGTCAACTGCGAAGCACGCAGATTTGGCAAACACCCTAAGACCCACCGAGGGGGCTCTCCAAGGACGGCCTTTGCCAAAACCTGCCTCCTACAGCTCAGGGGAGGGAAGAGGCAAGGTTCACTAGGGAGGGTGGCTGGGAAGCCGTGCGGGGACACATGGCTTCACTTCTCCAGAAGGACATACTACTCGCCTCTCCCCAGCCTGCAGGTCATCACTGTCCACGGCCCTCCCTGTCCCCCAGAGGCCGAGAGCGCCTTGGGGTGGGGTCTGTGCGTCCTTAGCTGGGGGCACAGAGCACACTGCAAAGAGGCTGGGGCACAGATGCTGTCACTTTTATAAATGGTAGCTCTGGCCACTTCTTCCTCAACAAAGTGATGTGCCGTGAGACAGCTGTGAGGTGCCACTACCTGGACGATCCCACGAGGACTGCGGCTCACAAGGTATCTCCATGGGTGCTGCAGCCTCTGGACGCCAGGGGGACTAGGAGTCCTATTAGGTGACAGTGGCACTGACGATGACACTCCACAGAGCACCTGTGTTTCCCCAGCATTTGCAACAACCCTGAGAGGGGGTGCCAGTAACATCACAGAGACGGAGATGCTGAGCCCTGAAGAGGGAGGCCAAGGCAGGGCTGGCCCCTTTCAGAGATGCAAACTTCCTGTCTGAGACGGTTACCTCCCCACTTCCCACTCCCCACTCCCTACTCTCCACTCCCCACTCCTCACTCCCCACTCTCCACTCCCCACTCCCTACTCTCCACTCTCCACACCCCACTCTCCACTCTCCACTCCTCACTCTCCACTCCCCACTCCCCACTCTCCACCCCCACTCCCCACTCCCCACTCTCCACACCCCACTCTCCACTCCCCACTCCCCACTCTCCACCCCCACTCTCCACTCCCCACTCCCCACTCTCCACCCCCACTCTCTACTCCCCACTCCCCACTCTCCACACCCCACTCCCCAATCCCCAATCCCCACTCTCCACTCCCCGCTCCCCAATCCCCGCTCCCCGCTCCCCGCTCTCCACTCCCCACTCTCCACTCCCCACTCCCCACTCCCCACTCCCTACTCTCCACTCCCCACTCCCCACTCCCCACTCTCCACTCCCTACTCTCCACTACCCACTCCCCACTCCCCACTCCCTACTCTCCACTCCCTCCTCTCCACTCCCTACTCTCCACTCCCCACTCCCCACTCTCCACTCCCCACTCCCCACTCCCCACACCCCACTCCCCAATCCCCAATCCCCACTCTCCACTCCCCGCTCCCCAATCCCCGCTCCCCGCTCCCCGCTCTCCACTCCCCGCTCTCCACTCCCCACTCCCCACTCCCCACTCTCCACTCCCCACTCCCCACTCCCTACTCTCCACTCCCCACTCTCCACTCCCCACTCCCCACTCTCCACTCCCCACTCTCCACTCCCCACTCCCTACTCTCCACTACCCACTCCCCACTCCCCACTCCCTACTCTCCACTCCCCACTCCCCACTCCCTACTCTCCACTCCCTACTCTCCACACCCCACTCTCCACTCCCCACTCTCCACTCCCCACTCCCCACTCTCCACTCCCCACTCTCCACCCCCACTCTCCACTCCCCACTCCCCACTCCCCACTCCCCGCTCCCCAATCCCTGCTCCCCGCTCCCCGCTCCCCACTCCCCACTCTCCACTCCCCACTCCCTACTCCCTACTCTCCACTACCCACTCCCCACTCCCTACTCTCCACTCCCCACTCCCCACTCCCTACTCTCTCCACTCCCTACTCTCCACTACCCACTCCCCACTCTCCACCCCCACTCTCCACTCCCCACTCCCCACTCCCCACACCCCACTCCCCGCTCCCCAATCCTCGCTCCCCGCTCCCCAATCCCTGCTCCCCACTCCCCACTCCCTACTCTCCACTCCCCACTCCCCACTCTCCACTCCCCACTCTCCACTCGCCACTCCCCACTCCCTACTCCCCACTGGCAGGGACCCCACACCCCTCACTCCAACCTCGTGGGAGGCCCATTTTCATGACGATTTTCCCACTTGCACCCACCCTTCTTCCCCAGCGGTAAGCAGCCATGAAGATACCGCCTGCTTCAGGGGCCAGGCTTGGCTGTAGCCCAGTGTGGCAGGTGAAGCTGGCTAGGCAGACCTGCAGGGACAGTGGCGGAGAGGCTGTGGGGGGCAGAGGCAGCTTCAGGGCGCCAAGGGGCACAGAATGTGGGCCTTTGGGCAGAGGCATCCAGCACCCGTGAAGTCAGGGAGGCCTGGGAAAGCTGACCCAAGGGAGAAGGAAAGCAGGGGTGCAGGGGGGTGCAGGGGGTCCTCAGCTCCTCGCTAAGGGGCAGTACATGTCCCCTCTTTGTGCAGTGAGGGGGCAGTGACGACAGGGCCGGGACGTCACCATGCTCCAGCGTCCACTCTGACTGGACCCCACCACCCCCTCCAGCCTCAGTGAGAATCAGACACACTAAATCAGAGAAGAGCAAATATTTTTTCTTTGCATGAGGAATTAAAAGATCAATGCAACTTCTTCTGTGTGCTTTATCTCAAAAAACAAACACCCCAAAGTTGAACTGAGAAATCCTATCATGTTTGCCCTGAAAATCCTCAAACTAATTAGGGTAACGAAATGAACACACCATACAGATCCAGGGCTTCCTGGACTGGAAGTGGATCACGAGGCGGCACGAAGACCTCCTCAAGCGCTTCCACCTTCTTCATTTTATCTTATTTTACTTTCTTCTATGCCCCAGCCGAGTGAAGATGTAGCCAGGGCCTGGGGCCAGGTTTGCTCACACTCGCCACCTGCACAGCATGGGCTGGCGACACCCGCAGCCCCGGGGCGACTGGGAGGAGACCTGACGTGAGACAGGACACCGGGACAGGTCTGGGGGCTCTGGAGAGGGGGCAAGCACACATCTGCCACCACCCCACCTATGCAACAGGGTGCAAGAGGGGTCCTGATGAGGCAGCTCCCGCTCTGAGGGCCACAGGTGTCCTGGGGGCACAGGCAGTGACGTGCACCGCCCTTGCTCACCTCAGTAGTCCTGGTCCCATGGGGCATGCGCAAGCTCAGAGTGGGTGGGTGCTGAAAGGCCACTCAGAATCCCTAGGGACGAGGGGGCTCAAGCCCAGGACCCCTGATCGCCTGGGCTCTTGGTGCCACGAGGCCCAGGGCTGATCCCGAGGAACTGGGTCCACAGCCTCACCTCCTGGTCCCTCGCCCCCAGGTCCGGCCATCACTGAAACAAGCCTCCCCCAGCAAGGCTGGGTGCCGGGGCATTTCACACCCCACCTTTACACTGTTATTTCACACACAAACTGAGGACAGTCAACCTACTCCTCCCAACGTCCTACAGCTTTGGTCGAAGCGTTGAGCTGGCTGCTGTAGGAGAGACCACCCAGGTAGGTGGGAGCCAGCCCCAGGAGCTCGAGGTTGGGGGGAGACCGGCTGAATCCTGGGGCCAACGCCAAGTAGCCAAGGCCACCAAAGGGGCTGTGGGGACCTGGGGTGGGGGCCAGGACCCTCACTGCTCCTAGGAGGCTGAAGAGGGCAGGTGGGCAGACAGTGGGCAAGGGCCCCCACCGCAGCTGGCACTGGGTGGCCTCAGGGGACGTGGTGGAGGGAGCCTGGGCCCTGGCCCCCGAGTCTCCAAGGCCTTTCACACCACCGCGCCTCACTTCCCCTCCGTACGTGAGGCTCTGGGAACCTCAGCCACTCATTCCTTTCCTTTTCCACTGCCCTCTCCCTGGAATCTGCCAACTCCTACCCGAGCAACTAGCACTACCTCCTCAACCGGTCTCCCTGGCCCATCTACTCAGCCACAGTGACCTCACCACGTGTGTCCGGGTGGCCCTGGCACGTGGCGCGTGCTCAGTGAACAAGCGCTGGGCGAATGAACACAGCATTCCACAGTGACCTCACCACGTGTATCCGGGTGGTCCTGGCACGTGGCGCGTGCTCAGTGAACAAGCGCTGGGCGAATGAACACAGCACTCTCCACATACGCCCTGCCTAGAGCTTTTTGGTCACTTCCCCTCGACTTTTATTCCTTCAACAAGTACTAATCTAGGCACCAGGATCTCTGGGTGATTTAGAAGCCAAAGTATTGCAGAATCACCTTCAACTCCTCCCCACCATGGATACCAGCCCTGTGGGACCCGGCCTCGAGGCCCCTCATCCTTGCCTTGGGCCATGCCCCACTACTGCCATCAATCCAGGGCCTGGCTCTGGTACCTGCGCCCCCCGGAGTGGAACTCTCTGCAGGGCCCAAGACGCCAAGTGTTGACGACCCCGCCTCTCCCCCCACCCCGATTGCTGCCTTCTCGCATGAACCCCAGGCTGTGCTTGTGCTTATTTTCTGGTTCACTCTTACTCCATCCTCCCTGCCAGGACCACAATGCTTGGGACCTCCATGCCCAGAGTGTCACCTGGTCCAGGACTTGTGCTCGATACATGGCTGCTAAATGGAGGAATCAGCAAAGAAGGAAATGGACCCACCGCAGACCCTCATCGAAGGACTGCGAGATTAACTGGGATGACAGGGAGCAGCACCAAGCCCTGCGCCAGCCTGCCAGGGGGTTCTGGGAAGGCCGGCTGCCCACAGGTGGGCTCTGCACCACTCTTGTCAGGGAAGAGGCCCCATCCTGCTCATCCCTGAGGAAGACACTCGGCAGCAGAACCACAGACAGTGTCCCCTTCCCAGCTGGGGACTGGGGTCTGAGTCTGGCCACAGGTACAAGAGGGGTCCCTATGAGGCTGGCTGAGGCCTGAGGGAGCGGGTAAGTGGCCAGCCCTTCAGGCATGGAGGTGGTGGGCAAAGGCACAGCCCAGGCTGGAATCAGCCAAGGCTCCAGGAGAGCTGGGCAGGGAAACTCTGTATCATCCCCCTCTGTGGTACAACATGCCCTGCCAGACAGAGGACCCTGGAGGCTGTCTCCCTGCTGAAGCCCCCATCTAAATTTGGGGGTGCTCAGTTGTCACATCAGAAACCCAGGACGTGAGCCGAAAGGATGCCAGCCGCACAGCACAAGGAATTCTTCCTGCAAACAAAGTCCAGGCGTTTGGTAGTGAAGCCGGCTGACCCCAGGTTTGACAAGAGGATACAGCCTCGTGGGCGGGGGGTGGGGGGGTCCCCACAGGACACTCCCAGGCTGCCAGTTGTTTTTTGATTCCTTTTACACCCAAAGTTTACATAAAAAGCTCAGGCACTCTCAGCCCTAGCCGCACACAAAAGTGACTCTGTCTCTCCAAGTTTCGCTGCCTGTAAACGCTGGCCGGTCCAGCCTTGAGTGAGGCCTGTCCTGGCCAGGAGCTGGCGAGGGGCGGTGGGCTACCAACCAGCGGTGCCCCAGCAGAACCCGCCTTCCTTCCGCCGCCGCCCACCCTCAGGCCAGCGTCATTTGTTTCCATACGAGATTCTTTCGGGTGTCCTGAAAAGGCTGCAAAGTGGGAAACCGTGACAGCTGAGAGGGAGATGTTTTAGTAAGACCCAGGATGTAATCACATTTCTTCAGGGACTGAGTGGATGAGCTTCTCCGAGTTTATCTGCCTTAGATATCAAACACCACTAATGAGATAATAAGGGCTTTTCAATTAATGATTTGAATGGGGGTGCAATTTTTTTCTTTAATGGAAAGACTAATTCACAGGCAGAAACGTGCAAGGGGAGGGACGCCAGCAAAATCCCCTGCCCTCTGCCCCACAGGTAGGCAGCTTTCTTATGAGGGAGGCATGGGCAGGGCACCTTCTGGAATAACTGGAGTGGACACAGGGGACCTGTTCCAGGCCCACGAGAAAGGGTATTAAGTCCTGAGGTTGAAATGCCAACCTTCACCCAGTTGAGAGAATTTCTACTCTGGAAGGAAGGGAGAGAGGGAGAGAGAGACAGCCCACGGAAGGATGTTTGGAGCTCGCGAGGATGCCGGGGGCCATACTGATCGTGCTGCCAGCCTGAAGCCGCTGCTGGATCAATGAAGTATTGGCATGACGTATGGCAAAGCTGCCTCGCGCAGGCACAGGGCCACACCACAAGTGTCACCGCCGAAGCTCCACGGCCCTCCTGTTTCCTGACAGCCAGCAAGAGAGAGCTCCAGGCAAAGGTTCCAGGAGCCGCCGGTAAGTCTCAGCCAGAAGGGACCTGCGAAGTTCCCACAGGGGACAGACGAGGGTCCTAAAAACCAATGTGGAAAAGCCACAGTCCCATCTTAAGCAGTATGTCAACTCCGCTGCACAGATGGAATCACCCAGAATTTCACAAAGGCAGCGGGAGTGAAAATCAAAACCAGCACCCACAGGCGGCCCTTTCACGTGGGGCTGGCAAACCCTCGGAATCAGCCTCACGCTCTGGTACTGGGGCTGCCTCCGCAGGGCTGGCTCACGTTCCTCTCAGTCCTCGTCCCCAGTACTTCAGAGGCCCCACCCCAAGCATATTAAAATGCAGCCAGACTCCACACTAAGTCTGTTTTTCCTTATAAAAACATGGAAAGATCTGTATAGTTTTGCTTTGAAATTATTCAGCTACGAGTAATTCATTTAACTTAAAACTGGCTATGGTTTCTAAGATGTCCCTGTGCACACCTGGGAACCGCTAAGAAGTAACAAATTCTAATCCACAATTTATGCTCAAATGTCACCAAGTTTATATGAATACAAAGTTGAACACTGAATGAAGTGGATAGGCTGTTACATTTTATAGGCATCACCTAAACATTTGCCTACTTCAATTTTTGGAGTTCATTTTTTTCCATATCTCAAAGAGCACACTCGGCTCCCTGAGACCGTGGTGGCCGCCCTGTCGTGAGCTCACATCCAAGTGAGCCCTTCGATGAGGCTGAAATCTCCAAATGAACCCCATGTCCACCCCAGGGAGTTCAAGGCCTTGGTTCGAACTGAAATCCAATGGCTCGGTTTGAGTTATGTTTAAAGGTGCCATTTGGATCACATGGCGTTTCCGCGGACACTCAGGAGTTTCCTGCATCCCCAGCAAACAGCCCACCTTCAAGCCAACGCAATGGGTGAGCAGGAATCTGCACCTCCCATCCTGCTGCACAAGGCGGGGCCACCACAGCCTCCCCCGGGACATGGAGCAGCAACCGTGGCAGACAATGACAGGCCGGGAGCCAGGAGAGGACTCCCCACACGGCCAGGGAAGATGAAGAAAGGCCACTCGCGCTGGGGAGAAGCAGGACCCAGGCAAGGAGGAGGCTCATGTCCTGTGGGGTCGGAGGCACGAGTCAGTTTGGGCTGCAGGCCAGAGACAGCAGGGTGGGGCGGTGCAGGGACTAAGGCCGGGCAGGTAAGCAGCCAGGTAGTAGGGGCACATGCCCATGGTTCCACAGCAGAGCTGGCTGCTGAAGGGCTGCAGGCAGAGGCATGAAGGGATCAAGCATACATTCTAGAAAGCTCTCTCTGGCTGCATTCTGGAAGGTGGATCAGAAGGAAGCAGGAGTAGCGGCAGGCAGAGCCAGCTCCTGTGACAGTCCCAGAAGAACGGGGTGGCACAGGGCCAGAAGAGGGCTCAGGAACATGGGGTGCAACCACCAGGCCTGACGACCAAGACTCGGGGGGAATCCAGGCAGACCCCATCTCTTCGGGCACCAAATGGGGGCTCCTAAAGGTGGGGTCCGGGGCTCTGGCGTCTCACAGCTTGTTTGATCATGGCCCTCAAGGGTGTATGTGCAGAAAATGAGGGAGGCGCTAAGAAATTGTCAGCACGCTGCACCCTTGCCACGCCACCATTACCGTACTTGACCAAAGTTTCTCAGTCTGAAATGAACTGGGAGAAAATCTAAACTGGCCTTCAGCACAGAGTTTGGGAGGTGCTGCCACGAACTCGAGTGGCCCCACAGATGGGCTGGGCTAAGCCCCAAGTACAGCTGGGCTTGGACAGGGCGGGCGCCCCGGGACTGCACGCTCACTTCTGGCTCCCATGTGGGATCGCCCTCAAGGAGGCTGCAGACCCCAGGGGCCTCTGCGAGAGAGCCAGGGTCACTGTGCACTGATGGGCAGATGCTCCCTTCTGCTGAGAAGGGGCCTGTCACTGCAGAGTGAGGCAAGATGGCCAACGCCAGGCTCTGACCCCCACTGTCAGCAGGAATGGCCTTAACATGCCCCTGCTTCCCCAGGTGGCCAGGGTCCCATCGCACAGGCAGAGGCCGTCTACTCTCCTTGCTCCAGCAGCAGGGGCAGAAGCTGGCTTGTTGCCCCCACATGGACTCACAGATCACATGGAGCCCACAGGCGGCCGGGGGAACACTCCTGTGGCTGGAGCAGCTGCGGAGCTCATATTTCCTTCTGCTGCCCACAGAAGCGTCAGCTCAACCAGGTGGTGCAACGTTCACTACTGGCCGATTAACGAGCTTGGTTTCTGCAACAGAGCAGGCAGGTTCACCATTTCTGCATTTCTGGAAGAACGTGGACTCCACCTGGCTGAGGACACTGCCCTCCAGGGATGCACGAGGTTGCAGCAAGGTCTTACACGTGGCACTTGCTGAGCACAGGGACAGTGATACAGTTTGAATGTCCGTGCCCTCTCAATCTCATGGTGGAATGTGATCCCTCGTGTTGGCAGTGGGGCTGGTAGGAGGCGTCTGGGTCATGGAGGTGGTTCCCTCATGAATGGCTTGGTCCCTTCCCTGTGGTAGTGAGTGAGCTCTTGCTCTGTTAGTTCAGGACACAGCTGGTGGTGTAAAGAGTGTGGCACCCCTCCCCTCCTGCTCCCTCTCTCGCCATGTGACACGCCGGCTCCCCGTGCCTCTCGCCACAAGCAAAAGCTTCCTGAAGCCTCCCCAGAAGCTGAGCAGATGCTGCAGCCATGCTCGTACAGCCTGCTAAACCCTGAGCCCAATACACCTCTTTCCTTTATAAATTACCCACGCCAGGGTGTTCCTTTATAGCAATGCAAAGATAAGGTCAGAAATAAGGGGTTATCCAGGAAGCCCACCTTCTAGTAGGCACTCCGGAAACAAATATGGCAGGGAATTTAATTCCCAGGACATTTCCCATGGAAAAATCTTAGAGATGAAAACCTTGAGTTTTGCAGACCACAGGGTCCCATGGACTGTTCCAGCAAGGTGAGGAAAAGACATGTCACCACCACACTCAGGGCAGAGGCGTTGGGGAAGGAACGAAAAGGTGCAAACACAGGCCTAGAGTCACATGGCAGAGAATCTCTCAGAAGCAATGCTAGACGCTGTAAGAGAGGAGAGCAAATTCCCCCAAAGCCTGCGAGGAAGTGGCTTCCACCTCCACCCTCCACCCTCCACCCTCCATCCAGAAAGAGGCCAGAAGGCAGCGGTATCCAGACATGCAGATCTCAAGGTAGGTTCCTGCCAGGCTCATTCACACAGAGAAGTGCTGAGGGGTGTGCTCTACCGGACAAGGAAGAAAGTGAGGCAAACGTGAGTTTGGGAAGGGGGCTGGGCTTGGGGGGAGCCCAGCAGGAGGGGGTGTCCTCAGGAGGGGCCTAGAAGGGATGGGTACCAGAGGACACGAGGTGTACAGCACCTGCTCTGCCTGCTCCTCCAGACACACTCACTCCGGTAACCTGTCTGGTGGGGAGGGAGTGGGTGGTTCACAGACGCCTAAGGGAGATGATTGGTGACACCAAGGAAAGTGACATGCTGTCCCAGAAAGGGATGACAGGCACAGTGCACATGGTGACTCAGCAGCAGTGACACTGACATAGCCCGACCCAGGTGACAAGTCCAGGCACACTGCCCCGGGAGCCTCAGAAGGAAGGGCCGGACACGAGGGCATGGCTGCGTGCTGGGACCACAGGGTAAGGAAGCCTAATTCTCAGCTTCCCTCTTCCACCATACAAATGCATTTCTAAAGCTCAGAAATTAAGAACAGCATTGAGAGAGACAGAGAGAGAGAAAAAAAACAACAACAAAAAAACAGTAGACACAGCAACCTGAAAGGCTGAGTGGAGCCTCTGGCAGTGTGAGGAGGCTGGGATGGAGGGCTGCTCTTTTTGGTCAAAGTCTCTCAAAATTTCCTCTAATATATAACACATAGCTTTGATGAAATAAAAATTTTGGTTTTTTAAAAAGGTGTAGGCTTGGGGCATGAATACTTGGGAACAGCCCCAGGCCTGCCCCTCTCATCTTTCAGTTCCAAACACCCCCTGCTGAGCCTTCCTCTAGGAATGTAAGGCGACGCCATGGACAGGAAAATGGCTAGATTTGTACATCATAACCCTCAGGATCCTAGGGTCACCATCCACTTCGTGAGTGCCACGAAACTCAAAAGTTAACAGCCTCTTTTTTTTTTTTTTTTTTTGAGATGGAGTCTCACTCTGTCACCAGGCTGTAGTGCAGTGGCGCAATCTCGGCTCACTGCAACCTCCGCCTCCCAGGTTCAAGTGGTTCTCCTGCCTCAGCCTCCCAAGTAGCTGGGATTACAGGCATGCACCACCACGCCCAGCTAATTTTTGTATTTTTAGTAGAGACAGGGTTTCACCATGTTGGCCAGGATGGTCTCGATCTCTTGACCTCGTGATCTGCCCGCCTTGGCCTCCCAAAGTGCTGGGATTACAGGTGTGAGCCACCATGCCCGGGCCAACAGCCTCTTAACTTTTATTACTATTCACACTGAATCATTAATGGAACACGTGTTCCTAGGAGAGCTGCTGAAGCTCATCAGTGACAGGACCTGGTAACTCCAGAAGGGCCAAGAGTCTTCACCAAGAGGTGACGGCACTCACCGTGATAAACAGCAAAAAACGAGAGGCCTACGTATCCTGGTGAGCTGGCATCGTAGACATGCACCCGGCTACCCGTGGACAGCCAGGCCCACACGCACACACTGTAAATAAGTAACGCTTCTCTTCACTCTGCTGATGGTCCTGTTTCTTTGCCTGCCTCACGCATATTGCCAAGTGTGACCTCATGAAGAGCCGGGGATTTTGATGGGACTCTGGGGCCCATCTGCCTCGGACGCAGTACAGAGCCAGTTACATCGTCGCCAGGTGCTTGCCCGGAGTCCACGTGACTGTCTGTGGCTTAGCCACGGTCACGGCCACTGGGTCCAGCAGGGCCACTGGGCTTGGGTTCCAGCTGCTCTTTCCCCAGAGAAAGTGGCATCCATCACAGAGAGGGATGATTTAATAAACACACAGATAGCTGCGAGCAGAGTCATGGGACAAAAATCGATTTTCTGCAGCCTCGCGCAGGGCTCCATTTCTCTTCTTTGAAAAGTGCCTTCGTGAGTTAAGTGCTTAAAGGAAAAATGATCACAGCACACCTGGGATCAGCAAGATGCCCAGACCTCTCCCTGGATGACGCCACTCAGGGGGCCTGCTGGGGGGACTGGAAGCCAAGGACAGAACACAGAAGGACCAGCTCCTTTTCCCTCCTCTAGCCGCTCCTGATTCTCCACCATGGGGCTCCCTGCTGGAAACAGGTGAGGAGCTGGGCAAAATGTGGAGCAGATAGGTGGGCGGAGGGGAGGATGGGTGAGGGGAGGGAGGGATGGGTGAGGGGAGGGAGGGATGGGTGCGGGGAGAGGGATGGGTGGGGCGGAGGGGAGAATGGGTGGGGTGGAGGGAGGATGGGTGGGTGGAGGGGGGGATGGGTGGGGCGGAGGGGAGAATGGGTGGGGTGGAGGGAGGATGGGGGGATGGGTGGGGTGGAGGGGGATGGGTGGGTGGAGGGGAGGATGGGTGGGGCGGAGGGAGGGATGGGTGAGGGGAGGGGGATGGGTGGGGCGGAGGGGAGAATGGGTGGGGTGGAGAGAGGATGGGGTGATGGGTGGGTGGAGGGGGGGATGGGTGGGGTGGAGGGAGGATGGGGGGATGGGTGGGGTGGAGGGGAGAATGGGTGGGGTGGAGGGAGGATGGGGGGATGGGTGGGTGGAGGGGGGGATGGGTGGGGTGGAGGGAAGGATGGGGGGGCGAAGGGGAGAATGGGTGGGGTGGAGGGAGGATGGAATGGGTGGGTGGAGGGGGGGACAGGTGGGTGGAGGGAAGGACAGGTGGGGCGGAGGGGAGGATGGGTGGGTGGGAGAGGCCCAAAACTCTCACTTCAGGGGACTCCTCAAGGCTGGGCCAGGATGGCTCAGGGGAGAAGGTGAAGACCACTTGCCCTGAAGAGAACCAACATAAGGCACTTGCCACAAAAGCAGGCGCCAAGAGCACTACATCTGTGAGCCCTGGTGCGTGGACACCCACTCCCTGTGGCCCCAGCTCCTCCTGCTACCCGGGAAAAGTGCTCAGCGCCTGCCACTCACATTCTCTCAGTGAACAATGACGAGGTGGATGTTCTCTCTCCACACACGAATGGGGCCGCCTTCCCTGACGGCAGTGGAAGGGCAAGCTGGCCACAGGTGCAGGCAAGAGCCCCTCAAACGAAGACTCTCGCTGCAAGAGTGAAAGCCCAGGAGGCCCATGTCAAAAGAAATCCAGGCTGGGCGTGGTGGTGGCTCACACCTGTAATCCCGGCACTTTGGGAAGCCGGGGTGGGTGCATCATCTGAGGTCAGGGGTTGCAGACCAGCCTGGCCGTCTCTACTAAAAATACAAAAAAAAATCAGCTGGGCGTGGTAGCACACACCAGTAATTCCAGCTACTCGTGGGGCTGAGGCAGGAGAATCGCTTGAACCCGGGAGGCGGAGGTTGCAGTGAGCCAAGATTGCGTCACTGCACTTCAGCCTGGGCGACAGACAGAGCAAGACTCTGTCTCAAAAAAAAAAAAAAAAGAAAAAAAAAGAAAAGAAAAAAAAAGATAAAGAAAAAAAATCCAAGCCAATTCCACATGAGGCAAGGAGTAGTTTTCTTTATCACTAACCAAGAATTTTCCATTTGCAAAGAGAGAAAGGGTTTATTTTCCAGGGATCAAAAAAGACCAGAATTAATTTTTTCCCTGCCTGGTTTCCTGAGACCCCGAGGGTGGGTGGGTGTGCATGCACACGTGTGTATGTGGATGCTGCGTGTATTGTGTGCACTCGTGCCTATGCGTGTGAAAAATCGGTAGCTCTGAGCCTCTCCTCCGTCCATCACCCCACCTGACCCTCCAGCAGCCCTAGGAGTACAGTGAGCCAGAAGCTGCCGTCTCCTTTCTGGATGAGAAGTTCAGAGATGTTCCAGAACTCCTCCCACTCACAGGCCCGCCCACCCTTCTGGGTCAGTGGAGGGATTTCCCTGGGTGCCCCCAGTAGAGGCAGGGCAAAAGGGCCACCCTGCCTTTGACATGGCTTCCTGGAACCACAGGGTCCCTGGGCTTCCCATCCCAGCAGGTGACCCCCTGCCAGTCCTTGGGGCCTCCAGCCTGCCGCTTCCTAATGCTCACTCCTGTTTCCAGAGAAGACAGCGCCAGGGGTCACTCCCTCCGCCCTCATTGGAAGGCCTGAGCTCACTGGCGGTGCAGTGCTGCAGCCACTAGAGTGAGAGGCGCTTGGTGAGCGGATGACATGTGGATGGGGAGTGCAGTCCATCCACCAGGCTGCAGAGACAGGATCCTGTGGGCCCCTGCCAGGCCTATGTACTGCTGGCCGCATGCTGGCCTCCACCCAGTTACAAGAGGGAAGCCTGGGCCACCTCCAATACTGTTTACAGGACAGGGCTCAGGAACCACAGGGGAAGGGGATCATGGCGTCCCTATCTTCTGGTGGCCTGAAAAGGCTCCCTCTTTCTTAAAAAACATCATCACCTGGCCGGGCACAGTGGCTCATGCCTGTAATCCCAGCACTTTGGGAGGCCAAGGCAGGCGGATTACCTGAGGTCAGGAGTTCAAGACCAGCCTGGTCAACGTGGTGAAACCCTGTCTCTACAAAAAATTAAAAAATTAGACGGGCATGGTAGCGTGTGCCTGTAGTCCCAGCTACTCGGGAGGCTGAGGCGGGAGACTCACTTGAACTTGGGAGGCAGACGCTGCAGTGAGCCAAGGTCGTGCCACTGCACTCCAACCTGGCCGACAGAGCGAGACTCTGTCTCAAAAAAAACAAAAAACAAAAAACAAAAACAAAACATCGTCATCTTCCTTTGTGTTTCCACGTGCTCTGAGTGGGCACTGCCCTCTGGCAACTGACTACCTGGACACCAGGAGAGTCACCTGTACTCGACCATCCTGGGACGCCCGATGTCGGCTGCTCCAGGAGCCCCAGCTGGGCTCAGGCTGGGATTGGCCTGCCGCATGCGGGTCCCTCTCCACAGCAGCCAGTAGGGGGCCCTCAGCAAGGGACATCAAAGAGATGCTGGGAAGTTCTTGCAAAGTGGCCCATATTTCTCTTGCCTTAGTTGAGCCACAGAAAGATCTCATTACTTGTTTTAAAGATCCCTGCAAGTCACCCCAGAGTCTCTCCCAACAATCCTGTTCCTTCATCTTAACTCACACTCCATCTTCCCAAACTTTCACCATTTCCTCCAGGAAGAAAGCTATTAAACTCTGCAGCCCAAACCCCACTTTACCCAGAAATGACTTGAACCTTCCAATTCTACTGCATGATCATAACGAGAGGTATAATTTAATAGGGAGCTTTTTGAAGTATAAAAAAGTTACCTGCTGGTGTCACCGTGTTAGCACTAGAACAGAAGATGCTCTGGGTGTGTCGGGCCTTCCTGCTCCCCCAGGTCTCCAGGGCACACCTCATAGCGCTGCCGGCTTCTGAGAAAGCCCCGCCCCCGGGGAACAACAGAAAGTGTTCTGGAAGACACTGGGAATCCCGTGGGCTCTCCAGGGACGGTCGCCCTCCCTGAAGTGTGAGGAGGAACCCAGGGGGGTGCATTTGGCCATGCTGGCGGCAGACCTTGCCAGAGCCTGGGGACTCGATGGGGCTGAGATGTCGCCCGTTGCCTGGGTCTCTGGAGGGCCCTGCCCCATGGGCCTGGGGCAGGAGTGTGGTCACTGTGCTGGCCACACCTGGTCCCCGTGCTCACCCTCAGCATGAAGGCTGCCTTCCCGCCGCCCTCTGCAGGCCCCTGACCCTCCCTCCTTTATAGGGCTTGTCCCACCCAGCTCCTTCAGCCTCTATGTCCCCACTCCCGCCTGGCCCAATCTCCGCAGGCGCCATCTTTGTCCTCTGTCCCCTCCAGGCCTCTGCCCGCCTGTCCTCCCAACAGCCCTGCGCACTGCTGCCTCAGTGTCCTCACACCAGCTGTGCTCAGACTGGCGGACCTCGGTGGAGCCCAAACTCATCACCTGCTTCCCCCACGGGCCCCTCACTGCTCCTGAAGGCCCACCGCTCCTCCAGGATAGAAGCCGCCCCGTCTGTCCCCCTCGCCCTGCAGCCCACTCCCCAAGCCCTGCTTCTGGGACCAGCTCGCCTCCTCCATGCCCCTCGGTGCCACCTGTGGCTGAGAGGGCAGCACCCCATGCCCAGCTGATTTGCCAACTCCACACCAGGCATGTTTTAACTCCGAAAATGACGTGCACAGAGGCACAGGCAGGTCCCCTCCCCATAGAGCTTCCACCCGCATGCCCACCCCAGGCCCAGGTCACGAAGAGGCAAAAGGTCCCAGTGCCTCCCAGGACACGCGCCCCTAGTCTGGCTTGAGGGCCTGGCACGGGTGGCCCGTCCTCCAGGCGGCTCCCAGCCCTGCTTCACTCAGGGGTTTGCTGTCCTCTTCCCCAGCTTTCCCACAAGGAAAGCTCTGCTCCCTCCTCACAGCTGAGCCCAGGTCCCAGCTCCCACAGCGCCCTTCCGTCTGAACCCTGCACATCACCACCCATCCCCAACCTCCGTGCATTTACCCTGTGGTTCCTGCTAAAACACAAGGGCAGCACCCACCCCCGCCACAGCAGCAGGGATTCAAATGCTCAGCTCAGGCGTGCCCTCCCCCGCTGACCTGAGAGTTCCCTTCTCTCTCTGTTGCTTCCACACAAGGACCCCTCTTCGGGGAGGCCTCATCCGGCAGTGAGCGCACCCACCATGGACCTGCCACATGCCCAGCCGTTGTCAATGGTGTCCTCTTTCCTGTTTCGCAGTGTTGCATCAGAACACGGGAGGCAGGCATGTGGGCCCCCAAGAGTTTCTGTTCAAAGAATGGTCCAAAGAGCTAATACCACATAGCCACACAAACCCCACACAGCAACATAAACCCCACACAGCAACACAAACCTGATCTCACAGCACGCATGACCCTGCAAACCCCACACTTGCACACATGCAGCAACCCGCACACAAAGGCACAATTCACTTCAGAGATTACTTTTCAATTGACCCAATTTTGTCTTTAAAATGTCTTGAAACAATAGAGACGGAGACAACGATCTTTACTTTGGCATTTCATGACATTTGCTGCTTCCAGTGAACACAGGATGAAAGAGAAACCTGTATGAAGCCATTAGCCTGTCGAAGGCTACTCAGCATTGCAAGATCAGTCCCATTTGACAGAGATGTGGCCCACTGCCACGGGCCATTCTGTGAGCCAATGGGCAGGTTGAAGCCTGATGGACTCATTAAGCGGGTCCTGGGTGTGAGTTCACCAGTGACTCACGACAGCAATGGACTGGCCCAAAAGGATGCTGGAACTCCAAATGAAAGCACGCAGAAAAGCATGTCTGTCAGGACTGGGTACACAAACTCATCCTGCCAGCCGGGAAACACTCCTTCCATTCCTACCACACGCCAGGTGCTGGGCTGGATACGAAACCACGGCCCGAAACCCCCAGTAAGCACAACAAGGGGGCTTCACAGGTGAGGGGCCTCCAGCAGGAGTCTATGCCCTCCTGGAGAGAATGGAGGAAGCATCACCTGGGAAGCAGCTGGTGCTCTCTGTTTTCAGGCCAAAGCGAAGGGCTGGGTGGCCAGGAGTAAAGCTAAGCGATTCCACCCACCCGCCCCAAAGTCTGGGCAGACGGAACCTCATGGGAACACCCCTCAGCCTCCTGGAGGGGCTGAGACCTCATCGTCATTAATAATGTGGTTCTCTCAGGTAAGAAAAAATTAGAAATGATAAATCTCCATGTGCAAACCCCATCTTCTCTCCACCTCCTTCCAGGTATAATTCTAAAGCTGCCATTGATCTTTAAAGCAACCTTTAATTACCCTGAGACCCCAAAGTCCAAATAGGCCAAGGCTCGAGCTAAGGAGTATTTGCTTTGAGGCCTCTCATGAAGCAAATGAAAGGGACTCCGGGGGTCTGCAGCCAGAGAGGCTGGGCACACCCTGGCACCAGCTTCCGAGGCCAGGGGACGGGTGAGGAGGGAGGCCTCGCCGCTGCTTCTGCGCAGTGAAGCCCATCTGGGTCTCTGCAGAGCACAGGGCTTTTGCTGCTGTTGTCTTTCCTACTTTGTAAATCACAGATGCCCAAGAGAACCTGTGATGTCTTTATTGCTTGTCTCCTTATCAAAGATCCCGAAGTCTGAGGCTAGTAGCATTTAGGGCAGCCTCCTAAGGGCAGTGGGTGACTTCCAGACTCATCAGGTGGCCATACATGGGCTGAGACCACCTCCAAGTAGGGGCTGGGCCCAGAGGACCAGGTGGCCAGCTTGGAGGGGCTCAAAGGTCACGGACTGGAATTTGGTCCACTGTGCACACAGATCCTCACAGGTTACTCAGAAATGACCACACCCCCCACCCCCAACCCCTGTGATGGGGACACTGAGGACCCTGGAAAGAAGCCCAGGCCCATGAATGAAATGCGGCCCTTATGTCATCTACGGGCAGGACAGGGCAGTTCGGGAAACCTCGTCATGGTGGCTCAGCCAAAGGGAATGCACAGCCAGCCTCGACGGCACTTTGTGCAGCCTGGGAGCTGGGGTGACCTGCAGAGTCCACCCACCTCTCTCTTCCCACAGCCCCTCTGACCCTCTCACGCTCTCATCCCCAGCTCCTCATCCCCAGTGCCCCTCATGTGTTACCAGGGAAGCCTCTGGTAACTAAGTCTCCACCAGATGAGCAGGGCACGCCTCTTGCCTTGAGGGCCATGGGCCTGTGTGCTCTGTGTTGAGTGATGTGTTTGCACATGTGCATGTCAGCGAGCTGAGGGGACATCTGAAGGATGGACACGGCAGGACACCTGAAGGCTGGATGCGGTGGGACATCTGAGGGGCAGGGGCGGGGGGACACCTGAGGAGCAGGGATGGCGGGACACCCGAGGGGCGGGCACAGCAGGACACCTGAGGGGCAGGCGCGATGCAACATCCTAGAAGAAGGGCAGAGAACACAGAGCCCAGCATTCTGAGCTCCAGCTCCAAGCCATGAACCTCACAGAGCAGCCGAATCCCCACAACCATCCTTAACGTGGGAATTAACCCTAGTGAGAAAACCATGTTTACACATATTGAAAAGAACATGCAAAATACAAAGAAAAAAAAATTTCAAACAAGAAAATAAAATATCCATAACTCTACTAATGAAAACTAAGTCAGGCTAGCACCGTGGTTTGTTTCTGTTCGGTCTTTCTGTCCATGCGTGGAATAGAAGCAAATCTGGGATCATTTTTATCTGTATTACATATGTCGATATATATAATTTCAGGTCATGCTTTTCCTCCACATAGAAACGCAATGAAAACATTTTCTCGTTTCAGTAAATATTACTTGAAGATATTTTTGGTAGTTATGAAACATTATAACCAGCCATGTACCATAACTTAGGTAACTGTACCCCGAGAGCTGGATATGCAGGCTGCTGCCAATTTGTTTTTCCATAATTATAAACAAGGAGAATTACTGGATCGAGGAAAGGCTCTTGATATAAATTATGAATAGTTCTCCAGAAAGGCTCTGTATCACACCCCTCATCAGAGTGAAACAGCATGCCTGCTTTACGCCAACTTCATCCACTTCCAGGAGGTCCCTCGCTAAAAGCAGTGCTTATTTGAGAGAGCATTTGCTTCCATTTTCAATTCTTTACTAATGATTGGAAGAAACACTTACATTTTCTGGATAGCTACATACATTCTCAAGTGAGTTTCTGACTGTTCTGATTGTCCTCATCCATTTTCTATGAGGACATTTTCTTTTTATTAGTTATTTGTGTGAGTTCTCTGCATATTAAGGATATAAGCTATGTTGTGAATGAAGAACTTTGTCAACTGCCTTTGAATTTTGTTTATGATGTTTCTGGTATACAGATATTTACAACTTCTATGTTGTGCTTAAAATGTGCCACTCTAGAGTGAACTGGCATTTTCTTGGGCTAGGCACCTGGGGCTCTCTGGCCATATTAAGTTAACTTGTTAGCATAGGGTTTTTCAGACATAAAAGTAAAGTAAATTCTAGACCTAAATAAGTGAGAGGGTGAGCTGGGGTCAGGAATTTTCAGAGGAAACCTGCTTTTATTTCTCTTCCCTTCAGAGCTAAGCCTCAGGCAAGCATGAACCTACGAGGGCCATTTTGTCTGTCTGTACTGGTTTACTTGCTTGGGTTCAGGGGTCCTGACGTAGGCAAAGGGTCTCTGACTCACATCCACCTGCTCCAGCCCCAGGCCTTCTCCCCTGCCCTCTGCCAGGCTGTTTACATTGGGGACTTGGCCCCAGAGCAGGAAGCAGCAGACGCCCTCAGGGCAAACACAATTTCTAGGACTGGCTTACTCCTCTGAAGAGCCCATGAACTTAAAAAGCATTTTGTTAATATCCATGTTGTGTGTGCGCGTGTGTGCATGCACATTGTATGGGGAGAGGACAAGGAGCCTTCGCTGAACATTTTTTCATCATGTTACAAAAACAGAAGAAATCATCCTGATCTCAGTGGGGCTGTCTCTAGCATTTCCCTAGGTACTGGCGGTTGTTGATTTAAAATGTTCTTAGCATGTTAATAAAGTATTATTTTAGTTCTACTTAAGGGCAGAACTTTTTTCTTTTCATCAAACTCAGGAAAAGCTACTGAATCTCTTAAGATATCATGGGATTGAGGGCCTCTGGTTTATTGATAGGATATTTTTATTAATAGTGCAAGCCGGACAGTTACAGGCGTGCTAGCCTGATCTCTGAGGCTAACTCTAGGCCGGCATCCAGGAGCATGGCTACATTTCAGTGGTATTTTTATGGGATATTTTTTATTTTATAATATTGATGAAGGCGGGCCTCATGAATGGGATGGGTGCCGTGAAGGAGGCTGATGGGAGCGCCCAGCTCTCTTGCCCTCCTACCTTCCACCACATGAGGATGTAGTAACGAGACGCCCTGGACAGACACCAGAGGCCGACGCCTTGATCTTGAACTTCCAGTCTCCAGAACAGTGAGAAATACATTTCTATTGTTTATAAATTACCCAGTCTAGGCCTGGCGCGATGGCTCATGCCTGCAATCCCAGCATTTTGGGAGGCTGAGGCGGGCAGATTACGAGGTCAGGAGTTTGAGACCAGCCTGGTCAACATACTGAAACCCTGTCTCTACTAAAAATACAAAAATTAGCTGGGCGTGGTGGCGCACGCCTGTAGTCCCAGCTACTCAGGAGGCTGAGGCAGGAGAATCACTTGAACCCGGGAGGCGGAGGCTGCAGCGAGCCGAGATCGCCCCACTGCACACCAGCCCGGGCGACAGTGTGAGGCTTCATCTCAAAAAAAAAAGAAAAAAAAATTACCCAGTCTAAGGCAGTTTGTTAAAACAGCAGGAATGAACTAAGACACTCCATATATGTGGAGAGAGAAACTGGCAGATGTGGGATCCTGCACAGAAGTCACTGATGATTCAGCTGAGACAGGGTGCTGGGAGCCATGTGTCCGGGTGGCCAGCTCTGTGAGACGGAGTGCCAAGCCTGCTGCTTCTCTCCAGCAGGGCAGGTCACACAGCATAAGGATTTTTGAAACTGTGAACAAATTTACTAGGAAGACATTTTCAGGCCTTAGAATCATATTTAAAACCAAGACTTTTGGCAATGTTGGATTTACTCCCAAATTATAAGTCTATTCAAGTTTTATTTTGAGATGGAGTCTTGCTGTCGCCAGGCTGGACTGCAGTGGTGCGGTCTTGGCTCACTGCAACCTCTGCCTCCCTGGTTCAAGCGATTCTCCTGCCTCAGCCTCACGAGTAGCTGGGATTACAGACATGTGCCACCACACCTGGCTGATTTTTGTATTTTTAGCAGAGATGGGGTTTCACCATGTTGGCCAGGATGGTCTCAATCTCCTGACCTCGTGATCCACCCGCCTCGGCTTTCCAATGTGCTGGGATTACAGGCGTGAGCCACCGCACCTGGCCAGGTTGGGCTTCTTTCAAAGCTTATCTTGAGGCAAGTTTAGCATTTTTAAAATGTGTGTGTGTGTGTGTGTGTGTGTGTGTGTAAATTCCTCTTTCCTAACACAGAGGAGGACTATGTTTTCAGCCATCTATCTTGGTCCTCCTTGCTGGAAGTCTGCCTATCTCACTAGCATTTCCAACTGCCCCTCTAAGATGTACTTAGGAATTCTGCATAAAAACCCTGTCTTCTAATCTATTCATTTGCTTTTACTCATTCATTCTTTTATTGTCTTTATCACAAGTTGTCTTTATTTTTCTATTTTTAACTTCTTGGTTAAAGGCTTAGTTTACTTGCTTTAATGTTTTTAAATAATGAAAGCATTGCATCTTTGAATCTGTTTGCAAGCCCAGCACTGGCACATTCCTTGTGCTTTTGAACATCCTTCTGCAATTACAGGGTCATTTCCATCTTGACCCACATTATTTTGAAGGGGGTTCTTTAACATCCAAATGCTTGGTTTTTTATTTTAACTTTATTATGATCTAATTTTAAAGGATTATGCTCAGTGAACAAAGTTTATGTCATTGCTGTTTTTTTATTTTGGAAATGTTTATGGCCTAGGTTGGGTGATTACTTTTTGTAAGTATTCCATAAATACTTAGAAAGAAGATGCATTCTTTGTTGGTACAAATTCCACCCAGAACTCCCAAACCACTCCTTTTTTATGCCATTCAGATTCACAATCCACCTTATCTTTTATTTATCTTTTTTGAGACCGAGTCTCGCTCTGTCGCCCCAGCTGGAGTGCAGTGGTGTCATCTCGGCTCACTGCAACCTCCGCCTCCCAGATTCAAGTGATTCTCTTACCTCAGATTCCCCAGTAGCTGGGATTATAGGCACCCGCCAGCATGCCCAGCTAATTTTTGTATTTTTGGTAGAGACAAGGTTTCACTATGTTGGTCAGGCTGGTCTCGAACTCCTAACCTCAGGTGATCCGCCCGCCTCTGCCTCCCAAAGTGCTGGGATTACAGGCGAGAGCCACCACGCTCAGCCCCCACCTTATTTTTAATCCATCTAAATACGCTTAAACTTTCCTCCTATGGTTGCTTCATTGAATGTCTTTATATGTTTTATACAGTTTTAAATTCAAGTTTAATACAAAGACAGGAAAGTGCACAGATCACGGCCTCTACAAGGAGGCTTCCGACAGAGATGGCGCTGGGCTCCTGCGCTCCCAGGAGCATCCTGCTTTCCTCGCTCCTGCGGCCACTGCCAGACCCTTGTTGGGAGAAGGCCACCATGTGGGATGACTCTCTCTGCTCGATGCCATGGTGTGGGGTGACTCTCCCTGCTCGATGCCACGGTGTGGGGCGACTCTCCCTGCTCGATGCCACGGTGTGGGGCGACTCTCCCTGCTCGATGCCACGGTGTGGGGCGACTCTCCCTGCTCGATGCCATGGTGTGGGGTGACTCTCCCTGCTCGATGCCATGGTGTGGGGTGACTCTCCCTGCTCGATGCCACGGTGTGGGGCGACTCTCCCTGTGCGATGCCACGGTGTGGGGCGACTCTCTCTGCTCGATCCCACAGTGTGGAGTGACTCTCCCTGTGCGATGCCACGGTGTGGGGTGACTCTCCCTGCTGAATGCCAAAGTGTGGGGTGACTTTCCCTGCTCGATGCCACAGTGTGGAGTGACTCTCTCGATGCCACGGTTTGGACTGACTCCCTGCTCTGCCCAGGACTTCAAGACTTCTTCTTGAAGTCCGAAGACACGATTGTTCCTGCTTCCTCCGTGCACCATCCTGGCCTGTCCCTGCTCATCTTTTCATATTGCTCATGGCTGCTTATGTTGTAGCTGCCAATCCACCCACGGCGCCAAGTTCACTAAATCACTTCATGTTGCAGAGCAGGCTGTTACAAATCCACTGTTATGGGAAGGCCACCCCATCCTCTCTTTACCTCTCTCCCCAACCAGCTCCCCTCTCTCCTATCTATCACTTCTATTCCCTGGTCCCTGCCCACCTGCCGATCCCCACAGAGCAGTCCCTTCATGCACCTGCCCCTCCCGACTCGCCTTGCCCCTCGAGGGCAGAACCTGACACCACAGGGCCTGGCTCAGGGCGAGGGTTCCAGGGGCATTCAGTGAAGGAATGAGCAGACCGGCTGAGGCTGTGAAGTCCAGGGTCACAAAGCCAGACTGAGCCCCTCACCCTGGGCACTGCACATACCTGTGTGTGTTTGGCTTCCCCACTGAGCAGCTGGCAGATTCACACAACTCAGTCCCAGAGCCAAAGGGGACAAAGGTGAAGGCTCCCAGGCTGGGCAGCTCGGGCTGGCACCTGCTGGTCCTTCCCATGCTGCCCACCCAGCAGCTGGGGCTCCTACAGAGATGCAGGGCCCAGGGCCAGGCGGCCACAGACTGCCCGGAGCATGCTTCCAGAGCAAGGGCCCCAGCCTTCCACGATGCTGCTCTGCTGCCTCCTCGCCGCCTTCACCAGCCTCCTGGGGCAGGCAGTCACCATGCTGGAGGAAGCTGCTTCTCCCAACGAGGCTGTCCACGCATCAACATCGGGCAGTGGCGCACTCACTGATCAGACATTTATAGACCTCTCAGCTGCTGAGGCCTCCTCAGAGGAGGTTCCTGACTTCATGGTGGTGCCACACTCTGTTCACCATAACATTAACTGCTTTTTCTACTTAGAAAAACAACTCTGCCAACTACCATCCCCACTGTGTCTAAGCAGCTTGCTTACTTTAAAATTAAAAACAACAACGGTCCCAGCTCCTGGCAGGTGGTGGAGTTTCCAGCCTCACGAGGCATTCCCACTTCTGGTGGGCACTTCCTGGAAGCTGGCAGAGCACAATCGATCCCGCGTGGGCGGCCCCCTCTCAGCCAAGCCCAGGGTAAGGGCAGTGGGGCTCCAAGGAGGGGAAGCTGGTGAGGATGGGGGCCGGCAGGGGGAGGGCGGCCTGCAGGGGGGGTGGCAGTTGGACCCCCAGTCCCCTGGGAAGCCAAACTGAGAGGTTTAGACTTGGGGGGTACAATGGATAAATGAAGATTTTCCAAGATAGCTTATTTTCTAATTTTACAATGCCGTGCTTATTAATCAGGAAAAGATCCCAGTAATGCCGACATCAGGCACTTAAACTACACCCCCAGCCAGTCAGAATAGGCACAGGATGTGGCTCAGTTCTGGTTTAGCGCTCGTGCCCCAGCAGTGGGGGCCACAGAAGGTTTCCACATGGGTCATGACACGCTGGAGCTGGCCTTTCTAGTGCTTACCGTGCCACGTGTGCCTGAGGAGGGTCTGCAGGCCCAATCAGCAGGGGCGGGTGGCAGGTTCCTAAGGGAGGGGACAGCAGATCCCAAGGGAAAGCAGAGTCCCTGCTCGCCTCACCCCTGCTGGGCCCCAGTGTCCTCTTACTGTAAAATGACCCACAGAGGGCAAGGACAGTGGTAGAGGGTACCAAGCGGGCACCGGGGGGGGACACACAACTTTCCATACAAGGGTGCTCCTTTCACCCCCCAAGACCCTACGAAAGTCTGGTGGGAAAGTGGCGGATGGAAGGCAGAGTCCATGCTGAGCGCTGAGGCTTGAATCTCAGTGGCTGCAGAGGCAGGGCAGGGCTCAGCAGAGAGGCCCCATTGGACATCAACACGTGGAGCTGGCGGTGGGGGGGTGGCATTACGAAACACCCAGGGCAGGGCTGTGGAGTCACATACATATAGCTTACGGATTAGCAATGCAGATGGCATGGGGCATGTGCCTGAGGGCAACCACCCTTCCTGAGGACCAGCAAGCTCTGGCAGGGGAGGTGGCAAATCCTCCAGAGAAGCACACACCTCCTGGTACCCAGCGCTCAGGACAGGGCCAACGTTCACTCCAGAAGGTGCCGCCATCCAGAGGCCAGGAGGCCCAGGGTGCAGCCCCAGTCCCAGCTGTGCCCCTCCCCGCCCCACCTCACCCCAGCCCGCCCCGCCCCACCACTCCCTGCTCCTCGAGACCTGCCCAGCAGGCCCTGGAGGAGGCTCACAGATGGGAAGGAACCAAACCATGCCCCCATGAGGCTCAAAGGCCAAGGGGACCTAGGACACAGGCAGCACCCTCACCTTCCCCGCCTGCCCAAGTTTTCGGGAATTAAGGGGAAGTGTGACCCATCGCCCCCTCCCTGGCCCCTGAACTGCTTGGCTCTGTTGTTTAACACCAGGAGGGTCTCTGCCTTTCTTCTGGGAATCAGAAAAGGATTCTGTTCCTGTGGAACAACAATGACTTAAAGCAACACATCATTTCCCAAGGGACAAATCACAAGGCTACAACGAATGAGGGCTTTTAAAGCCACTTTCCACCACTGTTCCGCTGTTGGGGAATCATGTTCTGGGCCCTACTCGCTCAGGTGGCATCCCATGGATGCAGAAGCGTCTTCCTAAAATGTCACAACGGCACACACACATTGCCCGTGCTCACCAGGACTCCCCAGGTTTGTAACTTCTGTTTCTCACCTCCTTTCCCATGGGTTCAGTGCCCACAACACATTGTGGCACTCACAGCATTCTCGCCATCCAACCCCTATGGCATCAAAGAACCAACTTCCTCTTCCTCTAAAGGAAGAAAATCAATCTCGTGGCTCCTCTGCCAGCGCCTCCTCCCGGTCCCCCACTCAAGCCACAGGGGCCCCACAGGCTCTCAGAGTCTGCACTCCACCCCGCACCCCGCACCCCACACCCCACACCCTGGCCCTGTGGCTCTGACTGACTCCTGTCCTCCCTTCATCTCAAGTTAAGTAGGCAGGGCTCAGAGAAGGCTGGCAAAACATTTTAATCAGCTGCCCACGCTGCACCGTCTAATGACCGCAGAGCAATGTCTCCGGCCCAACAGCAAACACCGTATCCCTCACAGAAAAGCCCAATGAGGCGCGGTAGGGTGAGGAACGTGGGCACCTTGTCATTTGCATCTGTCAAGGCTGCCATCAATTCTCTTGCTTGGGCCAAGTCTGCCCCTGCCAGCGGCCCCGGGACGGGACCACCACATGACAGGGGGGTAGGAGGCCCACTGCCCACCCAACAGCACCCTCTCATGACCCGTCTCCCCCAGACCTAGCTCAGGCACCCTGGCACCCACAGCTGTCCCTATCTCCTGTCCTTCACCCTGAGGGGCTCATGGCCTGCTTCAGCCTCCAGGGCCGGAGTGACACTTCTGCACGTAATCACAACAGAAACAAACCCCGCCCAGAAGCTCCTACGGCCAGCGTGTGTCTGGTCCGCCTTGAGCCACCTTGTGGCACTGTCCCTATTTGGGAGCAGACAGAAGAAATGGAGGCGTCATTGGAGGCACAGCCTTTTGCTGAAGGTCAATCGTCTCTTTACTGTTCTCTCTCCCCAACCAGAATGTGCGCAGGGTCCATTCCTCGCATATGTGTGGCTCAGAGTCTGCCCAGAGTGGGGCCCAGGGCGATTTCTGGAGACGATGAGACACGGTCTGTTGTTAGCAGAGGCCTGAGCACAGTGCCCTGCAGCTTCAGGCACACACATCACCCCGAGTCCTCTCCTACCCCACCTCCCACCACCAGGCACGGCTGACCCAGGAGGGCAGCAATGTCCGCCCAGGGCGTCCAGGGAACAGAGCTCCCCAGCCAGTCAGTCACAGACGCCACCGAAGCAGGAACACCCGAGCTCCATGGACAGCCCAGTGACTGACTCTCGGCAGCCAGCCGCCTTCATCTGGAGAGCAAGTCCCCTGGGAGGCTCTCCGGGAGGCAGCATACAGTTGTGTGTGCTGGCCGGTGGGAACCAACCACTCTGGGCACCGTCCTACCAGGAGTGGCCGCTGAGCACCAGAGAGGCTGGGCCCTTCTCCCGACAGGTAAGCGGCCAGGTCAGTGGGGGGCCGCTGCCTGCCCAGCCAGCACTGCTCTCCGCACAGATGGAGAGCCCACTGTGGAGGACAGCTCGCCAGGAGACCGCAGTCTAGGCCCCACTCATTCATTCCATCTTACTTGGTGACACAGCAAGTCATGGCCCCTCTTGTCGCCTCTACATTCCCCTGTGCAAAGTGACGAGTGGGCCAGACGGTCCAGGAGGCCGCAGCCCCAGCAGTCTTGCATCAGCCGGGCGGGCGGGCAGGCCAGGTGCGCCCTACTCACTTACAGACCATGGTTGGGGGAGGCAAGGCAGGCGCGTGTCTGAGACTGAGATGCCAATCACTGCTTCAATGCTCCCCGCAGGGCACAACCGCACCCCACACTGACAAAAAGCCAGGAGCTAAGTAAGCAGAAGGAGCGTCTTGTCCCATCCACCTGCGAACACCCGGGCTGGGTTCCATCTGCTGGGCCAGGACCTGTTGGCAGCTCTTGGCCTCGGTACGGCCCTCACCTGTCTGGTCTCTCCTGGGGCCGAGATGAAGCGGGGCGGCAGGAGCTCCTTGGCTCCTCCCAAGGCTCTCGGAAGGAACAGGGATGCTTGGAGCCTCTGATGAGCACAGAGCTGGGGAACAACAGGCTGCCAGCTGTGCAGAGCACTGCCCTGGGGACCTAGGTCCGTCCCTTTATCTGAGAGACGAAGGCCTCGAGAAGGGAGAGTGGTGGAGCGTGGCTGACCCCAGCCAGCTGGTGCAGAGCCTGGTCTGGTTCCCACTGCTGGGGTCTTCCTTGCTGCACCCAGAGCCCTCTGCTGGATGAACACTGGGCAGAAGGACTTCCCAGCCCGCACCTTGAGGAACAGTGGGTATCACCCCGTGAAGGGGCCAACAGTCCACAGCATGCTCGGGACACCTCACAGAGGAACACGTGGGGTGGGTCAGGGGCTGGACACTAGTCCACAGGGAGTCCCACAGGTCAAGCACGGAGCCCAGCAGGGCGTGCCTCTGATGCATAGGATGCGAGGAGGGCTCTCCCGCTAAGTCGCCAGGTACTAGCTTAGTGAGGCTAAACAGCGTGCCCCTAGTCACAGAGCTCCCAGTGGCCTGGCTGGAAGGCACCCCAGGCTGTGTGATTTCTTGCCCAGCCCTGTCCCTAAAGCATCACAGTCCACATGCTGTAAAGAGGGTTCCAGGGACCAGAGGTCACGAGCCGCACACTGCAGGGGTCGTGCTGCTGAGGGGCACGCTGGCCCAGGGAAGGTTCTGCGGGGAGCTTGTCACACAGCCACATCTAATAACTCAACGTGGGCAGCGTTTCCACCGCTGTGACCGTGTGACCACTGCCAGGCTCGTCTCCTCAGCTGGACGAGCTTTCAACCAGCAGGAGGTCAGCAGCGAAACGCAGGCAGCGCTTCTCAAAACTCTTCCACAAATAACCCTGTGAACTAAAACGCAATAAACCTCTCTCCTAGTAGAAAATCAAACTTGGGTTCTTTTGAAAAGACATTTACTTACTTGAAAATCTTTTTCTTCTAGTATTTCCTTCCTCCATCTCACGAGAAAAGCAGCGCACACGTACAAGTGGAAATGAGAAAAGCCCTCCGGTTCAGACTAAAAGAGAAAAAATAACCAAGAGAGAAATTGTAACGCAAGGCCCATTAACATCACTGCGAGGTTATCTGCGACAGTCAGGGTTTATCTAGTCAGGGTTCAGAGAAAACCAAAGTTTGCGTTGACTCACTTTTACTTAATGCCTTAATTTCAAAATTCTCATTTCATTAAAACAAACACCATTTTCTCTTTAAGTTCCAGCAGCCTGATAAATAGCATGTGAACAGCAGACCAAGCTTCAGGCAGCCTCAGAAGCGGTTGTTCTCCTCTCTTGCACAGACAACAGCCAAAAAGGATAAGAGACAAATTCAACGTGTGCTGGTGTCACGCCAGGCAGAGTCTACTCCTCACAAAGGGTGCGTGAGGGAGGCCTCCTCCCACTCCACAGACGAGGAAACAAGGCTGAGCCCAGTCAAGCTGGAGATCAGGCACTGGGCCTGGGACCACAGCCCTGTCCAGGTCTCCCTGGGAAATGAACAGGGAAATGATGCTACTCGGAAGCCACGGACTCGGAAGCCACGGACACGGAAGGACAGGGAAGGACATGGCTCACGCCCCTCAAATTACCACCCATGTCTCTCCTCACTGTCATCAAACGACCCTCCCCTGCTCCCCCTTCTTGAGATATCTACCCCTTACTCATCCCGGAAACCCAGGACCACTGTCAGCTCCCAGAGGCCCTCCCACACCGAGGCTCGGGGCTTGCACACCTTGGGGCTATGGTGTTAGTTCAAGCACGCACAGCCAACTGCAAAGACTGAGGGTTCCCCAAACTCCAGTTCTTGGGGTGCTACCTTCACTGTTCTGCCTTGCCTGTGCAACATCTACAGGACTACTGTCAATGGTTCATTAAGTAAACAAATCAAATGCACAGTGCATTAGATGGTGATGTGCTATGGAGAAAATAAGGCAAAGACTGGGACGAGGAACAGCAAGGGGGTTTGTGTGTGAAGAGGGGGATGCCACTTCAGTACAACGGTCAATCGCCTAAGGTGACAGATGAGCAAACGTCCAAAGAGAAAAAATGTGTTTATTACTATTATTTTCTTTACTGAGACAGAATTTCGCCCTGTTGCCCAGGCTGGAGGGTAGTAGCGTGATCTTGGCTCACTGCAACCTCCGCCTCCTGGTTTCAAGCAATGTTCCTGTCTCAGTCTCCCGAGTAGCTGCAATTACAGATGTGCGCCACCATACCTGGCTAATTTTGTATTTTTAGTAGAGACGGGGTTTCACCATGTTGGCCAGGCTGGTCTCGAACTCCTGACCTCAGGTGATCCACTCGCCTCAGCCTCCCAAAGTGCTGGGATTACAGGTGTGAGCCACTGTGCCTGGCCAGAAAAGGCATTTAGACACATGGCAGAGAAACATTCCAGATAAAAGCAACAGGAAACACAGAGACCCTGTGGTTAGAGGCTGCCTGGCATGTTCCAAAAGCAGCGAGGAGACCAGCACAGCTACCGCAGAGCGAGGCGAGCAGAGGCAAGCGATGGCAGGAACATGTGGGGTACAGATCCTCGGGGATCTGAGCAGGGAAAGATGCAGGCTTCAGAAGCATCCCTCCCACTGTCACTCTGAGAATGGTCGGCACATGGCAGGGTGGGGAGAGATGGAACCAGAAGAACCAGGAAACAGGTTAGGGGACCGTGGTTGTCAGAAATTCAAGAGGGGCTAGTGACTCGGGCCAAGAGGGAGCAGGGAAGCTTGTGGGAAGACAAATTTGAGATGTATTTTGAAGGTTGTGCAGAAAAAATACACCAACGAGTATGAGAGATCTGGGGTAGGAGAGAAAGGAACCAAGGGCCACTCCCACACTTTGGGCCTCAACAACTGGAAGGGCGAAGTTGCCAGTTCCTAAGATGGGGAAAGGTTTGTGGAAAGGGCTGTAGGAGACAGTGTTTTGGTGGGAAGGCCATGAGTTGTTCTTTGGAACTGCCAAGTTTAAGACACTTGGGGATCCTGGTGGAGATGTCAGGGAGGCACCTGGACACACAAGCCTGGAGAGTGGCTAGTGATTTGGGCCAGAAATAAACACCAAGGACTGAACGACCCACAGGAATGACCAGCGAGCTGGGGCCAGACCACAGAACGTGAAGGGGGTGCATATTCTAGAGTTCCTGGATAGAGTGCCCTGCATACGTCCACTAAACAAAGTTCATCAACAGCGTTGTTCAAGTTTCCTATAAATCCTGACTGGTTTTTTTCGTCTGCTTATAATCTATCAATAACTGACAGGTATGTTTCAAAACTCCCATTATGAGAGTGAGTTTATGTCTTTCTCCTTATGGTTCTGCCAATCTTTGTTTTCTGTGTTTGGAAGCTATGTTATCAGGAGCATACAAATTCAAAATTGTTTTCTCTTCCTGGTGTACTGAACGTATAAATACTTATGACCTCTAATCTCACGCAGGGCTTTTGCTCTGAAGTCTCTAGTCGAGAGGAAGGAGTCTAATATGACTACAACTACCTATCAGTTTTTGTTTGGTAATGTATTTTAAACAGCTCTCCTGAGGTATAACTCTCATACAATAAACTTTACATATTTCAGGCTGGGCGCAGAGGCTCACGCCTGTAATCCCAGCACTTTGGGAGGCCAGGGCGGGCAGATCACAAGGTCAGGAGATCAAGACCATCCTGGCTAACACGGTGAAACCCTGACTCTACTAAAAATACAAAAAATTAGCTGGGCATGGTGGCGGGTGCCTGCAGTCCCAGATACTAAGGAGGAGAATGGCATGAACCTGGGAGGCGGAGCTTGCAGTGAGCCAAGATCGAGCCACTGCACTCCAGCTTGGGTGACAGAGCAAGACTCCGTCTCAAAAAACAAAACAAAACAAAAAACCTTTACATATTTCAAGTTTATAATTTGATAAGTTTTGATATATGCATACAGCTGGGAAAACACCATCACAACTAAGGTAGTGGACGTATCTATGGCTCCAAAGGTTTCTTTGTGCCCATTTGTAAATCCTCCCTTCGAGCCCTCCCAGTCCCAGACAATCACTGACTTACTTGTGTCACTATACATTACCTTACATTTCCAATATTTTCAAATAAAGGGAATCATGTAATACACATTTGGTTTTGGTCTGGCTTTTCCACGTAGGATGATTACTTTAGCTTCATCCATGACATTGCATGGACTAATAGATCATTTCTATACATGCTGAGCAGCACCCACTGCATGGATATACCACAGTTTGTTTATCCATTCATCTGCTGATGGACTGAATTGTTTCTAGTTTGGGGCTACTATGCAGACAGATGCCATGAACATTTGTGTACTCATCTTTGAATGGACCCAGGCTTTCATTTTGCTTGGATAAATACTTAGGAATAGAACAGTTGGATCATATGGTAGGAGTATGTTTACCTTTTGAAAAAACTGCCACTAGTTTTGATATAAACCTTTTATCAAATACATGCTTTGCAAATGTTTTCTCCCCAAGCCTCCTCTTTTCATCCTCTTAACAGTGACTTTTGAAGACCGTGGGTTTTAAATTTTGGTGAGGGTCAACCTAGTACTTTGTTCTTTTACAGATCATGCTGTTGGTGTCTTATCTAAAAAATCATTGCCTAACTCAAGGGCATAAAGGTTTTCTTCTAGAAGGTTTATAAAGTTTTACTTTAGATCTATAATCCATTTTGAGTTAATTTTTGTATATGGTAAAAAGTATGGAAGTTCATCTGTATGCACATGGATATCTAATTGTTCCAGCAATTTGTTGAAAGACTAAACTTCAGCTAGTGCTAGTCCTCACTTATGTCTTCTTCTTTTTCAAGGCTGTTCTGGCTATTCCAAATCTTCTGCATTTCTGTGTAAGTTTTAGAACCTGTTTTGTCAATTTTTACAGAAAAGCTTGCTGGGATTTCTGACTCATGACCATAGCATAGCTCTTAATCAGTCTTCTGACTCATAACCATGATATAGCTCTTCGTTTAATCAGATCTTCTTTCTCTTCACCAGTGTTTTATGGTTTTCTCACTACAGGTCTATTATATCTGTTTTTAGATTTTCCCTAACAAGTTCATATTTTTGATGATATTGAAAATAGGGTCCTGAAAATCTCAATTTCTGTTTGTTGGTAGTTGTTGGGTTCCCCCCTATTCTTTATTTCCTTATATTTCTCTTATAACTAGCACAGCACTGGGTTTTTAAACTCCAGCCATGCTTTCTAACCAAAGAGCTTGGTCCCTGCTGGCTGTGACTCCTGATACATTCAGGTTAATTCACATGCTCTCATTTAGAAGTTTCCAACTGTTCTACTTTTTCTAGCATTTGTCTTTCTGGCCTACTTCCCTCTACATTCTAATGCCCTAACCCCAGTGAATCTGGAAGTTACTGAATTGTTTCTATTAATAGGCCCTCTACAAATTTTAACATGTATATTTAACTTAATGATCTAAAATGAATTGTTATCTTTATCCTCCTCCCAAACAATACAAAAAATTAAGAATATTTTAATTCTAGTCATACCAGCACCACACACTGACCTAATCTTCCCTAGCTATGTACTCACGTTTTCCAGAATTTCAGTTCTACTGTGACTTTTGTTTTCTGTTTTGTTGTGTTTTTTGAGATGTAGTCTCACTCTGTCGCCAGACTGGGGTGCAGTGGCATGATCTCGGCTCACTGAAACCTCCTCCCGGGTTGTAGAGACGAGGTTTCAACATGTTGGCCAGGATGGTCTCGATCTCTTAACCCTGTGATCCACCCACCTCAGCCTCCCAAAGTTATAAATGGAGATCTTCTTGTTCTCTCATATATGTTTGTTTAGAGTTATTCATGACTTTACCTTTTTTTTTCCTCATTATTTCTTCTTGCACCTAGACCTTTCTTTGGAAATTATTATCCTTCTTTAAATTCGACCTTTAGAAGCTCCTTTAATGAGACAGTTTTAGGGTCTTTTGGTTGTAAGCCCTCTCAGAGTTCATTTGTCTAAAAATGTCTTTATTCTCATTCTTGAAAGATAGTTTGCTGGATATATCATTCTAAGTTGGTTATTATTTTAAAAGATGATACTGCATCATCTTCTAGCCTCCACTATTGAATGCTAGCAATCTATTTGTCATTCCTTCATAAGCAATCTAACTTTTCTCTCTGGCTGCTTGTGAATACCTTCTTTGTCTTGGATGTTTTGCAGTTTCCTTGTGATATTTATTCTGCTAGAGATATTGGTCTTTCTGAATCTGGGGAATAAGTAGTTTTCATCAATTTTGGAAATGGTCATCCATTATCTCCTATCAAACATCCATTTGTGCCCATTCTCTTTATTTTCTCAGAACTCTGATCAGATAGAGTTGGGGTCTTTTCATTCTATCCTCCAATTCCTTTAGCCTCTCTTTTTGTATCTTCCATCTCTTTGTCTTTCCGGGAGAAGTACTTTCCTCAAATCTCTCTTCTAGTTCATTAATCATCTCTTCAACTGTGTCACAATTTGTTTCACTTATCTATTACATTTGAACCTCGGTTATTTCTTCAGTTCTGCCTTGTAAATTGATAGTTACCCCTCCTTCTTTCATTCAATACCTTTCTTTGTATTATTTAAAATGTATAAGCTTATTTTTATAACATATCTCAGATAATTCTAAAATCTCTGTAGATCTCTTTCTGCAGTCTGTTTTCACTGCTGATTCTTGCCCCTGGTGGCTTGCTTCCTTGTACTTCAGTGACTTCTCCCGTCTTTATGCTCCTTAGAATGTATATCTATTGGAATTCTTTGAGGCTTTACTTTGCGGGGGAAGGGGGTGGGAAACCTATATTTGCTTCTCTAGAGCCTGAGGGCCTTGTTATCCCAGACTACATTAAACCAAATTTTTAGCTTGCAATTTTTTTAGGTCAAATAAGTAACATGAACTGGGGCTCCCCCAATCCATGTGAATGTAGGATTGTAGTTGGAAATTCTGAGGAAGGGGAGGGTTCTTTCTTTCTCCTTTAACCTGGCCAAAGCTAAGAAAGACAAACACAAACAGCTGTTCAGTCTCTGAACAAAACAGTCCCCAGGTTTTGACTCCTGCCAGTGGCTCATTAAAATCAACTGGCAGATACCCCTGGGTAAAGAACAGCTTTGATGCTGCTCCCCTATCTCTCTAGATTTGTATTTTCTCGAGATTTCTGGTCTCTGATAGTCTCACCTTTGTGGTTATGTTTTTTAAAAACACACCAGCATTATTTGGTATAGTCACACCAAAAACAGGAGGGTCTTTTGGACACCACATCCACCACACCACCGGAAAGGGGAGGCTCTGCCCTATTTTTTTTTTTTTAAATCCACTCATTTCAAGAATCTTAAATATATTACTACTGAGGCTTTGTAGTATAGGTTTGATGAGTTAGTTTTTTTTTTATGATATTATTGACGAAAAGAGTCAAACTCTGTAAAATATTTAAAGAGATTTATTCTGAGCCAAATATGAGTGACCATGGCCGATGATACAACCCTCAGGAGGTCCTGAGAGCATGTGCCCAAGGGGGTCAGGGTGCAGCTTGATTTTATACATTTTAGGGAGGCATGAGACATCAATCAAATACATTTAAGAAATACACTGGTTTGGCTCAGAAAGGCGGGACAACCGAAAGGCGGCAGTGGCGGCGGTCAGGGGGCTGTTCCCAGGCGATATAGGTAAATTTATACATGTTCTAGTTGACAACTGGTTGCGTTTGTCTAACGATCTGGGATAACAGAAAGGAAATGTCCAGGTTAAGATAAAAGACTGTGGAGACAAGGTTCTTTTGAAGTCTTATAGTGGCTGCTCTTAGAGACAATAGAGAGAAATGTTTCCTATTGAATCTTTTTTTTTTTTTTTTTTTTTTTTCTTTGAGACAGAGTCTTTCTCTGTCGCCCAGGCTGGAGTGCAATGGTGCGATCTCAGCTCACTGCAACCTCCGCCTCCTGGGTTCAAGCGATTCTCCTGCCTCAGCCTCTGGGATAGCTGGGATTACAGGCATGTGCCATCATGCCCAGCTAATTTCTGTATTTTCAGTAGAGATGGGGTTTTGCCATGTTGGTCAGGCTGGTCTTGAACTTCTGACCTCAGGTGATCCGCTTGCCTTGCCCTCACAAAGTGCTGGGATTACAGGCGTGGGCCACCATGCCTGGCCATCTATTGAATCTTTAAAAGGTGCTGGACTCTTAATCTCTTTAGGATTGGGAGGGCCTGGAAGAAAAAAATCTAGCTATGTTAATAGAGATTCTTTTTTGCTTTTGAGACAGAGTCTCACTCTGTCGCCCAGGGTGGAGTACAGTGGCATGATCTCGGCTCACTGCAACCTCCCTGCCTCCTGGGTTCAAGCAATTCTCCTGCCTCAGCCTCCCAAGTAGCTGGGACTACGGGTGCACACCACCACATCTGGCTAATTTTTTATATTTTTAGCAGAGATGGGGTTTCACCATATTGGCCAGGCTGGTCTCAAGCTCCTGACCTCGTGATCCGCCTGCCTCTGCCTCCCAAAGTGCTGAGATTACAGGCGTGAGCCACAGTGCCTGGCCAAGATTCTTTACAGACGCAAATTTTCCCCCACAAAGGACAGCTTTGCCATTTCAAAATATGGCAAAGCAACATGTTTTGGGGTAAAATTTTGACTTTCTTCTTTGTCATATAATGTTGTGCCAGAGTCAGGCTGGAAAGTAAGTCATGATCTACAGAGTTAATTAAAACCCATCTGATGAGAATTTATGTATGGTTTGTACGGCCTGACTCTCCAGACCCCTTAGATAGGAATTTGAGCAAGATAAAAAAAAATCAGAGCTTAGTCCTCAATATCCATTAAAATATATACAGCCATTAAAACGTTACATGTTTGTGTTGGAATTAAAACTGACCAAATATTTAAACTGAGTTTAAATGCCACTGCGACCCCTATATCCCATTCTCCGGGCACGTCAGCCCTCCCTCTGCACTGTAACTAGGATGCCCTTTCTAATTCAGTGGGCTCCTATCATGTCACCATTTTATTTTTCAATACCCATTGCCTTCAGGATAAAGTAGAAATGAGCCAGAGCAGACCGGACATCCGGTCCCTACCCACCCCGCACCTGGTATTCCAACCCTCTGCAGCCTTAGCTCTCTCGTGCACTCTGCTGCCCCACGAGGGAATGCTCCTGGTTTGTTCCTCTAGATAAACCCATTCATTCTTCAGGATCTTCCCCCTTCCTCCCAGGCAGTGGGCTGTCTCCACCCCTTCTTCCCAGGAGCCCTGGCCATGTCTCTGCTGCACGTGCCATACTGTCATGGTCCAGTGTGTCCCATGTGTCAGCTTTCCCCTCTGTGACCCCTTCTCATTCTAATCCCAGCCCCAAGCCTAAGAGTAGGAATGGAAACTGAATGAAATTACACACACACACCCAAATTCACCACCTTGGGTTACCAGGAGCCTGGGGAAAGGGACAGGCTAGGTGCATGGAACCTTGGCACTGAGAATGTACCTAGAGCAATGTACCTCTTTCTGGGTGAGGGTGAGGGTGAGGGTTGGGGGAGGGGGGAAAGAAACGTGTGTCTTTCCTTTTAAATACCTTAGGTGACCTGAACACACAAAAACCTTCAGGTCTGTAAGGCCCTGAGGGAAGCAGCCCTGAGGAATGCATGATTGGTAATTAGCATTGCAAACACTGAGAAGGAAAGGTCTCCAGGAATACTCCGGGAAGTTCCAGAATGATGGGTTCTCCAAGGAATCCTGTTTACACCCTGAATTTGCTTAACAGCCTTTTATTTAACCAGGGAGTGCAAAGGTCAGCCCCCGGCCAGCCCTCCTACTCAATCCTACTCGGAATTAGTAAGGCTGGAATGTAAATTCTGCCGCTCACAAGATGTCTCCAACCGGGGAGCAGAACTTAGGAGAGGCCACACTTTCATGGAAACACAGCGGGGGCGGGAAAACAGAGCTTTACGGCATCACTTAAGTGGATTATTTGTCTTGGATGACTTGGTAAATTACATTAAAACAGTAATTTAACAAATAAAAAATTCATATCATCTATGGAAAATGGGCTTCTGCTTTAATGAAGCATAATCCAGACAATAAATATCACCCAGCACTCAGTGGGTAAACAGGGAGGCGTGAGCGTTGGCCACAGACCAGCCCTGGGCACCCGGCCTTGGCCTGAGCCCACTCAGGACCAGGGGCTCCATCCCCTTCAGTGAGAGGCAAACGCCTGGGCTTGGTCAAGCAGGAGGAGACTGTGACTTGGAGAAGCCCCCGGGGCTGTGGGATGAGCACTGGCTTACTCACAGGGAGGTGCATAGCGCAAGGCCACTTCTGGCATCCCCCACCTCCATGCCACCAGGCCTGTCCTGCAAATCAAGATCTCCCCGTTCTCCCAGGCTCCGGGCTAGTTTGGGGAGGTAAAGGAAGGTGCCAGAGACTGAGAAAGGATCCTCAGTGATGAACCTTCAGCAGATACTCAGGACTGTCCCGTAGCAAAGGCAAGTGGGGGACGGAAATGGTTTCCTCCCCTACCCTGAAACAAAGGTCTTGAGCTGGTCACCTTCGAAACCGTAAGCTCTCCCTTCTTCTCCCAGCAGAAAGCCAAAAAGACTAGATGAGGAAATACCATCATTTGTGTGGAATATTCTGGATTGGGGGTGGAATGCTCAGCTACCCTGCACCAGGTAAATTCTGGACGTCACTGGAGCAAGGACAGCTGTCTGCCATGTGCCATGTGCAATGGGTACGATGTAGTGGGCAGATCCTAACAGTCAGAGGCTCCCCATCTCCCATCAAGGAAGATGAAGCCCCCAGTTCCCCTCAAGGCATTTGAGGCCCCATACACCTAACTCGGTGCCCCCACTCTGTCCCATGACCCCTTCACATTGGCCTCCAGTGCCAGGCCTGTTCCTGCTGGCGCTGGTCTGTTACAGCCCTAGCACTTGAGAAAAACCCCAACACACAATCAAACCCTGGAATCCACTGGCCTTGGAAACCAAGCATGTCCCGTCCGAGGACCGAAGATGCTGGGGAAACTGCTCCTTTCCTCCTGGGGCCTTGGCCGCCTCGCCTCACAGGCATGGCTGAGGCAGCTGGGCGCTGCACTGGGAAACTCACACAGGTCTCGGACCCAGCCAAGGTCTGGAGAGACGGAGAAGCTGGAAAGACATCCCTAGCCCGACCAGGGCAGTGACAGGCTCTAGAGGCCGGCCCAGCATCCAGCGCTCCTGGTGAAACAATGTCCCAAGCCTGTCCCTGCTTCTTCTCTGTGGTTTGGGGGGTAGGGGGACACCTCCAGTCTTCCTCACACTTCCAGTCTGCAGAGGAAACACTCAGTTGTCATTTAACAAGCGAGTGAGGAATATTTTAGGATTCTGACGAATGATGAATATGGTTCTGATTAATACAACAAAAGAACATTTTGGCAATTTTTATTTCAGATCATTTCAATATTCCCCTCTCTTAATCGCTAATGAAGGAAACAGCAGCTTTGATTGACGACTCGACAATAAGTCTGCCGGGGCCACACTGAAGCACAATGCCCAAGGGCTCCCGGGAGTGCCATGTAAATCGGGCATGTTTTCACACTTTGCAATGGAAGAGAAATATGGTTCTTTTAAGCAGATCCTGGCAAGCTCACAGACTGTCTTACAGAAGCCCCAAAGCTCATTTAGCCGAGGCTCTAACTGCCTAACCAGAGACCAAGTGATCCCTCTGAGGCCCGCTGCTGGTAGAGAGGACTCTGCTTTGAAGACAGCAGCCTACTGAGGGAAGGGGAGGAGGGCCCACCTCACCCCCTGTATGAGTCCGTTTTCACGTGGCTGATAAAGACATACCTGAGACTGGGCAATTTATAAAAGAAAGAGGTTTAATTGGATTTACAGTTCCACATGGCTGGGGAGCCCTTACAATCATGGCGGAAGGCAAAGAGGAGCAAGTCACGTCTTACGTGGATGGTGGCAGGCCAAAAAAGGAGAGAGCGTGTGCAGGGGAATGCCTCTTTTTAAAACCATCAGATCTCATGAGACTTATTCACCATCGTGAGACCAGCATGGGAAAGAATGGCCCCCATGATTCAATTACCTCCCACAACACATGGGAGTTCGAGATGAGATTTGGGTGAGGACACAGCCAAACCATATCACCCCTGTTCCCCAAGGCCTCACCCCTGTGCCCCAGGGCTTCATCCCTGCTCTCCAGGCCTTCATGCCTGTACCCCACAGCCTTACTCCTGTGCTCTTAGGCCTTACCCCTACTCTCCAGGCTTACCCCTGTGCCCAAAGGCCTCATTCCTGTTCCCCATGCCTCACCCCTGCACTCCACAGCCTCACTCCTGTGCCCTGAGGCCTCACCCCTATGTGGGACTGTGTGAAGTACTAAGAACAAGCTAGGACCGGCCTGCAGCTGCAGGGATGGGCCAGGCAGGGGCCCTGGAAGCCACCAGCCCCCCTAGAGTTTTCACTGCAAACACTGCCTTTGACCTGCAATCTTGGCTCTGCCTGTCAGCATCTACCCACTCTCAGGCCTGCAGTCCAGTCCACACAGCCCCAGGCCGCCCCACCTCGTTTTTCTGGTGCTCGAGGCCCTCACTGTTTGGGGCCCGTGTCAAACACCAGGGCTGGAAGGGCTCTTAAGGTCAGCACGTTGCACCTCTCTCTATAGACGAGAAAACAGTGGAGAGCTGGAGTGGCTGTGTGAGGCACCCGGGAGGGTGATGTGGAACACAGAATGGGCCATGTGAGACCTGGCAGAGCCACCCTGATGTCTTCTAACTTTAGAAAGCAGTGACGAGGCCGGGTGTGGTAGCTCACACCTGTAATCTCAGCACTTTGGGAGGCCAAGGCAGGTGGACCACCTGAGGTCAGGAGTTCAAGACCAGCCTGGCCAACGTAGAGAAACCCCATCTCTACTAAAAATACAAAATTAGCCAGGTGTGGTGGCACATGCCTGTAGTCCCAGCTACTCGGGAGGCTGAGGCAGGAGAATTGCTTGAACCTGGGAGGCAGAGGCTGCAGTGAGCTGAGATCGCGCCATTGCACTCCAGCCTGGGCAACAAGAGCGAAACTCTGTCTCAAAAAAAAAAAAAAAAAAAGAAAAAGAAAAGAAAAAAGAAAGCAAGCAGGGACAAGGCTGCTCACTGTCTTTGCCTCTGCTCATGTCTTCCGGTAGGCCAAACCATTCTTGACCGCCCCTAAACCCAACTCTCCCTGGCTCCTCCACCCCCAGCCTCTCATGCCTTCCTGAAAACCCTCCAAACTCCCTCCCAGGCTTCTTATCTGGTAATGAGAACAGACAGCGCCTCGGCCAGGCCCTTCCCTTTGTGTATGGCTTTTCCTCCCAGCTGCCGTCTAAGGCTCTGAAGAGCAGGATCTGCACCTCCACACGGTGACATCCAGCACAGCACAGAGTAAGCGCTCAGGACTCCTGGCTTTCCGAGGGTGGAACTTTCACCTCTGCAGCAGCCTTGGCATTGGGACCCCTGTGTCAGGGTCTGAGTAAAGAGGGGTTTTCCCTGGAACAGCCCCACTGGCTAGGATGGGAAATTCATCTTCAGGAGCCCCCGCAGTCAGGGTTTGGGGCTACTGTGTGCAAGCTCGCTAAGTCAATGGCAGCACCTGACTGCCCCCTACGCCTGCAGGCTCTCCAGAGACCCTGGCTCCTCTCCTCACAGGAGGTACCAGTCGGAGCTCAGAGCACAGCTGTTTGCCAGAGACACTGTGCGACTAACAGCTGCATGACTCCCTGGTGTCCCCGTCTCAGCCCAACGAGGGCAGGACTGTCAGCAAAGTTAACGGGCAACAGGGAGGAACCTCCAGACCCCAAGCCACCCATGATGTGAGTCATCTGACCTGTCCCCAGGGCAGCCTAATACATGGAGTCGGGGGGATGCCTCACCTGGCCCTTCCCCAGGGCAGCCTAATACATGGAGTCAGGGGGAGGCCTCACCTGGCCCTTCCCCAGGGCAGCCTAATACATGGAGTCGGGGGGAGGCCTCACCTGGCCCTTCCCCAGGGCAGCCTAATACATGGAGTCGGGGGGAGGCCTCACCTGGCCCTTCCCCAGGGCAGCCTAATACATGGAGTCGGGGGGAGGCCTCACCTGGCCCTTCCCCAGGGCAGCCTGGTGCACGGGGTGAGGGAGCATGGCTTCTGCTGCGCAGTGCCCAGGGAAGAGTGTCCAGTTCCTGCAGTGCACAGGCCACTGGGTGACGGCAGCATCAGGGTGTCAGAACAGCCGTAAGTGAGGTCAGAGCTGCATCCGGACACATCCCATGCTGCTGAAAAACAAGTCCATGAGAAGAATCTCCTCTTAAAATGCTCACCCTGGGGAAAGAGCAGGACTCTGGGGAGAGGGGGTTCTAGAGGTCAAGGAGAAATACTCTTCTTAGAGCCAACACCGTCTTTAAAAATAATACATCTCTCTAGTTAAGGGAAAGACATTTCACCGAAGAGCCCACATGCCTTGGAAATGACCATTAAAAAGTCCTGATCCTATTCCAACTGGATGAGACAGCGGAAATCTCCCAATCCTGATTTTTTCTTTTTTTTTTTTTTTTTTTTTTTTTTTTACTACCTCCAGTAAATTGTATCTAATAAAGCAGCCAGCATGCCACGAGAGCTGCTCCAAAGGACAGCTGCACAGTAGCAGGGGCCCCCACCACTCCCAGGGGATAGCTAGCACTCAGAGCCCCTCCTACTTCCAGGTAAACAGATGAAAGGGTATTCTGACCAGTCAAAGGCAAAGGCAGGTAGACAACCTCTGGGCACGGGGAGCCCACCCCTGCAGAATTTTTGCTGAGTGAGAGGGACAGAAGAACTCAGGAATATATTACACAAATATATGCAAGACACTTTTGGAAATGATGTAAAAGTTACCTGAAAGACATAAAAGAAAACCTAACAGAGAGATATACCAGGTTCATACACAAAAAGATTCAAAATGGAAAATATGTCAATTATCTTCCTTTAAACTGGTATGTTCAATGCATTTCTTTTCTTTTTCTTTCTTTTTTTTTTTTTTGAGATGGAGTCTTGCTCTGTTGCCCAGGCTGGAGTGCAGTGACGCAATCTCAGCTCACTGCAAGCTCCACCTCCCGAGTTCAAGTGATTCTCCTGCCTCAGCCTCCCAAGTAGCTGGGATAACAGGTGCCTACCACCATGCCTGGCTAATTTTTGTATTTTTAGTAGAGACAGGGTTTTACCATGTTGGCCAGGCTGGTCTCGATCTCCTGACCTCGGGATCCACCCACCTCGGCCTCCCAAAATGCTGGGATTACAGGCATGAGTCACTGTGCCCAACCCAATTCAATGCATTTCTAATAAAAACTCCCTATCATCTATCCAGGATTTTTGTGGAATTAAAGCATATTCCAAAGTTGATATTGAAGAGCAAAGGGCCAAAACTAGCATGACAACCCCAAAGACAAAACGACAAGGTGAAGACTGTTATCAGACAGCAAGACATTTTGTGGGACTAATGTAGGCCACGTGGCCTAGGCCCCAGACAGAAAGACCAGTGGAAGAAAGGACACAGGGGCATGCCGATACTGATGTGGACACTCAATCATCCATGACAGGCACAGTAGTGCCGGCCAGAAGGCAAAGGATGGAACGTTCCATCAATGGTACAGAGAAAACAACTGGCTATCCATGTGGAAGAATGAAACTGGACTCTGTTGCACACCACATGCAAACTGAGGGTGGGGGAGAAAGCAGCAACTAAAAACACCACCTCAGGGCACAAAGGATATACTTTTTTTTTTTTTTTTTTTTTTTGAGACAGAGTCTTGCTCTGCCGCCCAGGCTGGAGTGTTGTGGTGCGAAATCAGCTCACTGCAACGTCCGCCTCCCAGGTTCAAGCAATTCTCCTGCCTCAGCCTCCCAAGTAGGTGGGATTACAGGTGGGCGCCACCACACCCGGCTAATATTTGTATTTTTAGTAGAGATGGGGTTTTGCCATGTTGGCCAGGCTGGTCTGGAACTCCTGGCCTCAAGTGATCTGCCTCCCTCGGCCTCCCAAAGTGCTGGGATTACAGGCGTGAGCCACCATGCCCGGCCAACAAAGGATAAATTTTAAAAACTGATGAAGTTAACTACCCCAAAATTTTAAACTTCTGTATGACAAAAGACACTATAATTAAGATTTCCTAATCACAAACTGGAAAAAGATACTTGCAGTGGGTATGTGACTGACAAAGGATTCGTATCCAGAATGTATTCTATTTCAAAATCCTCCAAAGAATCAACAAGAGAAAAAATCTTGGGTGTGCAACACAGTGGGTGAGGTGAGAGGCCAGTTCCTACTTTCCAGATGGGCAAGAACTAAAAAGATGAGGAATACAAAGTTTAGGCAAGAATATGGGTTAAAGGAAACCACAGACTGCGGAGTAGAGGAAAGGAAGTGAAGAGGCTTCCATAGTACATGTGAAATGTGTTTCTAAACAAGAAATAGACAACAGATCTGAAGCTTTTTAAAAGTGAAACAAATCTTTTTGATTTGATAAAGCTGGGTAATAAGTTCAAAGGCATTCATTAGACTATTATCTACATGTTTCTGTATATTTAACATTTTTTATAATTAAAAAAAGCAAAAAGACCAAGGACTAATCTGAAGTGGTCTTTTCTAGTTACCAACAGACTCATCATCTATGTGGCAGCACCTCTCATCTATATGACTCAGCCACCAGCCCAGCCCTGGGAAAGGGTTCTGGTTCTGCCCCCTCTGCTGTCACTCAGCCTCAACCTTTCCCCTCACCGGGAAAGGTGCATAGGCCTGGGGCAGCTCCTGACAGCCCTGTAACCTTCCTCTCAAGGGTCTTCCTGCAGGATTGTTCCCTTAAGAACTGCCAGGAGTTACCTCAGGGGCCAGGGCCCTGGTGTTTGAGAGAAGCTCAAAGGGATTGCACAGCAGGACAGAGCCGAGCTGCTCCTCTCCTTCAGTTCCCAGTTGGGAGACGGGGGGCAAATCCTGGTGCCTCACCACATGAGTTCTCTTAACACTGCGCTCCACGTTCTGTGGCGGATTTAGTTTTGCTTATAAAATGACAAAATGAAAGTTCAAAACGACTAAGATTAACTAAATGCAAATTACTTATATATGATATAAACTTTCTAAAATGTAGGAACTAAGGCAAAGAAACAATTTTCCTTCTATTTTTTGTAATGGAGAAACTGTGATAAAAGGAACAATATTTCACCTTTAATTGCATTGTTCGATCTTCCTTATAATTTTTCGCATGAAATAAAAACAAATGGCCTTCTGGCCTCAGGAGATTTCCCTGCATACGCGTATTTACATAGATGTGGTTTTGAGGCCACTCAAATGACAGAAATGGTTTCCCATTCTTTGCTAAGATTCAAGTGCACCAACTTCAGCTGCACAAGCAAAATCTTTGCTATGATTTCCTTTGAAATATTCATCACCAGACCACTGTGTTTCACAATTACCAGGCCATAATGCAGAGCACGGCCATTTTAAAATTCACGCCAACATCCCCATGTTTAGGGCATGGGCTGTAGTAAGAGCTGTACATCACATTGCATGGCACAGCCAAATCCTAAAGCCTAAATGAGCCTGTTGCTATCCAGCCGGCCTCAGTGACTCATCCATTAGCTCTATGCCACCCATGTTCTCTTTTGCCAGATACTTATCGGCATGTGTCTGTCTAGGTCTGAGAACATTCCAACTGGTTAAAGACAAAGGTCACAGCCAATCAAATCTAGTGAGTCACAGGACGGGTTCTCCTCTCTACAGCCTCGGAGGCCGATCAGGGGAAGGGAATGATCTACAGGGTCTGCCCCTTGGTCCTGGGATTCTGGTCGAATGTATGAACACTCTCCAACTGAAATAAGCCTTTTAAAGCCATATAGTATAACAGAAAGACATAAACTATACTGAACTTTTAAAATTCCTAATGGATATTTATTCTTTGGTTGACGTATCAGTCATGGTTCTCTAGAGAAACAGAACCGACAGGATGTATTTACATATACATGTATAGGAATAGACGGGGGGCATTTATCTTAGGGACTTGGCTCATACAATTGTAGAGGCTTGATGAGAACAAAATCTGGTGGGGTAGGTGGCAGGCTAGAGACTCAGGGAAGAGCTGCAGTTTAAGTCCACCCAAAAGCAGGCAGAATTCCTTCTTGCTTGGGAGAGGCCAGTCTCTGTCTATGAAGGCCTTCAATGGATGGGATGAGACCCACGCACATTATGGAGGGTCACCCTTTGCTTTACGCAAAGTCCCCTGACTTAAATGTTAGCCTTGAAACCCACCCAATAGTCCCACAGACCGTTTTTTTGACAAACTTAGAAACTGACCCTTCTGATCTTAAAGCTTAAAACTTAACATTTGTTTTATCTGAGTTCCTTCCTCAGGAAAGGACTTGCAGGCTTCTCAAAAAGTATCAAAGGACTGAAACTCACCAGATCCGGACAATGAGATATCAGGCCTCTCAAAAAGTATCAAAGAACTAAAACTCACCAGCTCATAGCTTCCAGACAGCTAGATGCCAAGCCCCTCATTCATCTTGACTGCTTCCTTACCCCTCCCTGTTTTCCCATACATCATTACTTTTCATCCCTGCTATGTTTTAGTCAGTCAGGGAGATGCATTTAAGACTGAGTTTCCACCTCCTGGGCTGCAGCACCCAATTAAAGCCTTCTTCCTTGGGAACAATTGTTGTCTTGGGGATTGGTTTTCTGTGCAGTGAGCAGCGGGACCCAGACTGAACCCCTGGTGTTTCGGTAACAACCTCAACCAAAAAACACCTTCAGAGAGACATCCAGAATAATGTTTGACCAAATATCTGGCAATGGTGATTCCGCCAAGTTGACATATAAATTAACCATTACAGTGATGACTGCATCTGTCATCAATGATGTGCTCAGTGATGACAGATCGCTTCCATGTTCAAATTTGAAAGACGTTTCCCAGGGCTGTGTTCCTAAGTCCTTTTATATACCAATTGACTAGTTTAAATATTCAATTTATTAACGAAAAATCAACATGCACTGAGAAGCTGGGAACTCCTAGGGCTCACAGATGAGGAATGGCCTAGCCAGCCTTTCCGGTGGGCAGCTGAGAGTCGGCAGAGTGAACAAGGCAGCCCCCTCCCCCAACCTGCTCTCTCTCATCCTTTGCTGCTGCTGGCCCTGCAGGGAGGCAAGGATCCTTAAACCGGAAAAATGCACACCAGCAAAAACTAGCTAAGAATCAAACCAAAAAAATGACCTTGATTTACATATTTTAGCAAGGGTCTGAGGAGAGATGCAAGGTCACCAGCAGGCGCTTAGAGCAGACCACAGGAGACTCGGTGCAGGATCACAGGGCCCGCTGGCCGCCAAGACACATCAGGGAGGCGGCTCACTTCACAAGCTCCCGTCACAAGTACCGCACCACCTGCAAACGCCTATCTCCTTTATGGATGAAATCAAAGACATCCTTTTAATGCTGCTCTGTCAAAACTTCATGAATTATACAAGCTCAAGTAGACTGTGGGGGCCAGAGATGCCACTAAGTTGCAAGAAGGATTAACTTTCTGCTGCTAACCTCAGCCGCCCTCAATGCTCCTCCTCCCATTTCCCAAATCTCAACATTCCATGTCTGATGACTCAGCATTTCTAGAAAATGCTGTATCACCATGTGGTCTGTGAGCACCACTCTAAAGGTACTTTTGCTATCCTGTCCAAACTGATGAACTTCGCTGTTTTCTTAATTTTTGTCAAGGATGTTCTTGGCAAATTCAAAGGGAAGAGAACCACTGTGAGCCCTGATTATTGTTTCTTTGAAGCAAGAAATGACATCACACCAGTTAATACGTCAAAGCCTCAACTCTCTCTGTAGACTGAACTTAGCTAAAACAGCATAGGGGTCAGAGAAGGAGTAAGTGTGGGGCAGCTCTCAGTGAGCGACCCACATCCTGTCCCCAGCCCTGCAATGACTTGTGAGGCCTGCCGGTGGGCATGTCCACAGGCTGAGGCTCACAGGCCTGCATCAGCCACACAGACATACACACGGGCTCACCCCTGTGCACACCAGTGTGTGGCCTGCAGCCTGCTCCCAGGGCATGCATGCAAGGTGCCCACCAAGCCCCTCCACTCCAGTTTCCACTCCTGGGCATCCTCGTCCACTCTCTCCTGGGACTCATTCCTGCTCTCCCAGCCTGGGAAGTGCCTTCTTCCGCCACCACCCCCCCAAGGCCCCATCCCTTATGGTGAGTCCTGTCCCTCTTCACTGAGACACTCTGGGCTGCTGCAGACTCCCTCCATACCGCTCTGTCCTGTGCTCTGGGGCTGTATTCCCCCTGCAATCTATCAGGACACCCACACACAGTGCATGCCTCTGGGTACTCGCTTCCCCCACAGGGACTCCTGAGGCCAGGGTAAGGCGCCCTGCTCCAACATCCCTCCAGTGCACAGCTGAGACACAGGTACACAGCGTGCCCTCTTCTGTTCTTGTGGAAAGAGCAAGGGCACTGAACTCAGGCCTGGCCCACAACTCCCACCCCATATGGTCCCTGTATGGTGCAGGGCAAACTGACGTCTCTGCCTCAGCTTCCAACTGCTCATCTGTAAGATGGCAATCATGATGTCCAGTACATGAGTACACACTTTCCAGTACAAATGATGGTAAGAATTACAGATGACATTGAGTGCATATCACCATATCACAGAGCTCTGTACCCAAAATAGGTGATTAAGAGAATGGTGAAGCCTACGGTGTGTTAATACCTGTCTCACTGTGAACACTAAACTGAAAATTCCTCAAAACAGACAGACAGCTTAGGTGCAAATTAAGCTCAGTTTCCTCAGCTGGAAAAAGGAAGAGTCGAGCTGGATAAACTCTAAAGGTCTCAGGACCTCTGAGACCCAGACCTGTGGGGTCCTCAGTTCAAGAGCACTGCTTTGTGAAGGTTGAAGCAGCCTGCCAGGTGCACAGGACCTGAGAAGAAGCTCAGCGAGGCCACTCCCCCAAAGACGACTTCTCGTGCCTGTCTCTATCAACACGCAGCCACCCCCTCCCTGCTACTGTCAACTGCAAATGAGTCAGACCTGGAGCAGGCAAACGAAGGGGACGCTGAGGAAGCAGAGGCTGTGGCTACCGGGGCCCACCACTGGACACCCCCAGGAGAGCTTCTGCAGGCCTAGCATCCACCTGGAGAGGGGACACAGCTGCTCATTTTCTAAACAGGACAGTAAAGGGCATGCATGTTGGGTTTCTGACAGCACTGACTGGGACTTCCCGAAGTTACTCGGCTGCTGGAACACGGGGCAGAGCGGCAGTAGGGGACGAGCACATCCACCCTGGAGTGGCGTCCAGACAGAAACGTCTAAGCACCTCCAAGATGCCCCGTCTGTCTGAGCACTCCCTGGGCTGGGACTGGGTCTCCTGTGCCTATGTCCTTGTCATTCCTGCCCAGCTCAGTGTGTGCCGGGTGGGGAGATGAGCTGGCGGATGCCAGCCTTTCCTAGCATGAGAATGGGTGGCAAGCCCCGGAATCTTCATCTTTCACAGGCTCCCAAGGTGACTGCCAGGTGAGGTGGAGCTGCAGAACCACTTTGCTGGGGTATAAGCTTCTAGAGATGAGGACCCCCCCACCCCTCTGGGACCCCACAGACCTAGCACAGGACTGCTGCACACGGCGGGGCCTGGGGAAATGATACAGACATCCAGCGGGTGAGCGAATGCCACGCTAAAGTTCCGGACTGTTCACGTCCCCGGAGGCTTCACACTGGGCTGTTCTGACCTCTGTTTATCACTGATGACTGAGCATTTACAAGGACCTCCCACCATCAACCTTGAGCAAACACTTCAACCTGTCCCCTTGTAAGTTAGGCTGTGAATAAGACTTGTGAATAAAAGTCTTATTGAACTAATTTGAACAAAAAGAATCCACATTCACCTAATAACCATTAGCCAGGGAATTCTTAGATTTAACAGAAAATGGAACAGTGAGAAGAATTTCTTACGAGCTAAAACAAGGAAAATTATACAGGTTCTGCACAACAATAAGAAACAAGACAGGATCTTTAAGACAGTCAAACTGTCCCCTTGTCACCTCCAGCTTCCCACCCTGGTGACTAGAGTGACACCTCCCATCCTGCCAGCCTCACTCCTCCCACACGAGCTCACCCAGGCCAGGCTTTCCGCCTTTGTGTGCACATGTCTGCGCATGGACTGAGTATGTCTATGTGTGGTGTGATGTGTAAAACCATTTTCAAATAAGACTTTTCAAGAATTCCCCAAAGTAAAAAGCATAGTAGAAAGACACCCCTGCATCCATCACTCAGGATTCACAATGATCAATATTTGGCCAATGCCATTTATTACCAACCCCTGCTCTGCCCACATGCTGCTACGTTATTCTAAAGCAAATCCCAGACATCACATTTCAACCGTAAATAGCTTCTCTCAGAGATAACAACTTAGACACATAATCACAAGCTTATTATTACATCAAAACAATTAACCATGATTCCTTAATGTGATCCTGCACGCCTCCCGATCATGTGTCTTTCTGCTGTCACTTTGTTCTCATCAGTCTCCAAATGACACATACACAACGCATCTGAGAGCCAACTCTCTCGCTCATTTAAAATCTCCAATGCCCTCCTCTTTCTTGCTTCTCTGTCCTGCTTTTGTGGAAGCAATCTGGTCACGGCCATGTGGGATGTTTCACACTCTAGTTCTGGCTAGTTTATTCCCCTGCTGAGTTCCATCCGTTTCCCCCTTCCCTGGTACTCCCTGCAAGAGGGACTGAGGTCTAAAGGCTGGATCCAATGCAGATGGGATCTGCGTGCGTGCGAGAATGCTTCGCTGCTGGAGCTGTGGCCTTCATATTTCACCGCATCAGAAGGCATGAAATGTCTGGGGTCTCCTTCCTGGTGATGCTGTGATTGATCGGCAGGTCCAGGTGTTACCCAGAGGAACCATCCATCACCAAGTCCCCTGCAAGCTCCCTCTCATGGTTCTGAATGCTACTGGTGAGCACTGGCTCGACTCATTTCATTAGGGTGACGCTACAATTCTTTCACTGCCTCTCCATTTACAGCCACAGTTCTTCCATAAGGAATAACTTGCCCTCAAAAAAAAAAAAAAATTGATTACCAGGAAAATAGAATACTTGCTGGACTCTTTCCTTTTATTTACCAGTGGGTGCCCTAGCAACCTTCACGGGTGAACTAGTAAGGGCTTTACTTAGACGTTATTATGAATTTATAGACTTTAACATTCTTGGTATGTTCTAATAAACTGCCATCATAATTCTTTCTGATGCTTCATTTTCCTATTTCTGGCTAGAGGGGGTCCCTTTAAATTGGGCTCTTGGCACGACCCCAAGAGTCTATGAGAAGTTCCTTGCTTTCTGTACGACTAGACGTTCCAGATTCATCTGAAACATTTCCTGGCATCAAACGTTTCTCTAAGGAGCCTTGGTTTCTTCTCATGGGAAACGGCTTAAGGACTCCTCAGGGTGCTCATTTTCACTGGGTTGGTAACTGGGTCCAATAATTTTCAGTGGTCAGAGCCAGGAGATAAGAGGTTATTTTTCCAAAGGGCAGAATCCATCACAAGCTCATATTGAATCTTTTTTTTGTTTTTTTTATTATTATTTTTTTATTTGAGACAGAGTCTTGCTCTGTTGCCCAGGCTGGAGTGCAGTGGTGCAATCTTGGCTCACTGCAACCTCCGCCTCCCGGGTTCACGCCATTCTCCTGTCTCAGCCTCCTGCGTAGCTGGAACTACAGGCGTCCGCCACCGCGCCCGGCTAATTTTGTATTTTCAGTAGAGACGGGGTTTCACCGTGTTAGCTGGGATGGTCTCGATCTTCTGACCTCATGATCCACCCGCCTCAGCCTCCTAAAGTGCTGGGATTACAGGCATGAGCCACCATGCCTGGCTATATTGAATCTTAATTCATATTTAAGCTTATGGGTGTTTTACTCCTTTGATTTTATGCTTGATTCTCTTTTATGTTAGAATTTGTGGTTCCTCTAACATTATCATAATTACTTATCTGCTTTGTCTTAATAGATCTCTGTGCAAATATGTATTTCAATAAGTAGGTATATAAGTCATAGTTTCAAACAGTACTAATAATATTACCAACAAACTGAAGTTTGAAAACTTTTGCAATTATTTTTTGCTTAAGATATATCCTACCGGGGCTGTACATTCAAATTGCTTCAAAGTCTATTTGAAGTCATTTTTCTCTGTGTGATTAAAGTACTGACTTGATACATAGTTTAGGTTCTCTTTTCATTTGATTTTGTTCTTGCTTTTTAAGAATAGCTTTCTGATTTGGGTTTGGTTTGGCTTTATAATTATGTAAAGCAATACATGATTCAAAGTAAAAAACTATAAAACAAGGTACATTCAGAGAAGAGAAGTCAGGCTTCAGATCTGACCCTTTGTATCTCATCTTCCCCATATAGACTATAACCCTTTTTCATTGGTTTCTGGTTTATTCTTTCATTAATTTTGTTCGGTTTGTAATATAAGCAAATAGGAAAGTTTGTGTGCACATGCGTATGTGTGTACGCTCATACTCTGCCAACCAATCAACAGATAAGTGATGGGATATGACACACATGGTTCTGCACCTTGCACCTCCAGTAAACAGTGAGGCAACCAAGAGTTCACTAGCTGCAGACAGAGCATCCACATTCCTTTCAGCCCCATGCAGAACTCCAGGTGCGGGGTGGCAGGTGTAGAGCAGCTCATTCAGCCAGTTTCACATTGATGGATATCTGTCTTTTGCTATTGTATTGCAAACAGTGCTACAATGAAGAGGCCTGTAGATACGGCATTTTTTCTTTTCTCCAACTAATCTTTTGGATGGCTCCTGGGCCAACAGTTGTCCAGGCATATGCTACTTGCTAGAGTGTGTGAACCGCCCATCTGTGCTCACTCTTGCTGGGTCCCTGCATCCGCCCTGCTGCCGCACTGTGCTCCCCTCCCGGCTGTCTGCCCTCCTTTCCTCTCACCGTACAAGGAAAGTCCCCACAGGCTGACAGCTCTCTGCTATTGGACATTAGATAATATTACCTATGATAAAATACTATCACGTATACACTGTTAGTATATAGAGGGAGGAGAACACTTTATTAAACTTTTATCCTGAAATAATTGTAGCTTCATACGTAGTTGTAGGAAACAACACAAAGCAATGCCCCTGGACCCTTTACCCAGATTAAGGCTACAGTTTGTTTTTAGTTTGTTCGTTTTTTTGTTTGAGATGGGGTTTCACTCATCGCCCAGGCTGGAGTGCAATGGCACGATCTCAGCTCACCGCAACCTCCACCTCCCAGGTTTAAGCGATTCTCCTGCCTCAGCCTCCTGACTAGCTGGGATTACAGGCACCCGCCACCACGCCCGGCTAATTTTGTATTTTTAGTAGAGACAGGGTTTCTCCAGGCTGATCTCAAACTCCCAACCTCAGATGATTCACCCGCCTCGGCCTCCCAAAGTGCTGGGATCACAGGCGTGAGCCACCACACTCAGCCAGCCATGGCTACAGTTTTAATTTTATGGTAGAAAATGGTACATATGGGAGCCACAGCGCTACCAGAAGAGTGTTGGGCTACAGTGCCCAATGGACATGTCCTGACACAACAGTGAAATGTGACATTTCACACATTCTACTAAATTCTTGATTCTAGTGGGCACTGGCATGCTTCAAATGCTTAATCTAAGCACATGGTTTTAACTTAACTGTTTACATCACAATTTAATCTGGTTTGCACTGCACATTCATCATTGCACATGTACGTGTGGGTGGACAGCAAGTGCATCTGTGTGCATGAATGTAGACGGCAGTGTGATTTCTTCTAAAAAGTCTAGCTATTCTCCCATCTCTGGATTCCCAGTGAACAAATATTAATTTGACCATAAAACTATATTATTTGAATCCTTGGCCCTTTTTTTTCCTATTTGATAACTCACACACTGATAAGACAGAATTAAACTTCTCTATTGCAACTGTAATCTTTCTATCAGATTTTGGCTTTCTGTTTTCTTATCTTGACGACTTCTGACATATATATTTAATATTGTTTTACTACAATAAAATGGCTCTATGTAATTAACTTAATGCAATTTTCCTTAGTCATTTTTTAATCTGAATACTATCACTCCTACTTTGCCTGTAGCTCAAGTTTGATTGGGAGAGCTCTGCCCAGCATTTTACTTCTAATCCTTCCATGCCTAATAATAAATGCTAAGATGGAAAGTTCAAGCAAAAATTGGCAACTCTAAGATTGCATGAATAAAATATTTATCTAATCCATAGATAAAGGAATATTTTTGGTGCTCTATGTTACTTTCTGGAAAAAATTCATGATCAACCAAAAACTGATATTTTTACAGTTTTAAATGGTTTAAATATTGAGTTAATATCAATTTATTTATATATTTCTGAGACAGAGTCTTGCTCTATCACCCAGACTGGAATGCAGTGGCATGATCTCGGCTCACTGCAAACTCCGCCTCCTGGGTTCAAGCAATTCTCATGCCTCAGCCTCCGTGTAGCTGGAATTACAGGCACACGCCACCATACCCGGCTAATTTTTGTATTTTTAGTAGAGACAGAGTTTCATTATGTTGGCCAGGCTGGTCTCAAACTCCTGACCTTCAGGTGATCCGCCTGCCTCGGCCTCCCAAAGTGCTGGGATTACAGGTGTGAGCCACCATGCCTGGCCTCAAAATATTTTTTTAATATGAAAGTAAAAGAATGCCAATAGTCCAAGAACCTTCAGAATTACCATCTATTGTTTAAGAAGAAAATGAACCTCTGGATTGGTAATTTCCCCTGAAGTCAGCCATTTCCACAAGATTCTAATCCTTTCAAGGTAAACACTGTCCTTAATTGTGCATTTATCATTTCCTCACTTTTCTCTATCTTTGTACCATACCTGTTTTCTTCTGGTTTTGAATTTTAGATGAGGATAAGCATAAACTATGTATTCATCAGGGACTTTTCATATATTCACATTACTTCGTGTAGCTGCAGACTATTATTAATTTTCATTTCCCCAACAATACTCCACAGTTTATCCATTCTATTGTTGAATACTGAGGTTCTGCTCCTTTCTTGCTATTAAAAATCAGGACTACAGGAATCCGCATGCACATTTTCAAGAGTCCCTCTAGAGCAGTGGCTCTCAACTGCTGCGTGCTCCAGAACCACCTGGAGTGCTTGTTAAGCACAGCCTGCTGGGGGCCCCGCCTCCTACATCTCTGACTCAGCAGATCACTCAGGAATGAGACTCATGCATTTGCATTTCTAACAGAAACGCAGTATCCTGTTGATGCACCTAGCAACATCCTGCTGATGCAGAAGCTGCTGGTCCAGTCATCACCCCTGGAGAATCAGTGCTCTCAAGCGGCACCTCGGAAAGAATTCTGCAATGATGGGAAGGTCTACGTCTGTGCTGCCCAATACTGTAGCCGCCGGCCACAGATGGGTCTGCAGTATCTGAACTGTGACGAGTGTGACTGAGAAATGTCATGTTTCAATCTATTCATTTAAACAACTGCATGTGGCTAAGTGGCCACCATTACTAGACAGTGCAGCTCTGACTGCATATGACTTAAGTGTGGAATACATGGATCGTAAAGAATGCACCTCATCAACTCTCCCTGGTGAAGCCAAATTCCTTTTTGCAGTTGATTTTAACAGCATACACTGGTAAATCCAAATACTATCACTCCTATTTTGCCTCTTACAAAATTTACAAAATTTTGTAAATTTTATTAACTTGAATCCTTCGCATTTCCGCATGCCTGGGGCTTCTGGCTGTGCTACACATTTGCTAGCATTTAGAGTTGTCAATCCTTTCGTTGTCAGCCATTCTGGTGGGCGTGCAGTAGTATCTCACTGTGGTTTTAATATACCCTTGATGAGTAATGTTGAGTACTTCTTCAAGTGTTTATTGGCCATTTGAATATCTTCCCACCAGTGTGTGGGATGGTTCTTACTACCCTACCTCCCTAAAGTGATAATTTATCTTTCACCCTTAAGCAAAGGGTCTGCCAAAGCCTCACTCACAGACAGATTCACAGAGCTCAGCACAAGGGTAAGGAGCCTTCCCTGGGGCTGGGCAGGAGTTGCTCCCAACACAGCCTCACTGAGGACGGCGTCTTCTGAGCTGACGGCTTTATTTAGAGGGTTCTCCCCTCAGCCTCACTACCTGGGGTGAACCGTGACCATTTCCTTTTGTCCCAAGTACTCGAGATGGTCTCGCACACGGAAGGTCAGGTTAACCAGATTTGGAAAACAGGACGAGGATGCCAGTTACTTTGGGTTCATGTTTTGACTCGTGTGTGTGTCTTCTAAGTATTTCTAGATTTCATCATTTTAAATGATTTTAATAGTTTTTTCTGATGTATAATTTAAAATACAGAGATCTAAGCAAACTATTTGCTGAGTTTTGCTAATTGAATATACTAGTGGAATCCACATCCCTATCAAGATATATAAATGTCCTTCTGCCAGCAATCCCGCACTGCCCACGGCTAACTAGAGGAAACCACCATTTTGATTTCTATTACTATTGATTAGTTTTTGTCAGTTCTAGAACTTCGTGTAAGTGAAATCAGGTGGTATGTTCTCTCTTGCAGTTTTCTCTTGCTGGTTTAAAATGTTTCTGAGATTCATCCACATTGTCACTGAACAGCACTGCTCGGTATGAATTTGTTAATCCATTCCCTTGTTGACATATATTTGCATTGTTTCCAGGTTTTGGCTGGTACGAATAAAGCTGCTATGAACATTCTGGTACAAGTGCTTTTTTGTGGACATAAATGTTCAGTTCTCGTGCACGTACCTAGGAACGGAGTTTGTTTAGTTTTATAAGAAAGTGCCAGTTTTCCAAAGTGGTGGTACCACTTAACATTCCCATCAGCTGTGCCTGGGGCTTCTGGCTGAGGCACATACTTGCCAACTTTTAGTGATGTCGGTTCTTTTATTTTTAGTCATTCTGGAGAGCGTGCAGTAGTACCTTGTTTGTGGTTGTAATTTGAATTTCCTTGATGACTGATAAGGTTGAGTACTTTTTCAAGTGTTTGTTGGCTATTAGAATATCTTCTGCTATGCAGTGTCTATCTGAACCTTTTGTCCACTTTTAAGTTGGGCTATTTGTAATGTTAAGCTATAGGAGTTTTTATATATCCTTGATATGGGTACTTTGTCAGATGTATATATTATAAATATATCCTCCCTGTCCTTTGACTATTCAGATCTCTACTCGATTCCATTATTCTATTATCTATCCTTATGTTAATGCCACACTGTCCTGATAACTGCAGCTCTGTAGGAAATCCTAAAATCAAGAAGTTCTCAAACTTAGTTGTTCTTTTAAAAAACTTTGTAAATTTTATTAATTCGAATCCTTTGCATTTCCACATAAATTTTAGAATAAATTGATTTGTGCCTATAATAAAGGTTAGTAGGAATCTGATTAGGATTTCACTGACTTTAAAAATCAATTTGGGGACAGTTAATTTTTTTTTTATTTTTGAGACAGAGCCTTGCTCTGTCGCCCAGGCTGGAGTGCAATGGCATGATCTTGGCTCACTGCAACCTCCGCCTCCTGGGTTCAAGCGATTCTTCTGCCTCAGCCTCCCAAGTAGCTGGGACTACAGGCATGCGCCACCACGCCTGGCTAATCTTTGTATTTTTAGTAGAGACGGAGTTTCACCACCTTGGCCAGGCTGGTCTTGAACTCCTGACCTCAGGTGATCCACCTGCCTCGTCCTCCCAAATTGCTGGGATTACAAGCATGAGCAACCGTGCCCAGCCAACAATTAATATTTTAACAGTGTTAAGTCTTTGTACTCATAAAACATGGTACATCTCACCATATGTTTACATCTTTTTTCTATTTCTCTCAGCACTGTCTTGCAGTTTTTAATGTAAAGATCTTGAGTAGTTTTAAATTTATCCCTAAGTATTTTTAGGATTTTTAATGTTGTTATAAATGATATCAACTTCTAAATTTTGTTTTCCAATTCTTTATTGCTAATATACAGAAATACATTTGAGTTTTCTGTATTAACCTTATAACCTGCATCCACTTTTTCTGGTAGATTATTAAATTTTTTCTATCTATATAATCCAAAGGACAACTGAGCTTTTTCCTTGTCAATCCTCATGTCTTTTATTTCACTTTCGTCACTGAGGGCCCCAGCTACACTCCCCAGAGCAATACTGAACAGAAGTAGTGAGAGCAGAATTCTTGCCTTGTTCTCACCTTAGGGGGAAAAGCACTTGATAACTTCACCACTAATTATGATGCAAGATGTGAGACTCTATGAGTGTCTTTCAACACTGAGGAAGTGCCCTTCTACTCCTAGTTTATGGAGTGTTCCTACCATGGTGGGTGCTGAATTTTGTCAAATGCTATTTCTGCATCTCTTGACATGGTCATATGGTTTTCCCCTTTATTCTGTTAATGTGGTCAGTCACATGGGTAGATTTTGGAAGGGTAAAGCAACCTTGCAAGTCTAGAGCAAATACTACTCGGTGTGTACTGTCTTTTTTTTTTTTTTGAGACGGAGTTTCGCGCTTGTCGCCCAGGCTGGAGTGCAATGGGCACGATCTTGGCTCACCGCAACCTCCGCCTCCCAGGTTCAAGCGATTCTCCTGCCTCAGCCTCCCTACTAGCTGGGATTACAGGCATGCGCCACCACGCCTGGCTAATTTTGTATTTTTAGTAGAGATGGGGTTTCTCCATGTTGGTCAGGCTGGTCTCAAACTCCCAACCTCAGGTGATCCACCCGGCTCGGCCTCCCAAAGTGCTGGGATTATAGGCGTGAGCCACCGCGCCCGGCCCAATGTACTATCATTTTTGTATGTTACTTGATTTAATTTGTTAACACTTTGCCAAGGATTTTTACATCTATGTTAGTGAAAGATGGTGGTTTCTAATTTTCTTAAAATGTCTTTTTCTCATCTTGGTAGCTGAGTTATGCTTGCACAAAGCTCGATCATTTGTATACTTCATGGGATTTGTCCACTTTATCTAGGTTAAGATTATTGTTATAAAATTGTTAATATTATTTTATCTTTTTAATTTCTGTGGGATCTGTAGTGATGTCCCTTCTTTTATTCATGATATTTGTAATATTTTTTTCTGTCTCTTCTTGGATTAGACCAGCTGGAGATGTTTCAATGTTGTTGTTGTTGTTGTTTTGAGACAAGGTCTTAATCTGTCACCCAGGCTGCAGTGCAGTGGCGCAATCTCGGCTCACTGCAAGCTCCGCCTCACAGGTTCACACCATTCTCCTGCCTCAGCCTCCACAGTAGCTGGGACTACAGGCGCACACCACAACACCCGGCTAATTTTTCGTATTTTTAGTAGAGACGGGGTTTCACTGTGTTAGCCAGGATGGTCTCGATCTCCTGACCTCATGATCTGCCTGCCTCGGCCTCCCAAAGTGCTGGGATTACTGGTGTGAGCCACCACGCCCAGCCAAGACGTTTCAATGTTACTGATTTTTTTATTTTGTTGATCTCCTCTATTGCTTGCCCATTTTCTATTTCATTGATTTCTTTTCTTTTCATTTTCATTTCCTTCCCTCTACTTCCTTTGGGTTTAATTTCCTCTTCTTTTACTGGCTTCTAAAGGTAAAAACTAAAATTCCTGATTTTAAGTCCTTCTTCTTTTCATTCATATATATGTATTTTTTTATATATATATATATTTTTTTTTTTTCCCCACAGGTATATGGTTAGCTCCCCAAGCACTGCTTTAGCTATAACCCACAAATTCAAAGGTTACATTTTTATAATCCATTCAGTTAAAAAAAAAATCTTTTCCCTTTGACTTCTTTGAATCGAGGATTATTTAAAAACATGCTGCTTAATTTTCAAAAATTTTGAGATTTTTATCTTTCTGATTGATTTCTAACTTAATCCTATTAGAGTTAGATAACATACTCCATATAACTTCGATCCTTTAAAACTTTCAGACTGTCTTATGGCCCAGGAAATAATGGTGATTCGTTACTGAGTACTTGCAAAGAATGTTGTTGGGTATCTGCCATTGTTGAATGTAGTATTCTATAAATGTCAATGAGATCAAGCAAGCTACTTCATAATTTTATTTAAATCAAATATACTTTTACTGATTTTTGGTCTATTCATGCCATCAATGACTGAGAAACAAAAGTAAAAATCTCTGGTTATAACTAGTTTATCTACTCCCTTCAAGTCTGTCCATTTGTGCTTCATGTAATTAGAAATCTTGTTAACACATTTAGGGTACTTTATAAGTTTTTGGTTAACAGACCTTTTATCATTAAAAAGAAAAAAGCCCTTCTTTAGCTGTGGTAGTATGCCAAAGTATGTCTTGCAGTCTCCCTAATTTGATATTAATGTAGCCAGCCTTCTACTGACTAGTATTTGCATTGATACACCTTTTAAAAATCATTTTTCCTATCCGTGTTATTATATGTAAAGTGCTTCATCTGCAAACAGCACAAAGTTGGATCTTGCTTGTCTATTCACTTACAATCTCAGTCTTTTAATTGAAGTATTTAATCCATTTATATCTAACATAACTGTTGATATGATTAAGTGTAAGTCTACTATATTGCTATTGCTTTTGATGTTCTCTTCTGTGCTCCTCTTTTTTCCTACACTTCCAGACCTCTTTTGGATCAATCAAATATCTTGCAGTACTCCATTTTATCTTCTCTACTAGGATTTTACACCTATGTTTTATTTTGCTAGTGGTTGCTCTAGGGTTTATAGAATACATCCTTACCTCATCTGAATTTATCTTCAGTTACTTTGCACCACTTAAATATAAGAACCTTACAAGAGTTTACTTCCATTTACCCCTTCCCTGTGCTATTATAAATGCTATTTTCTAGCATTTTTATTTCTTTTCCATGGGAAGGTAGCTATTTCACCAACCTACTAGAAATGAAACTTCAGTTTTTCTTTATCAAGATGTCTGTGCCGGCCGGGCGCGGTGGCTCAAGTCTGTAATCCCAGCACTTTGGGAGGCCAAGGCAGGTGGATCACCTAAGGTCAGGAGTTCAAGACCAGCCTGGCCAACATGGTGAAACCCCGTCTCTACTAAAAATACAAAAGTTAGCCAGGCGTGGTGGCAGGTGCCTGTAATCCCAGTTACTAGGAAGGCTAAGACAGGAGAATTGCTTGAACCTGGGAGGCGGAGGCTGCAGTGAGCCAAGATCGTGCCACTGCACTCCAGCCTGGGCAACAGAGTAAGACCTTGTCTCAAAAAAAAAAAAAAAAAAAAAGTTGTCTGCTCTACACTCTCACTTACCCACTCAACCATAACAAGCCCCAAGCCATGTACAGTAGCGCTCTCTTGTTCGTATATATACAGGGTGTTTAGAGAGGGCAAAGAGAGAAGCTCTGCACAGTTGAGGACACTGTAACTGAGAGCTCTGTAAACTGACGGAATCGGTCCATGTCCTTCTGTGAGCCTTTCCACCCCAATACTCTCTATCATACTACAGCAGCTCCTGAGGAGAAAACCAACCTCTGTGGGAGCATTCCTACCATGTGATAGACTTTAGATGAATGTAAGGGAAGCCTTCTTAACTAGAACCAATTAATAATGGAAGAGGCTGCCTTGTGAGTAATGGGTTCACTGTCACCACAGGTAATGCAGCAGACACTGGATGATCAGCAAAAATGGGTGCAACAAAAGGATTGTATATGGGGTGGTAGGTTCCCTAAACCTCGATGGTAAGAATCACACTGATAGCAACTACACGCTATAGCTCTGACCTGTGACATGGTACTGCATGCCACAACTGTGCTAAGCGCTTTACATTCACTATTCCATTTGGTTTCCTCCTCACAATGGTCTCATGAAGTGGATCCTACCACCAGCAGTGTCTTACAGGTAAGGGAGCGGGGGCATGGAGCTGTTCCATGTCAGCCATTCTCACCTGCCTCAGCTCTCCAAGGAGGGGGCCACACTTGCATACATGGTTGCAATTCTCACCCTTTTTCTACATTTATTTTAAAAGCAAAAATCTTACAGTATAGATTGAAACACACTCACGTCCATCCAGGGAGAGAGGTGACACAAAGACCAAGGGCAGAGGGAAGAGGAGTGAGCTCAGAGCCAGGAGAGCAGGCTTCTCCCTGTTTCTCTCCATGGCACTGCCACATACTTTTACCAAGTGAGAGCCTGCTCATCCACAAAACCTGAAATCACACTTTCTACCCCCTCAAGGGTGTCTGGGGGGATCAAACAGAGTGACTCCGTGGACGGGCCTGGCATGGAGATCCAGAACACTGATGTAACAGATGAGCATGTATGGCCAAGTTCTGTAAAATTCAAGTGCTAAATACAAGATGCTGCTGGGCAAGGCAAGGAAACACTGAGACAACCATTCCAGGAAGGAGCGCAAATGAGGAGAGCAGAAAAAGAAAACTGTGAGGTGCTGAGTACATACTGTGGGCCAAGTTCTGTACAAATTCTTTTAACCTTTTCAAATCATGGTACACAGGCATTCCTATCCCATTTTAAAAATGAAGACACAGGTTCAGGAAAATAAGCCACAAAATGAGCTTTATCCCAGAAAGCCTTTTCTGACCCCTCAGACTAAGCCCAATGGCCCTGCTCACTGCTCCCATGGTCCCCATCCTTCTGCCACCACAGCCTTCAGCGCTCTGCAGTGCAACTGCCTCTTCACTTGTCTCACTTCCCACCAGAGTGTGAGCACCTCATTGCTGGGCTCCTTACTTACAACAGCTCCAGGCACATAGAAAGAGCACCATAAATACTCAATGTGCAACTAAAGGTCACCGGGCATAGAGCTGGAACTTGAACACAGACCTTTCAGACCCCCCAGCGGAACCAAAGCAATAAGAAACCACTTCCAATAGGGCGGGAGGGCTTGCTGCCAGGCCTTGGGGAAAGGTAAGTACTGCAGACAACTCTGGAGCCACAGCAACCTGGGATCACAAGTTAAAGGGACAAACTGCCCTTAGCCACAAGTAAGTCACATCCCAAGCCAGAACTCACATACTGGTGAAGACTGAGTCACCAGAAAGAGTCCACACTCACCAGAGAAAGAGGAAAAGATGTCTAGGCAGAGGAGATAGTAGGTACAAGAGTAGTGAATGCACACAGAGAGTTGGGGAATGGCCAGTGGAATGATGTGGCCAAGTCTGCCAGCTTCCGACGAAATACTCATTCTCCCCTTCTTCTTCAATAAGAGAATCCACAATTTTTAGCTGAGCCATTGGCACCAGGAACAAGTGGTCATGTGCCCAGTCTCCTTTTCAGCTAAGTACAGCCATGTGATTACGTTTTGCCAATAATACGCAGGCAGAAGTACAGGCAATATTCAGGACGCATCCTTCAGTGAAGGAGGCATGATGCCCTTCTTTACCACTTCCTCTTTCCTGCTAGCTGGGATACTGACATGATGGCTGGAACTCAAGCTGCCCTTATGGACTATGAGGTAGCACATTAAGAGGATCAGAGCACCAAGATGTGTGCCACCAATGATCTTACAGTCCCATAGATGTCTACCTCTACACTCTACTCTTGTGACAGGGAGATGATATTCTGTTTTAACTTGTTTGTTGTTGTTGTTGTTGTTTTCCCCCACCTGCTACATGCAGTCAAAGCAAACTGAACTATCACAAATGGGGAGACCAATAACAGAGGTCAGAGGGGAGAATGAACATGAAAAATGGGAGGGAGAACAAGTGGAAGGAAATGCAGGAGATAAACCAGTCCTCACATAGTTTCCCTGGCCTGCAAAACTCCAATCTGCCAGATTTATTTAATAAATACCTAACCATCTACCAAAACACTGTTCAATTATTTAAAAAGTGCATTTTAAAATGTCCAAATGCAGGGGATTGGTTATTGTTGTTCTCTGTGTATTACTGGTTTCTATTTTAAATGCACCATGGGAAAACATATATATATGACATATTTATGTTATATATGAGATATATATGTTATATATGATATATATGTTATATATGATATATGTGTTATATGATATGTTATATGATATATATGTGATATGTGATGTGTTTTATATGATATATATGTTATATATGATATACGACATATGTTATATATGATATATGACATATGTGATGTTATGACATATATGTGATATATATGACATGTTATATGTGACATGTATGACATATATGTTATATGTGGCATATATGGCATATGTGATACATGTTATATGTGATACATGACATATATGTTATATATATGATGTTATATATGACATATATATCAGTCCCAATTTGCTGGAATTTGTTGAGACTTGCTATGGCCTTCCATGTGCTCAACTTTTACAAATGCTTCACGTTATTCTCTGTTTTCAGGTGCAGACTTCTATATACAACCATTCAATTAAGCTTGTTTTTGTACTGTTGTAATCTTCTATGCCTTCTCACTTTTTGTTTGTTGGCTTATCAACTAATGAGAAAGGTAAGATAAAATCTACCACAATGATTACGGATTTGTCAATCTGTCCTTGTAATTCTGGCAACATTTACCTAATATACTGTAAGGCTAAGCTTCTTAGGTGCATATACGTTCAGAACTGCCATATATCCCTAGTGACTTATTTATTTTATCATCATGTAGAGATCTCCTAACACTAATACATTTTGGCTTAAAATCAATTTTGTCTGGTATCAGTGTAGCTATTGCAACTTTCTTTAGTCATGATTTTCCTATTGTATTTCTTTCCATTTATAAAATTCAAAACTTTCTGTGTCCGTGTGTGTGTGTGTGTGTGTGTGTGTGTGTGTGTGTGTGTGTGTCAATCATGAATACTACATAGTTGGATTTTAGTTTTCAAAAATCACTGTCTTTTAACTGGCAAATTTAGGCCATTTACATTTATTTAAATAACTATCTCAATATTTATTTAAAATATCTTATTCATGATTTTTACTTTTACTGCTTTTTAAAAATATTTCTTCTCCTTTTATGCCTTCTATTGTATTGATCAAGGTTTTCTTCCTCTCTCTTTTTCCCTCTACTAATTTAGAAGTTGTATATTCTATTTCTACTCATTTAGTGGTCACCCTTTAACATTGAGAGATGGGATTTTGCTATATGCCCAGGATGGTCTTGAACTCCTGGCCTCAAGCGATCCTACCACTTCAGCCTCCCGAGTTGCTGGGATTACAGGCATGGGCCCCCTTATCTGGCTGAAAGTCTGTTTTTGATGCTTCATCAGCATCTCTGGGAGTTCTGAGGATCATGTGATATATGATATTGAAAGCTCAGCACCCTACAAAGCCTCCCCCAACACACACAAGAAGCAAGGCAGGGATCTATGTCCCCACAAACTCCTGGTTTAGTACTTTGGTTCTCTTTTTTTTTTTTGAGACGGAATCTCACTCTGTCACCCAGGCTGGACTGCAGTGGTGTGATCTTGGCTCACTGCAAGCTCTGCCTCCCTGGTTCACGCCATTCTCCTGCCTCAGCCTCCCGAGCAGCTGGGACTACAGGTGCCCACCACCATGCCTGGCTAAGTTTTTGTATTTTTAGTAGAGACAGGGTTTCACTGTGCTAGCCAGGATGGTCTCAATCTCCTGACCTCGTGATCAGCCTGCCTTGGCCTCCCAAAGTGGTGGGATTACAGGCGTGAGCCACCACACCTGGCCCTTTGGTTCTCTATTACACCCCTTTGTTCAATCTGATTAACCCAGGAGGTCTGGGCCTAACCCAGAGTAGATGCTCACAAGAACACTGATGAATGAGGCTGGATGAAAAGGACCCTCACAGCCAGGCTGTGGTGTGCAGACTTGATCTGATGGCCAATGGAGGTGCCAGTGAAAAGAACTGGGCAGGAAGGCAGTAGGACGGCTCTCAAGATGACATGGAGCTTCTGTCCCTCATAGAACTGACAGAACAGAATTCAGACAGTGCCACTTCCAGGTCCCCGAGGGGCTGGCTATCAAAAAGCACTCCAAAAGATCTCACATGAAAATGTACAAATAAGGGATATTAGATTGTATGCATCTATTTTTCTAAACCTGCACAAAGAAGTACATTATTCACTTCAGTGGATGTAGCTCAGGATCAATGAGAGACGCCTTTCCTAAATAAGCCTATTTCTCTCCAGAGAAAAGGTTTTGAAGTTGCCTGGGAAGGGTTAAGACTCAGAATTAACAAAGTGCCTGCTTCCAGCACCTCCTGAGTTGTCATGGTGACATTTCCAAGTGGAAATCATTGATACCGAGCAGTCTTTTCCCCTTAATAGATGTGTTGACACACATTAGGGAAAACAAGGGAGTCTGCAGAGGCCAGTGCGGGCGATCTCAGCCAGCAGCTCCATCGGTCTCCATTTAAGCCATAACCTGGCTTGGATTCCTAGCCTGGGAGGCGCTCTGGACTAGGACACGCATCATCCACATCATTGCTTCACTGCCTTGGAGTAAAAACAACAGTCAGGATATTAAGTCTGAATTATATACTTTGTGGGGTGTTTTGTTTTGTTTTGTTTTTGACAGCGGGTCTCACTGTCACCCGGGCTAGAGTTCAGTGGTGCGATCATAGCTCACTGCAGCCTCAACCTCCGGGGCCCGACTGATCCTCCCACCTCAGCCTCCCAAGTAGCTGAGACCAGAGGTGTATGCCACCATACTCAGCTAATTTTTGTAGAGAGATCAGGTCTTGCTATGTTGCCCAGGCCGGCCTCAAACTCCTAGACTCAAGTGATCTGCCCTCCTCAACCTTCCAAAGTGCTGAGATAACAGGTGTGTGCTAATATGCCCAGCCTGGATCATAGTCTTTTAATACTATCTTTTTTAGAAAGCTCCCATGGGGTGGTGTCTTCAAGGCCTACTAGGGAACAAAGGGCTGTTTGCCCACGTATTAACTACACGCAGACTTCTGCAGAAAATGAGTGTCTGGTCTGATTTTCAAATCTGTTTTCCTCCCTGCTGCCTGCCCTGGGGTCTGGCTGTCAGGCCTTGTTTCTGCCACCATCACTGTCGGAGCGGGGAAGTCCTAGACCCAACAATCAGAGCCCTTGTGGTTTTATGTGTTTTTTTAAATTTTTATTTCTAACGATTATGGGTACACACAATTATTGTACATATTTATGGGGCTTCATGGTTTTTACCCACAGCCTCAGCATGCTGGCAGAGCTCTGTGGAAGGCACCTCGAAGAGGCATCCACACGGAGCCTTCCGATATCAGTTGTGGGGTTCAGTCTCCCTCTGCAGTGTTCCAAACAGGGAAGGCTGCTCACCCAATTCTAGAAAGACACAGTGTTACTATGTTAATAAAAGCACCAGCGGCACAAAATAGATTCTGTGCTTCAATATCTGGAATAAAAATAGTTGCTTTCTACAGCCTGGAACAACATTATGTGGATATGGTTTCCACAAAGTACATGATTTCCTCTTTCCTCGTGAGTTTTCTGGGTCACATCTATTTCTTCGCCAAGTCTGTACTTCTGCTTCAACAGTTAAAAGAGTCTTTCAGTATCATTTTTCCTGGAATAATTTGTTATCCATCATTTTTACGGCAGTATTAAATTTTAAGAGGGAATTGAGAGGGACAGAAAATGTATTGCATATTCCAGCCCCAAAAGAAAGCCTTTAATAAATTTAGAACTTTTCAGTTTTACATTCAAATCTGACCCCAGAACCAAAAAGCTGCCCAGAGCCATCCATCCTTCATATAGGAGTGTGGGGCCGGTCACCCACCCTTGTCTGCAGCTGGGCAAGAGGCTCCATGCGGGCCCTCCCAGCAGACAGGCAGGGCAGGTCTGATGAACCAGGCTCCACGCGGGCCCTCCCAGCAGACAGGCAGGGCAGGTCTGATGAACCAGGCTCCACGCGGGCCCTCCCAGCAGACAGGCAGGGCAGGTCTGATGAACCACAGCATGACATGTATGGTCAAGAGGCACAGCCTCGATGGCCAGAGGGCAGGTTCTGCCTCCACCCACACACAGGCCTGGCGGGTATTCACAAGCGTGCCCGACAGGACACCAAGTAAATTGGATCGGGGTGCCATGTGCTCACCACATACCTATCCAACTCTTAGCAGGCTGCCAGCATGCTAGGCCCCCCGCACAGGGTGTGGGATGTAGAGCCAGGTGAGGCACCGCCCTGGGTGCCTGCAACAGTGGCCCTGGGAAATGGCAGGGGTGCTAACAGGGGTGTGGCCAAGTGCACAAGGCACGGAGAGACAGGAGCCCCTGCATCTGAAACATACCAGGCAAGCTCTCAGGGGAAGGCCACTCCACGGATGGGACTGGGAACTCCACTTCTGCCAAATGCAGGCCCATGCACTGCTGCAAAGCCAAGGAGGCTGCGACCAGAAGCACGACAGGCACATTGTAAGAATCTTGGCTGCGACCAGAAGCACGACAGGCACATTGTAAGAATCACACAATTGCTTGGTGCTGGAGAGATGGTGAATGAGGCAGAGTGGACCCAAAGGAGAAGCTGTGGCCTGGACGAGTGGGGACTGAGCTTCAGTCCCAAATCTGCCACCCGCCAGCTGGGCAGCTGCACACCCTCCAGTGGCCTGCACCCCGGGAGGGCAGCCTCTCCAGGCTCTGCCCCACTCCTCTTTTTCCTCCTAATTCCCAAAGAAGCCCACCAGTGTCCTGGCCATGCCTCTGCCTCGGGGGCCTCACCTTTCTGAGCACACTCGGAGGGCTGCTAGAGAAAACCGCATCTGAGTATTCATGACAAACGAAACCCCTTAGAAACGTGGTTTTCTATAATAACGCTCGTAAAGACCAAGGGAACACGGGCCTGCTTCCAGCATTAAGCCACGTGTGTTATCTGCAATATAAAAAGGCAGTGGGTCTCAGGAGAGGCCATGACTGAGCCCAGCCAAACACACCACATGTTTTATCATCACAACCCAGGGTGATGCACAATCAGAAACTGTCTCTCCACTCCAAGAATAACAAGATTGATGTCTGCATCATACTGACTCTCAGGACTCAGAAATTCAAATGAGGAAATAACTTTTATTTATTAGGACTGGCTCATTTCTTTTCCTCTTTCCCAGAACCGCAACAAACCACAGCCATAAAGCATTAGCAAGGGTTTTTGGATTGACAGATCGAACCAGAGGATGATTAATGGACAGAGTCTCATTTAAAAGGAAAGAATGGAAGTAGCAGGGCTGGATCCTTTCCCGCCGGCCCCGAGTGAAGGGCTTCCCGTTTTAACTTTGATTGTAAAAGCAAAGAGCCTAAAAGCGGGAGCCCGCCCCAGAGCGGGGCCGACTCGGGAAGACTGAAAGGGCTTGTGCTGCTGCAGAAGCTCAGTGGTCAGGTGGCTGGGAGGGCAGAATGGGGACAGAGGGGCCTCCACTTCCACCAAAAAGCAACTGAGGACAGGCAGGGAGCAGCCGAGAGTCACTCCCGCTGGAAGGTCTGACTGCCCCAGGCACAAAACCTCTTTTCCTTGGCCACAGCAGCACAGGCTGTAAGGTGGGTATCTTGCCATGCTCTGTGCAAGCTCCTGGGAGGCTTAAACAAGCTAACAGGTGCAGGCTGTGGATGACAGTGATAGGCACATGTGGGCTCTTAATACGTGGAAATTACTGTGGTTTTATTTGTTCTCCAAAGGTATGGGAGGTTGGTTACTAAAATTACTTTTCAGTTGCCCATTAAAAAGAAATAAGCACAGGTATGGGGTAAAATATTTCCAGCTAGGCCTATCACTTTAAGTTCAATAATCTTATGAAATGTTTATACTCCTAGGTTCACAGAAATGGAATTATTGGGCCACTTAAGTATATTCAAAATAACAGGGAAACAGAAACAACTTACACGAACAGCGCTGGAACCGTCAGGTCAGCTCCGCTCCAACCAAACAACAGGGAACCGCCTGGAACCGTCAGGTCAGCTCCGCTCCAACCAAACAACAGGGAACCGCCTGGAACCGTCAAGTCAGCTCCGCTCCAACCAAACAACAGGGAACCGCCTGGAACCGTCAGGTCAGCTCCGCTCCAACCAAACAACAGGGAACAGCCTGGAACCGTCAGGTCAGCTCCGCTCCAACCAAACAACAGGGAACAGCCTGGAACTGTCAGGTCAGCTCCGCTCCAACCAAACAACAGGGAACAGCGCTGGAACCGTCTGGTCAGCTCCGCTCCAACCAAACAACAGGGAACCGCCTGGAACCATCAGGTCAGCTCTGCTCCATCCAAACAACAGGGTTTTGCTCCAGCAAGGGCAGGGAGGTACAATTCAGACACACTTGCACCATGCCAAGACTCACGTTCGTCCATCCTGACATGTGCAACGCTGAGGCTAGGGCCAAGGCCTCACCGAGAGGACACGGCAGTCGAAACACGTTCCGTTAAGATTCCGCCGCTCCCGAGAGCCACGGAGCCAGCACTCCATCTGGACTCTGGGAGGTACGACGGACGTTCCATCTGCACCACTCACACTAAAATGAAGTTGGTTTTTGAGATTGTTCGGATCATGTTTGCAACAAAAATTTATGTGAACCTGCAGATTCTTTGCTGAAACTCTTTCAGTTTGGTCTATGTATGCCAGATCTCACTTGGAAATTTAGTCAAATGAATTCCTCTAAAAACGTGCTTTTGCAAACTTTTGTTGTATTATTAGATTTTGCAACAGAAGTTATTTTAACAATGTACGATATAATTAGCCACTTAATGTTATTAAGAAAATTTATGAGCCATCGTGGGTTGAAAAACAGCCCCAAATGATATTTATTAACTACCCAGGACTAAAAATAGGACCCTATTGCCTCAGTGAACCACATTTAAAAAAATGTAGAGTCACAAATAATATGTCTAATTACGTATTAAACTAATTCTCGCCTTCACCTTTTGAATTTCTAAACTCCTTACCTCATGTATCACTTTAATTATTTTTCCAGTTCATTCCCAGGGAAACTGGCTGATGGGGAATTAATTAATGGGTGCAATAAAGAGGCTGCCAGCATTGTTCTACCACAATCTGCACCCTGGCCTCATTTGCATGTCTCCTTTTGTTCTAAACAATAGCACTGCTGAGATTTCCGCGTGAAATTGTTAGCTCATTTAAAAGGACACAATCGTATCCATTTCCACAGATATTCATCAATTATCACATTTTACTGCAACATGAATCCATGAATAGAGCAACCATTAGAGTTTCTGGCCCCACGGTTTTAGAGAAATTACAGGTATTTAAATATTATATGGCATATTCCACTTGATGAGATGATTTTGGATTATTTCAGGTCCACAGAAAGAACTTATATGAAAAGCAGGTGCTCTATGGTGCTGCAAGTCACAACATTAAAGTCCCCACCAGAAGAGCTGCCTTCATCTTCTGACGTCTCACATCCTGTGGGACTGACACACGGACTTCAGAGAAAGAAACATGACTTCCTTTGGTGACATCGGCTCTCCTGATGGCCTTTGGTAACACTGGCTCTCCTGATGGCTAGCAGTGTCAAGGACGCCTGCTTTCTACCCAATGATGCTGGCAGAGAGGGAGGGAAGAGCACTGGGGCAATGGCTCCTCTCCCCCGATGGTGGTGCCATGGATGGGTGGCTACCCCAGTCAAGGGTCCGGCCAGAGTGGGGAGCCTGGCACCCCATGCGCACTCAGACTTCTGCCCACAAGGTCTCTGCTGCTGGTTTGCCAAAGAAGAAAACAAGCCAGGTGACTAGACACTGCCTGTGGCCAGACAAGAGAGCCCCTCTCCCCAGCTCTCCCTCCCGAGTGCTTTTGCCGACTCTGGTCGAGGTATGTCTACTCCCTAACCCCTCTCAATGGAGGGCTCCTCCAGAGCAGGGGATGGTGCTCGTCGGTCTGTTATGTCCAGCATGCAGCACTAGAACACATGGAGTCTGAATGTTCAGAGGCACTCAAAGCACCGTACATGAACAGGTGGTCGACAGACAGACAAGTGTGTGTTCCAGAGGCCTTCAGGCACCTGAAGAGGGCCACTCAGCTGGGAAAGTGCTGAGCAAAGCACAGTTCTGTGAATGCACGTATGCACGCGCAAGTGTGTGTGTGTGTGTGTGCACGCACACTCGTGATCTTAATCTGTTTCAAGTTATTAAATACATGATGATGGTCCCTTCCTGAGGCTGTGGCATCCAGCCCCAGGCATCTCTGCCTGTTCTGATCCCTGACACCACCTCCCACCATGATGAACCCGACACTACAGGACAGCCTGGGGCAGACACGCCCAGCCACTCTGAGCAGGGCATCTTTGGAGCCGGCGCCTTTACTCACTGTGCACGGATCAGAAGGGAATTCTCTGTGGATGTACAAGGAGCATCGTTGCAAAGGGTGGAAGGCCCACCTCTGTCCTTTAATATACTAATGCCCATCTCCTTGTGCACCCTGGCTTTCCCCCTGAGCAGTCGCCCCTTCATTACCAGGATGAATAAAGGAGGCAGAATTTATTAAACTATAAACAATGCCTGAAAGAGCTTGTGCTAGAATTTACAATGGTTCTCTTCTGCCTCTAAAGGCCTGGAAGAAGAGACAGAGTGGTTAAAATGGGGGCTTTTTTTTGAGACAGAGTCTCACTCTGTTGCCCAGGCTGGAGTGCAGTGGCACCACCTCGGCTCACTGCAACCTCCGCCTCCCGGGTTCAAGTGATTCTCGTGCCTCAGCCTCCTGAGTAGCTGGGTTTATAGGCACGTGCCACCACACTCTGCTAATTTTTGTATTTTTAGTAGAGATAAGGTTTTACCATGTTGGCCAGGGTGGTCTCGAACTCCTGACCTCAAATGATCCGCCCGTCTCAGCCTCCCAAAGTGCTGGGATTACAGGCGTGAGCCACCGCGCCTGGCCAAAATGAGTTTTTTAAAAGGATTGGTATCGGGCAAACCAAGCCAGGTACAGGCAACAGAGTCTGTGGGGAGTCAAACCCTTTTAATGGGCACACCCCATTCGAGACAGGATTTGCAATGACCTATCCGACACCAGTGTTAGAGCTGCATTAAAATACAGATGTGGAATGGGCCAAGGGAGGAGAGCAGAGGTATAGGTATGCCAGGCGGTCGAGCACAGTTCATGGGGGACCTAGGGTTTCCTTGATGCCCAAGGCAGATGAGTTTCAAAGAGGCTGGCTGCCTCGGCAAGCGCTGCCTCCCGAGCTGCTGAGTGCCAAGGTACAGGGAACTGTGGGACAGAGCCGGCCAGCACTCTGTTAATGCTGTGCTTTGCCTTCCATGGGAATACCTTATAGTGGACACACGGCCAGGCTGTGCTTCCCAGCCTCCCTCTGCACACGCTTGGTCCCTCGCCAAGGGATGCCAACAGAGGGACAGGTGCCCTCCAGAGGAGCGTCTCTTCCGCGGGGCTGAGCCATGATATACTGTGCACGCTTGGGCAGCCAAAGCTTGGCCCTCCCTCCCTCCCGACCTCCCGACTCGAGCATCCCCTCATGTGCCCTCTAGTCCCGCATGTACGTCCTGGCACACGCCACCAGCTTTCCGAGAACTCCCCCTCGTGGGTGCCACCCACTTCGGGATTCAGGCAGCACCACATCCTCCTGCATGAGCACCAGGTGGCTTTGCCATTGTTTATGTGAATTTTAAGATGCGTTTCCTTTTCAACAAAACCAGCTTTTTAAGAAATGCCTGTGGGCTGTATCCATATGCCTTGGTTTATCTAGTCGACTCCCAGCAGCTTAGTTCCCAAAATGCTATTGGCATGTTGCAATGCAAAGTGTTTTGATGACATCAATCACCTTCCCTAATGGTCCTCGATAAACGTGTTTCTTTCCACCAGCTCGTTTAATACAAGTCTTTCTCTATCTCCCATGACGCACAGGGCGGTATGACTCAGAGGAGGGCTCTTTTCCTGGATCCACGTGTCCAGTTGTCTGCTGGGCATGGGTCCCAGTGTGCCCAAGGTCCACTCACTCAGTGTGTTCCCAGGGGGACACTGCATTTCTCCCAGATCCTCCTTCCTTCCCACCCCACGCACAGCTGGACACAGGGGGAGCTGAGGAACTCAAAGCAGGATTCACGACGTGGCCAAGGAACCCGCATCTCCTCACCTAAGAACCTGAAGTCACTCATTTGAAACAAAACAAAACACAACACTAAAAACCAGCTGCTTCTAGACCTTAGAACTTTGCAGCTTCCTCAAATCAGATGGGAAAACCGAGGATGTGACCCCGCAGGTCTCCCCGCAATCCAATCCAACCAACCCAGTCCCAACTGAGAGGCCTGCTAAGTCCACAGCAAAAAACCAATGAAATATTTAATAATACTTGTTTCTTAACTCTCCCCCAAGGGCAGGCAGGGGAGGGGCAGGGAGCCAGGCCTGCCCCCAACAGAAGCAGGTCCAGGAGTGTCCAGCCACAGGGGAGGCTGGCAGGAGGGTCCTGAGCCCTGCCCCGTGGAGAAAGGCTACCATGTGCACAGAGCCCACCTGTGAGGCTGCAACTCTCGGAACTTCGCTTTTCAGTAACATTAGTGAGGAACCAAAAAGAATTAAAAAATAACTTTAATTTATAAATGAGATTCCTCTTTTTTTTTTTTTAAAAAAAAGCCTTAGGCCAGGTGCGGTGGCTCATGCTTGTCATCCCAGCACTTTGGGAGGCCAAGGCGGGCGGATCACGAGGTCAGGAGATTGAGACCATCCTGGCTAACACGGTGAAACCCATCTCTAATAAAAATACAAAAAAATTAGCCGGGCGTGGTGGCGGGCACCTGTAATCCCAGCTACTTGGGAGGCTGACGCAGGAGAATCGCTTGAACCCGGGAGGTGGAGGTTGCAGTGGGCAGAGATCGCACCATTGCACTCCAGCCTGGGTGACAGAGTGAGACTCCGTCTCAAAAAATAAATAAATAAAATAAATAATAAAAAATTCTTAAAAACCTTGATACATCCTTTAGAAACTGCCTCTTCATAATGACAATGATTAAAGTGTACAGTCAATTTCTCAAAAGACTGTCGACTACAGAGAAGAAATTAAAGACACTTGGAGAGTTAACATTTATTCTTCGTGAAATTTAATTAAAAGCAGCACATTCCTGACACCGTAATGGGCCAGCCATCCTGCGTATGACGGAAGACAGGAGGCGCTTGGAGGGACGATCTCAGTGTTATGAATACCTAGATGCCCCTAGGATTCCTTCTAAATCATCTGGTCCTGCGTTATGGTGACAGCAACAGCCACCACAGAGCCCTGCCAGGCCCTGAGGAGGACGAGGGGGCAGTGCTGAGCACGGCTGGGCAGGGCCAGGCCCAGCTTGGCTTTAAAGCCACGTTTAATGACAGTGCATTCGCAGCAGTGAGAAAAGGAATAATTTTTTTCTGAAAATGTACTACCATCTCTGTACTTAAAATGAAATGCCATCAGGTAAATGGATCAGACTGAACCATTTAATCCTCCCTGACATTAACCATACTGAGCTGAACAGCTCAACCTGCAGAGACGTACAACAGGGATTCTAGTTTTCTAAGTCTGTGTTTGCTGGAGCATAAGTGGCCTCCCGCGGACAACCTGCCCGGCTTAGAGCAGCATGACCGCCCAGCACCGCTACCCGGGAAATGAGCAGCCACACTGGCCTGTTCCGCTGCTAAGCAGGAAAGGAGGGCCAGCTCGCCACAGAGAGAGCACAGGTGCCGGCAACGGCAACGCATCAGCCCTGCTCCACGAGCGCCTGTCCACAGCGAGTGGATCCGTGTCCCTCAAGCCCCAATCCTGGTGGTTCCTGTGAATGTGACCTCACTGGAAAACAGAGCATCTGAAGATGCAGTTCAGAGGAGGTCACACTGGAGTAGGGTGGGTCCTGATCCAATGATGGGTGTCCTCGCAGAAGAGGAAAACGTGGACATAGCCACACAATGGGAGAAGGCCACGTGGCGACAGAGGCAGAGACTGGAGTGAGGCTGCCATGAGTCAGGAATTCCGAGGATGACTGGAGCGGGAAGGGGAAGCACGGGGCAGATTCTCCCTCAAAGCTTCCAGAGCGAACCAGCCCTGCCCATACCCCAATTCCAGAACCCTCAGGCCTGCAAGCCTTCAGCGTGTGGCACCTGGCAGCTCTAGGACACAGATACTCCACGCGAGTGACAACCCAGTCCTGACGTTCTCCACCTCCTCAGGCGTGACTGGAGGGGCACCCAGGCTCACCCTCAACACAGTGCTCCCCATATATTCCCGGACCCCCAGCAGGCACAAGGCTGGTGGTGCCCGGACCTTGTACCACAATGACCAGGCTCAGTATGCCCTGGTGCACACCCCTGCCGGTCTCTCTGCAGGCAGTCCTCTCCATCACCCAGACGAGGCCTCTTCCACCCATGGGGCTCCAGGACAAGGCCGGGCCTAACTTCCATCTCCCCGGCTTTCCGCAAGCATTTCACAGGCAGTGTGAGCCCCAGTGGGCTCTCAGAGGCAGGAGGACAGCTGTACACTGTGCAGATCGTGTGGAGTCAAGGGAGGGAGCAGCTAAGCTTGCACTCCAGGACGCCAGGGGACAGGATGAGGACAAAGAACGCTAGCTGGGGGTCCGCACTGGCCCTGTGACACCGACACTGTCATGAGCGCTACTTTAGAGTAAGGGACCTGAGAATTGGAGAGAGAAACTCCACCCACCAAGGCCACAGACCTAGGGAAGCACGGGGGCCACAGGGTGCCCTCACCCGCACCACACGGGAGGTGAGCCCTGGGGTCCAGGGTGGGGTCACCATCACCCCACTGCACATGGTCAAAGAGACACCCCACGGCCTTTCTGCTAGCAAATGGGAGGCATCGGGCGCTGAGTCTAGGCCAGTGAAACTGCAAGCCGTCATCATTTCTGATACCACACTGCCTCTAACTAGTGCCTAACAGAATCGCATACTAAGTTTGTATAAAGTGGCCCGTGAAAGGCAAAGACAAGAAAGTTGACCAATTAGACCCTTCCAGCCACTGGAGTCACTCTCGGCCAAAGACAGAGCTGGCTGGAGGTCACGTGGCAGGATGGCGGTGGGGCCCTCCCTGGCTTTGCCCCCCCATGTCTTCCCCCTGCCCCAGATGGAACCCCCTGATCACAAAGCGGACCCCAGCTGAATGCTGAGAGGTCAGAACGGGGCTGATTAAACTGCATTTGCATATGTATTCCCGTTTTTCAATATTCAAGAAATAAAAACGTGTGAAACCCTTTTAATAACTTAATTCACACTGAGCTATGCCTTTGTGTGAGGCTGCTTGCTTTGTTGGTGTGAGGGAGCAGATGGAAGCCCTCTGGAGAGCAAGCTTCTGCCTACTGTGATATCCAATATCCTGCACCTGATTCCAGCCCATGGGGGGCTGGGGCTGAACTCCGACAGGCAGATCGGATGCCAAGGCTTCCTCAAGCGGGAACTGGTTGAGACAGATCAGAGGCTTCCCAGCCTGGGACAGGGCAGGTTGTTTAATGTGACGAGGATGAGGACGAGGACAAAATCCTGCTCATCTGGGACCCCACAGAGGCCGCTATGCCCGGAAAAGAGGGGGTGCTCACATGGATCAGGGCCCTGGACCCAATAGGACTGTACCTTAGAACAAGTTCACAAATTGTCAGGAAGAAATTCAAGTTTGTTTCATCTCAACCTGATGATTTAACTGAAAAACCATTCAAAGAAAAAGCATTACTCTTATTCTGCTGAATGCTCCCTTCAACGATACCAGGGTAAATCCACATGCACTCCCCTTGGGCCCACAGATAAGGGACCCTGGGACACCCTAATCTCAGATGCAAAGTCCGGAGTTGGGCGGCTCCTCTGCCACACATCTGCCGCATCCCTGCACAGGGTGCCAGTGCCCAGAGCACTGGAAAGAAGCGTGTGGAGCCTCCTCCTTCTGGGGTCAGAACTAAGCAGCTCACACAGCCCCCCCGCCCCAGGTCAGGGGCCAGCTGTCACAGGCAGGCGCTCAGGGGAGGCTGCACAGAGCGCTGGTCTGCAAGGAGCCCCACTGTCAAAGAAGCACGCAGGCTCAACAGTCCCAAGGAACACTCGGTGTCACAGCCTCTGGGAAGAAACCTGCACTCAGTGCACTTGGGGATTGCCGCAGAGGGAGAGAAACACTGACTCCCAGAAACCCCGTCTCCAGAAAGTTGAGGGGCCCAAAGGCTCCAGACGGGCTTCTGGCCACAGGCAGGGGTATGGTCTGGCTCTGATCCCAGGCTTCAGGCCCTCAGGGCCTCCGGGTGGTGGCTGAGAGGTGGCAAGAGAGGCGGCTCCATCTGCAGCTCCAGCTGCGGCTCCAGCTGCGGCTCCATCTGCGGCTCCAGCTGCGGCTCCAGCTGCGGCTCCATCGGCGGCTCCATCTGCGGCTCCATCTGTGGATCCAGCTGCGGCTCCATCGGCGGATCCAGCTGTGGCTCCATCTGCGGCTCCATCGGTGGCTCCATCTGCGGATCCATCTGTGGCTCCAGCTGCGGATCCATCTGCGGATCCAGCTGTGGAAGGATGAAAGTGCTTCCACGCAGACATTCGGCGTGTGAGTCGGGCTCCTTACCTCCACGACGACGGGACAAGAGGTACAAAGTGCCGATCCTGCAGGCACAGCACCCTTCACGGCTGCCTGCCAGAAAACTGCCAGAAAGGAACCCGCATGTGATCCCGCCATGCGAAAGGCAGCCCTGGGTGTGGGCGTGAGTGCAGTCAGAGGGGCGGTCGCATACTCAGAGTCCTACCATGTCAGGCCCCAAGGACACCCTCCCTGGTCTCAGAGCGGGTACAGATGGGGGTCAGGAGGTCGTTCCAACAGGAGGAACAGGAGGTGAAGCCACCAGGAGGAGAGGTGAAGAACAGGGACGATCACCTGAGGCAGGAGCTGCTGCTGCCACGGCTTTGGGAAACCCCTCTCCTCCCGCATGCTCAGCCAGAAGCTTGCCACTGCCCCACCAGGAGGGGAGTCCACATCCCCCCATGATTCAGGGTGGGCCTTCATGGAGGTGGCCCGGCACAGTGGAAGTGATGCTATGTGACCTTCAAGGCCAGGCCATTAACAAGCCATGTACTTCCACCTTGTTCTCCTCAGATTCAGCCAGCATGCTGTGAGGAAGCTCAAGCAGCCCATGGAGAGGCCCACATCGAGAGGAGTGGGGGCTTCCAGCCCCCAGCCCTAGCTGAGCTCTCTGCTGAGCCAGCACCAACTTGCAAGCCAGCTGAGTGAGCCATTTTCCAAACTGGGGTTTCTCTAGCCCCCAGGAAGGCCACCCCATCCAGCCATCCCCACTGAACTCTGCACAAGCTGCCTATCTGTGAGCCAAACCACTGTTATTTTAAGTCATTAAATTTGTTTAATCCAGATGAACCTGCGGGCTGCCCGGGATATCTATGAGTGGTGGGTGGTGGCAAAGAGCAGCCATTCCAACCAGAAGAAGAAGACTGGCTCATAGGACCCCACTCCACAGCCCCCCAGGCTACCACGTGCAACGAGTTAGCTTGGTCCTGCATCTGGGAAAAAGCCTGAAGGTGAGAAACAGCAGTGAGCACAGGAACATGGAAACAGGAAGAAGGTGGCACTACGATGACCCCAGAGGAAGGAGGCCATCTGAAGGCAGGCACGGTGGAGAAACAGGACGGGCAGTTCTGGGTGCAGGAGCAGCAGGACTTGGTGCAGGACGGACAGAAGGAAGAGTCTAGGCCAAGGGCCTCACCCCTGGCTGAAGAACCGCTGGGGCTCAGGAGCCGCAGATGCTTGGATCCCGCCTCCAGAGTTCCCAGTCTAATGGGATACTGGTAGTCAAACCACCACAGGTGGTTCCGATGTGCAGCCAAGGCTGTGTGTGACTGGCCTAGTATGGGGGGCCAGGGCTAGTGGCTGTCACTAAGGGCCACCCAGCAGGAGTGGTCTGAAGGTAGGTGAAGAGGCTCCCTTAGGACTCGGGAGGTCCGTGCTGCCTGTGGGCCCCGAGGCTTCTCTCCTCACCCACTTCCTAAGGTCGACCAGGGACTTTCCTCATTTTCCTACTCTTTTCCACATGAAGCTGCACCTATGGCTGCATTTTATGTCGTGATAGCAATAGAAATCACTATGGTACTTATGCTAGAGGAACCACCACGCGCTGTATTTTGGAATAAAACAGAAAGGAACACACAGACATTGGTTCAGGACAAAGGAAGCAACACCAAAGGCTTTGTCCAGACAGCCACGTGCTGCTTCCGACCTGACTGTAAAGCCAGCAGGCCCAGCCCTCATCCTCCCTCACCCCACAGACAATGGACCTCAGACCTCAGACACAAGCAGGTGTCCGAATCCCCAGGAGCACACAGACTGCCGGGACACCCAGAGCTTCCGATTCAGGAGGCCTGGGTAGGGCCTGAGAATGTGCTTTTCTAGCAAGTTTCCAGGTGATGCTGAGGCTGCTGGTCCAGGGTCCACACTGCCGGAACCCTGGGAAAACATTCCACGTTCTGACTGACAGCAACAAAGGGGGTGGGGGACAGACCTTGTCACACGGCCTTTTTTTTTTTGAGATGGAGTCTTGCTCTGTCGCCCAGGCTGGAGTACAGTGGAGCAATCTGGGCTCACTGCAACCTCTGCCTCCCGGGTTCAAGCAATTCTCCTGCCTCAGCCTCCGGAGTAGCTGGGATTACGGGCATGCACCACCACGCCCTGCTAACGTTTGTATTTTTAGTAGAAACGGGGTTTTGCCACGTTGGCCAGGCTGGTCTCGAACTCTGGACCTCAAGTGATCCGCTGGCCTCAGCCTCCCAAAGTGCCGGGATTACAGGCATGAGCCACCACACCCTTGTCACACTTTCTAACCTCAAGACAGGGAGGAAACAGATGAACATTTTTAAGGAAAGAATCCTTTATGATGACAAACCACTCCACTATACAAAGACACAAACCACCGACGATGCAAAATCCTGGCTAAATCTCAAGATGACTATGGAGAGGGGAAGGAGTCAGGTGAAAACGGGCATGTAATGCAGCCCAGCTTGTCTAAGGCTACAGAAGAGACAGAACAAAACGCTGCAAATATGTTTAGGACTGCGTGGGGAAGCTGCGGCGAGGGATCGGAAGCCACCCTTGGATCTGCGCTCGAAGCTTCTGGGAGAGCTGCTGGTGTAGCGAGGGCTCCGCCAAGTGCTGGTGGCTGAGGATGAGCAGGACAGGACATCCCCTCTCGAGGGACTCCCAGAACCAGGGAACCAAGCAGGGACCATGACCAAGGCAGAGGAGAGAGTGAGGGGAGGAGGAAGAGGCCCTGCACACCTGGGCATCTCTGGGAGAGCAAGCCAGGCCCCGCATCTGCCCCAAGGAAAACATCTGAGCACCTTCACAGAGGACAGTGGTGAGGGCACCGAGGAAGACAGTGCGGCTCAACCTTTCCAGGACCGCGGTGAGGGCACCGAGGAAGACAGCTCTTTCCAGGACTGTGGTGAGGGCACCGAGGAAGACAGTGTGGCTCAATCTTTCCAGGAGGTTGCGTGCAAGCAGTTCTGGTGGTTATCTTGAATGACCCCGAGTGTCATTCCGGGGGCTGCAAATATACCGTAAGTGGGCAAAGACAAGGCCCCTGACAATAAAATATAAATGACCACCTGTCTTCTGCAACCGCCCTGATGATGGGAGCCGAGCGGCGTGGTGCTAATGGAAGGGAAGCAGCCTGAGATACACGGGACACCAGGGGAGCTTCCAAAGGCACCTGCTGCTGGGCTGACTCCACTAAATCGTGTGCCCTTTCTGGCAGCATTTTCCTCCTATGTAATTTGGCAATTATTTGTCTGCTTCCATCACCAACTTCTCCCAAAAAGAAAGTCAGAGGCAGTCAGATCCCCTCAGGTCAGGAGTTCAAGACCAGCCTGAGCAACATGGCAAAACCCCGTCTCTATTAAAAATACAAAAAATTAGGTGGGTGTGGTGGCAGGCATCTGTAATCCCAGCTACTCGGGAGGCTGAGGTAGGAGAATCGTTTGAATCCGAGAGGCGGAGGTTGCAGTGAGCCGAGATCATGCCATTGCACTGCAGCCTGGGCGACAGAGCAAGACTCCATCTCACCAAAAAAAAAAAAAAAAAGTCAGAAACCCCTAGCAGGGGCCGCAGAAGCTGAAGGGAGGCCTGATCTGCCTGCTGGAAGTACGCAGAGCACTGGCTTCTGGCATCCTGGTTTTAATGATAAACGGAGCTGACAAGTGCATAAAACATGCACCAACAATCAGGGCATAAACTGCCACAGTCCTGTCCAAATGAGGCCTTTTCTCCAGGATCTCGAGCCCCCAGAGTCCTCTTCCCACAGGAGGACGGCCATGTCATGTGCAGTTCCCTGCAGATTGGGCGGCTGTGCGACGCTCCTGCAGCCTCCTGTACCCTGGAACAGACAAGCTTGGCCTGGAGCTCATCTTCTGTGAAACACACAAACACCACAGCACTCGTTTGCACAACTGAAACTGTGCACTTTTATAGTCACAGATGGTCCTCTTCCAAAACCATCTTTAGTAATAATCATAAGATCCCTCCTGTTACCGTAAAGTCTAAATGCCAGAAACGTGCTGGCTCAGACCTGAAAGCATAGGGATGTTGCTGGAGCTCAGGCAGAAACGGCACCTGCATTTCATTCCAATTAGCTCACGACAGAGAGAGAGACCTTTGAGTCTTACCCACTTGGAGGTGGGAGCTTAAAAAACTGCCTTTCAGGAGATTGGTAATTCTTCATTCCTTAAAATAATTTAAGGAATCCCTCAATTAAACAAGTATCTTTGGGTGATAGACACGGACTTGCTCACATTGGGGGTGGAAACACACATACACGCTCCCAATTCAGTGCTCAGGAGAAAACTTTAAAACCTTTACATGCAGCTCAAATGACTCCGGTGGAAAGAAGGCGCAAAGCCATGGCTTCTGAAAAGTGAAGTGAGAGTGGGCGCTGGTGTGAGAGGCCGGGGACACGCTGCCAGTGCAACCTCCTGCTGTCTGCACCTTCTAGTTCTCGCTGCTCTCTTACAGCGTCAAGAAAGGGCTCTGGGCCTCAGACGCGTGCGCACCCACACCAGTGTGTTCAAGATGCCCAGCAGGACCCTGGCAGAAAGTCCAGGTGCCAGGCAGTGGAGGCGCCCACACAGCATGGCCTGTCCCCCAGCGCTGTGCTACTTACCAGCTGGATGGCTTTGGACAAGAGCACCTACCCTGGCCGAGCCTCGATGTTCTCATTTGTAAGGTGGCCATCACAGCGCTTACTGCACGCAGCAGTTCTCAGGATGACAGGGGATGTGTGGAGTGCCCAGGATGACAGGGGATGTGTGGAGTGCCCAGCGCAGGACCTGGACACTCTGCGGTTCTTGTGTGATAACGACTGGTCCTTCTTCACCGTCAACTGAGGGAGGGGTATGGGGAGAGGTTCCCCAGGGCCCCACCAATGCTCAAGATCTGTCTCCTTCACCTGGGTCCAGTGGGCCCCATTCATGCTCCTTAGTCATTCCATTTCATTTATGCCACCCTATTCAACCAACAGTCACAGAGCAACACAGCTGTGTCAGAAGCTGTTCTGAGCGCTGGGACCTACGGACCAACCCCACCAAGGCCTGGGCCTCAGCGAGCCTGGTAGGGCAGAGCCACTGTGGCTCTCCAGGGACCCGGCCTGTCCACCTGGACATCTCTCTGAGCCCTGCCTCCTTGCTAACAGGGAATCACAGGTACATGACAATGTGTAACTCGGAACCAGGGGACAGTGGCCTGGAGCAGGCAGAAGAGAGGGCACAAAGATCAGAAAAGAGTAGACAAGGGAGGGGAGGCAAGAGCTAAGGGGAGGGGAAGGAGGGCTCTAACGCTGGACTGGACTGGGTGGTCATAACCACCAGAAGGAGCCGGGAAGAGGAAGGACAGTGGGGCTGAGGGCTGAACTCATTCTCGCAGGGCTGGCCTGGCTGCCGAGCACTGGCCCTGTGATGGCTTCTGTCAGGCGGGTGGAATCATAAGCTGGGGGGCAGGGAAAGGGACGGGATCGTAGGAGTCTGAGAAGAAAGTCAAGTCAGTAACAAGCAGCTCCAGGCCTGCACGGCATGGGGAGGAGGCCAGCCCCTCAGAGCCATCTTTGAGACACAAAGACCCGCTAAGGGCAGGGAGCTCCAGCTGGCTGGGCCAGACAGAGGAGTCCACACGCAGGGTGTGGTGTGAAGCTAGCCTGTTGCTTGCTGAGACAACAGCGGCCACCGGAGCTCAGATCTGTTGGGCGGTCCTTGCTGTGCCAGTCCTTGCTGTGCCAGTCCTTGCTGTGCCAGTCCCTTGGCCTGCAATCCTTGCTGCACCTAGGGCAGCCCAAGGGGGCTTGAGGCCCTGCGCCGGTGCCACACAGTAGCAATGACGCAGCTGAGATCCTCGTAGGACCTGCCTGACCACAAGCCCAGGATCTTTACCTGTCAACTGCCCAGCGGGTCCCTTTACAAGTGTAGTTGCATTTCACCTTATAAACCCCCACGGGGCAGAGGTAACCATTCTGATGTGGTCTGACTGTGTCCCAACCCAAATTTCATCTTGAATTGTAGCTCCCATAATCCCCACGTGTTATGGGAGGGACCCAGTGGGAGGTCATTGAATCACGGGAACGGTTTTCCTGTGCTGTTCTTGTGATAGCGAGTAAATCTCACGAGATCTGACGGTTTTATAAAGGGCGGCTCCCTGCACACACTCTCTTGCCTGCCACTATGTAAGACGTGCTTTTGCTCCTCCTTCGTCTTCCATGATGATTGTGAGGCCTCCCCAGCCATGCGGAACTGTGACTTCATTAAACCTCTTTTTCTGTATCAATTACCCAGTCTCGCGTATGTCTTTATTAGCAGTGTCAGAACAAACTAATACACATTTCCGCTTGGCTTAGTGAAGTGAAGGATGTGCCCATGGCTCCCGGAAAGAAAGTGTAGAACTTTCCATCTGGCTTTGAGCCACCCTGGTTCCCTGCACCTGGAAGGAAACTTGTAAAATCCTGCTGCAAAGTGCAGGGGATGGTGGGACGGTGGCCTAAGGGACCACGGGGTGGGAGGCAAGAACTTCTGCTCCTGCGGATGGAGGAGCTTGGGACTGACTGGGAGGGGAACAGGGAGGGAACCCCAGCCAGGTGCACAGCGCTCATTTGCGGCAGCCTCAACCTGATTGAGGAAGGGGCGATTCTGGCTGAAACCCACCTACCGACTTCCTAAAATGACCAAACTTGACATCAAAACAGCCTCGGAATCCAACAACACTGCATTCAGCCTGACTCCCAGGCCTGAATGCCGCAGACCCGGGGCTAAGGCAGGGTCAGGCACCTGCCAGGTGGGCTGGCCTCACGGGTTCTCTCCTGAGTGGCTGGGCCTAGGCAGCAAGGCAGGGAAAGGCAGTGTAGGAGGTGGCTGCTGGACCCCTCCCTGTGACTGCAGCCCGCCAGCACCTCCCATGTCAGACACCCTTGCATCTCCTCTGCTCTATGCCCCTTCCATTCTGTGTCTGTCCCTGCAGCTTCCCCGGGTAAAATGCCGTGACCCCACTCTGAAGACCACCACCCTAGGAAACCTGAGGTGGAGCGAGCTGTATCCACCCCAGATGCTGCTCAGACAGTTCCTGCTGGTCTGGTAAGAAGGTCCCCTGTCATAGGACCATGTTCTGGGACAGAAGGCCTGGGTCCTCTGAATCCCTGGGGTTGACATGAGTGTGGCCACATCTGTGTCCTTAAGACCCAGCCAGCTGCACGGCTCAGGCAGCAGTGAGAAGCCCAACAAGGAGAGAGGATGGTGGCTGTGCACAGACGGGGTGGAGAGGGATCTGAGACAGAGATCTGAGGGAGGAGTTGATGACGGATGGCACGGGGCACAGGACGAATGGCCGCTTCTCTCTGGCTTCTGCATCAGGAAGGGGGGTGGCCTCATCTGCTGAAAATGCGCAGGCTCATTCTGAAGGATATCGCTCAAGGCTCCACGGTGAAGTCAAATCAACCGTCAGCTCACAGGCAGCCTTGTGCCTTCAAAACCAACTCAAACTCAAACATGCTCTCAATCACTAACAAGCACCCGGCCGGAGGTGATTCCTTTAAACAGCAAGCAGGGCTTTACATACAGAGCCCCAAGGGCACCCAGGTCACGCGGAGGAAGGCGAGCAGCAGTGTGGAGCGTTACCCAGCCCGGCCCGGCCCACCACCCACACACGCTCTTCCTGACAGACTTCTTTCGGGCCACCGTTACCCGACCTAGACTGCTCAAAGACCCAAGACAATGGCAGTCGCTGATGTGTGCACAGGACACCTAACTCAAGCAAGTAATGAAGCCTGATGACAGGAGCCCTGCCCAGCCCAACTGTCCCATTGATGGGGAGTCCTGCTCCCTGGACAGCACCTTCCTTCCCATGGAGCCAAACGGCAAGGACCCTCAATGGCGTATCTCACTGACCCTCAGTGGCGTATCTCACTGCCCAGGAACTCAGACCCACTTATGGCTGAATGTGGGTGGGGGTCACATCTATGCCCTACTCACCCCAGCTCCCAACAGCAGGCAGGGGCTTTTAAATAGCCTTTTCCTCCTGCCCCAAGTGGCCAGAACAGCTCTTCCCCAGCCTCCCAGGTGCGCCTGCCCACCCCTCCCTCTCCATGCTGACTCCTTGGCCTGGCTGCATCTCTCTGCCTCCCCACACCTACCTAGTGCTGAGATTCCCTGAGGGCAGAGGCTGCACCTCACCCCTCCATGACCCCAGCTAACGGCATAGGGTCGGGCTCCAAGTTCTTGCCTTATAGATCTTTGCTGAATATCACAAATGTACATACCCCTCATCAAAATTCTCAATATGATCTCTGATTTGGGTGTGTATTAACACAGTAAACTACTGGGGCTAGTTTTCTTCCAGCCATCCACCCATCCATCCATCTCTTCTCCCGTCCAGCTGACCATGCCAGCATCAGTTTGCCAGAGACACGCTGGTGCAATTAACCATCCACCCGCTCCAACCCCGAGCATCAGCTCTGGGCTTGGCAGCAAAACACTCACATGACTCCATCGTTCTCCTATATCTCACACAGGGATAAAGAGAATGGCAACAGGAGAGAAAGACTTGTGGGAGCAGTAGGGGCAGAGCCCCAAGCAGGGCACAAGGGCCAGCCCGGCAGGTGTGGGCTTTGGGGCAGACCCCAACACCCCAGGAGGGAGCGAGTACCTATGTGGTGTCACAACCTGCTCCTGCCAGTGCCCTCGAGACCCCCTCACCTCCTCCACCTCGGAGGCGGCTCAGAGGCCAGGTCCCCGCCCACAGCTACCCAGCTGCGCCGGGGTAGTCAGGACTCTGACCCGGGGCCATGCTGGACCTGGGCTGTGAGTCCCAGCCCGTGCTTTAAGGGTGAGAGTGCCAGATCTGCACCCACACCCCATGGTCTGTGCCCTACACACCATGACGTTTCTGCTGTTTACAAGGTAACGATGGGAAATAGGGAGACTTGAGGGAACTGGATGAGCCCCTCGCCCTTGCCCCACAACTTCTACGTGTACACAATCATCAGCCTGACCTGCCCAGGAACAGCCCTCACTGGCCACCTCCCAGGCACCCGCCACCGGCCCTGCTACTTGACTTTAATCAGCAGCAAAGCGCCTTTCTTCTCTTAATGCATCACCAAGGGGGAAATGAGTGCCCAGGATTCAATGGGCCTGAGAAGGAAGTGGAGCCGCACAGCCGGAATAGCAATGAGCTGCTGCTGGGAAGGCTCTCGGCCGCACCAGCAGATGGACACAGCGAGGCCGCGGGAAGGCAGCCCAAGCAGATTCTGGAGCCAGCTCTGTGGAGAGTAAGTCATGCAGGCAGGAAGCAGGGCAGACTGGGAAGTGGGCCGGGAGTGGACACAGACGATGGGGAGGAACGGCCAGGCAAAACCAGCACCCCTCAACTCGAGTGGTGCCACGAGGGAGAAGAAAATGAAGCCCAAGGATGGCTGCTCATCGTCTCCACCAGCTCTTCCAACACGAGCGGTGCCAAGTCCACTCGTTTCTAACTTGGCCAAGAGAGACTTCAGGATCCGCCATGTGCTCTCACCAACATCTTGCTTTTTTCCTGAAACAGTATCCCTCCTTCGCTGCATTGTGGGTCCCTGTGCGTCCTTCCTCCTCTCCTAGCAGCCACGGGTGCTGGGGGCTCTTGAGTCAGGGATCCATGCCCAGAGCTCGGGCACTGGCTGCTACCCAGAGGCTCTGAGCAGTGCTGGCCATTGCTCAGGGAGGGATCTGCAGCTCTCACACCGAGTCTGTCCCTTTGAAGCCGGATGACTGAAGAGTCTAGGGCCTCTCTCAGCCTGTTTCCTCCTCTGTACAACAGAGAAATGATAGCCCCACAGTAACAGCTACCACTTCTGGAGCATTCCCGTGTCCTTGGTTCAACTCCATTTCTTACGATGGCTGGGGTTGAGGCTCATAGAACCTCCTCTAGCTGTTCCTGGAAGATTAAATGCACTGGTATATGTCTGAGTCCACAAGGCAGCACGCAGGAATCCAAACCAGCGTCTGGAGTGCAGAACGGCTCAGCCAACGCCAGCAAATGTTATGTTGTCAGCTGATTCAGCAAAATTACTAATGATGTTTCTCAGCCAAAGATGAGCCCGACAATATGTCACAAGTTTACCTCAAACCAACCTCTCAATCTCCCGCTGTGCACAGAGGCCTCTCTCCTCGCTGGCGTCTCTGAGGGCTTGGCCTTTCTGCTCTCCTGATCCTCACAGGCCTGGCAAACTGCTGCCCCAACTGGGAGAGAAGCACCCTCCATCTCCTTCGAGGGCGCTGGGGAGCAGCACTCCTGAGGCCTCTGAGTGCGCCTGACGAGGCGGCCCTGGGACAGGCCACCCTGCTTGCTGGTCCTGCAGGTAACTGTGGCCTCCAGAGGAGGGGGTGCCCTACCATGGGACAGCAAAGCCCCCAGGCTCTGCCTCTCAGGAGGGGCCCTGACGACTCCTCACCTTCTCCACTGCGGAGGTGAGAAACAAAGACACGTCCACCCCACCTGCAGGCAGGCAAGGAAGAGAGCAGAACAGGAGGAGGCAGAAAGTGGCGGAGGCGCCCCCCAGGCCAGAGGGGACACGCAGGAAGCAGTGAGGCCCTGGGCTGGTGGTGGGCACGATGCTTGGGGCCCTGGGCTGGTGGTGGGCACGACGCTTGGGGCCCTGGGCTGGTGGTGGGCCGATGCTTGGGGCAGCACTCACTCACTCACACACTCACAGTGAAGGTGCCCAAGTCAAATGACAGAGACATGACAATGACCACACAGGCAAAGAAGAGGGAGGCCAGTGTGCGGGTGTGAGGAGGCCCAGCCAGCAGCCCAGCATGTCACAGCTGTGTGCCATCCAGGTTTAGACCAAGACCCCGAGACCATCAACAGGGGGACACCGGGTCCCACAGAGGGCCAGCCATGTGGCAGCGATGTGCCAACACAGACGGGCACCACCGCGTGGTAGGTTTGGTGTCACTGATTGGGGAGCAGTGGCCTGGAAGGACAGGAAGATGCCCAGAGGGTACTGTGGGAAGCCGTCCTCCTGCTGTCCTGGCTGCCCCAGCAGAGCCTGCGCAGCGCTGTGTGTGGCCGACAGGAGTCCTGCTCAGGACAGGCAGAGCCTCCGGCCGCTGCCCCTCAGAGCAGGAGGGTTGTGATGTGGCCGCCGCAAGCACAGGGCCGTCCCCAGAGAAGCTTGGTGCAACACTGGCAGGCAATGGCCTGGGCACACCGTGCTGCGTGACCCCAGGCGAGTCCCCTCCCCACTGTGGGAGGGTCTCAGGGTCCTCTCTCTGTACACAATGCTCCCCAGGGGGCCCATCCATCAGGCCGTCTCCTTCTAAATGGATCAAGCCCATCTTTCTTCCCAGCCTCCTACCTCCTCACCTCAAGGGTCCCTCCCAGGCATCCCCAGGCCCGCCTGCTGCACCTGCCCCTCCCAGGGGGCCTCCCTGGCTGGTACCAGGAGGCCACATACGCCGCACGGCCGACAGGCACCCTCATCAGGAGGGCGCTGGCCCGGCCTCTGGACTATGGAATGATTCAGTATTTCCTTATGGACTCAAGTATTCAAAATGAAGGCAAATTGCTCTAAATACCTGTTCATAAAAACATCCCACTCTAACTCCAGAACTGGCTTCCCTGCGCTGTCTGCTGCTCTCCAAATGAACCCATGTTCAGAGTGACAGAGGACCTGCAGACACCTTGCTGGGGGGCAGGAGGCCCAGTGAGAGCCTGCCCTACCCTGCCTTACTGCCGAGGAGGAGGCATCCCGCCCGCTCTGTGCTTTCTGTCCACACCCACAGATTCCCCAGAGGCCGAGAAAGCAAACACTGTGAGATGTGCTAGTGGCAATGCGCTCTGCTTCTGTTCACCTCCGCACAGCGACAGCCTTTCAGGGCAAGATTCTGGAACAGCAGGTGGCCAGGAGAGCACCGCTGAAACAAACTTAATCCCTGAATACAAAGCAGAGAAGGAGTCTTCTCCACTCATGACAGAACACAGCGGGAGCAGAGGAGCGCGAGAGGAAGTAAAGGAGGAGGGAGAGGAGCTGGTGAGGAGCAGTCCTGGGGCTGTAGGGAGGTGCCGGCTGCCCCCACCCCGGGCAAGCGGCCAGGGCTCACTACCCCAGGTTGGCCCACCTGCTCCTGCCACAGAGGGTCTCCTCCAACAGAGCTCCACAGCCTGGCAGGGGCCCGGCCCCTTGAGGGGACCTGAAAAGCACGCCTGGCCCAGCCCTCCAGGACAATCACCAGGGCCTCCACCAGAAGGGCGTTTTGAGATCAAAGAATGTTCTAGCTCCCGGCTCCCTAGGCCACCCCTGCTGCACCGAGGGTCGGCATCGAAGCAAGTCCGGGAGGAGCCAGAGCGCACGGCTGAAGACGGTAATTCCGGAACTAGACTGTTCTTTAAGGATGGAAAGACAGCATTTTCCCAATGTGTACATTTGAGAGTATAAAAAAACTTACAAAGATTTAAAATTAAATTGTAGCTAATTATCTATAACCAGGTACCTTCTCTGATAAATACAATCATAGGGAAATTTGCTCTAGTCTGGAAACTGCAGGGTTTATGTATTTAGAGACAACATTACTGGAATGTTCTGCTGAAGCTGAGGTGGGAACTCCTCCCTGCTCCCACTCCCTCAGCTCCTTTGCTGCAATCTACAGCCCCGAGGGAGGAGAGGTCCCTGTACTGACCCAGCCTCCCTGCTCCCACTCCCTCAGCTCCTTTGCTGCAATCTACAGCCCCAAGGGAGGAGAGGTCCCTGCACTGACCCAGCCTCCCTGCTCCCACTCCCTCAGCTCCTTTGCTGCAATCTACAGCCCCGAGGGAGGAGAGGTCCCTGCACTGACCCAGCCTCCCACTCGACCTGCCAGGCCACAGGGCAGAACCCACGGAAGCCCCCTGGGGAAGCCCCAGAGCCACTGCCCAGGCAGGGTCTCCTTAGCAAAGGGAGTGCTGCTATCCCCAGGCGGCTGCAAAGGTCCCCGCGGCTGCCCCCACTGCCCCCGCCGCCCCCTACTCCCTCCACCACATTGGTGTGGCCGCCCTCCTCATCCAGAGACACTGTGAGCAGGAGCTGCCACCCAGGGTCAGAGTGGAACCTAGTCCACCTGTCCAGGGCACGGCAGACAGACCACAGGCTCCTCCCAGGCTGTCCTCACCACCCCCCACCTCCACCACTGTGCACTTCACCCTCATCCCACCCACCCCAAGGTTCTGCCCTCACGAGGCCCTTCGTGAACACCCCCATGGCTTGCAGTCTGACTCCGGGCCCCGCCCATCTCTGGCTACCCTTAGTAGCTGTCTCCTGTGGCCACCTTGTACTTTGTGCAGAAGGCAAGCTCCTAGAGTCGGGGCCCAAGGGGCGCCTGGAGACGCCTCACGCGTGGTCCCAAGCAAATGCTGGCTGCAGTGAACACTCTGAACGGATGCTCTCAAGCTTAAAATGTCCTACCAAGACACCATGGATGAAGTAAAAGGTTACCTAAAAAACAGAGCACAGCCAGCGGCTAAAAACATGGAACACTTTTGAAATTAAATAGCAGCCATGGAAATAAAACTAGAATCAGGGTGTTTCTGCCTACTGCTTACCCAAATGAGGAAGAATGAGGTTAATGAAAATGCCCAGTGATGGTGAGGGTAAAGAAATGCCCCCACTCGGCCGAGCGCGGTGGCTCATGCCTATAATCCCAGCACTTTGGGTGGCCGAGGCGGGCAGATCACTTTAGGTCAGGAGTTCGAGACCAGCCTGGCCAACATGGTGAAACCCCCATCTCTACCAAAAAATACAAAAATTAGCCGGGCGTGGTGGCAGGCGCCATAATTCCAGCTACTTGGGAGGCAGAGGCAGAAGAATCGTTTGAACCCAGGAGGCAGAGGTTGCAGTGAGCCAAGATCGAGCCATCACACTCAAGCCTGGGGAACAAGGGCAAGACTTCTCTCAAAAAAAGAAATGCCCCCTCTCACAAAATTGCTGACTGCAGAGCAAACCAACTCAGTGGGCCCCAGGGTCACTTGGCTGTGTGCATCAAGTTCCTCAAACACGGGGGTACCCGTTTACCCTGCAGCCCCTCTCCTGAACACCTCTCATATGGGACTATTTCTAAATACAGAAAAAGCTTTAAGCACAAATATATCATCTCTCAGTCATAAATACACTGAAAAATCACCCACATTTAAGTAGACTATAATCCATCTACAGGCCAGAATAGTATGCAAACATTAGCTACAAAAACTCCAGACTAACACAGAAAGCGTTATGACTGGGCAGTGTGACAGAGGCAGAGAGAAATTTATGTACTATTTGATTTGTGTTATGTTTTACAAAAAACTCGTAGAAAAGGATGGAAAAGAGACACTAACACCTGCTCCACTGGGGGCCATTTATGTTGGGTTGGATATATTCAAAGGGGAGGGTTTTCCTTCTTTAATCTCTGTAAAGTTTCAACAATATACATGTACTCTCATGATGAAACTTTAAAAATTAACACTTTAGAAAACAGACAGTGAAGGAGGCCCACTGAGAAGCGCATTGCACCTGCAGGTTTACTCAGAGCAGCGCCATCTGCGCAAGGTCCCACTGCCCAGGGGGACCTTGATGCGGACGTGAACCCAGCGCCCGCGCCTGCTCTTCTTTCCCACACTTCCCCATGCTCAACAATTAAGTACCAAGAGGTTCGCCCAGGAGCTGGGAGGTTAATATCGGGAAATGTCAATACTGGAACAGTGGCGCAAAGCCGAAGGTTGGCCCAGGACATCGTCCGAATATCACAAGCCTGGTCATGTAGGGCCTGGAAAGGAATAGCACAACGTGTGCCTGGCAGAGCTGTGAGTGTCACACTGGGGACCCAGGTGGAGCGCCGGCCTCCTCTTCTCGGCCATTAACGAAAGGTCACAGAAAATTGGACTGGAAACCTGGAGAATACTCTCCATGCTGGGGACACACAGGGCTAAGCTCCTGAAAACAATTCTTAGGTTAACGTTTCCTTTTTGGATTTCTTCCAGAACACATAAAAATGAAGGTCATTACCAGGCTACACCAGACCTTAAAAGAAGAACCTATAAATCCAGGGGGCATGTGGGCAGTCAGGTGTGCCCCTGCGTGGGGGCTGCGATGTCCAAAGGGTCCCGTGCAGGGCCCCTCACCCCCACATTGCTCCTGATTACAGCACGGCAGGTGCCCTACCTCCCCCCAGAGCTGGGCAACAGTAAGTCAGCCTGTTCCCATCCCACCCTGCACAGGAACTCAGCAAGCTCCATTCACTAGGAGAAGCAATGCAGGAGGGGCCTGCGCAGGGGACGGCAGAGGAAGGGAGAGAGGGACAGGAGCTGGCGGGAGAGGCCTGGCCTCAGGGAGCTGTAAGTGCTTCCCATGGCGCTGTCTTCCCCCTACTCCTCAGGCCCAGTGACAGCCACTGTGAACATCTGGAAGGCAAGGCTGCTGTGCCCTTCACCCTTTACTCCTTGTCCTCTGCCTGCCAAGGAGGCCTCTGTAACCAGGAACCCTGACCAGAGACTCCTGAGCACCGTCTCGGCAAGTGTTGTAGAAACTGGATGTGCTGGGGCCTGACCACCCTGTCCTGGAAGGTGACGCGTCCTCCACCTCCCGACCTCAGGCTGGATGCCACCCTTTCCCTACCTGACAGCAACCGTGGGTGACCCTGGGCTTGGGCTGACCCGGTAAGTGCTAAGGGGGTGCTCTGAGGGGAGCCTTACCGCACTATGAAACCCTGAAACCACACCTCACAAATAAGATGGGTCCACACACACCTCTCAGCAGCAGGGCCCAGCCTGGGGCTCCTCTCTCAACTACACCCAGAGAGCTGAGTCCCAGGAACCGCAAATGTAGCAACAGCAGCAGAGCTGGGGCAGCCCAGGGCAGACTGGAAGGCACCGCGGCCTCCATTGGGATCCTGTTCTGGCTCTTTTCTTGTTCCTTTCATTTAAGGAACACCAACTTGGCAAAGAGGACACCCAGCCACATGGTCTTGGGAAAGAATGAGAGGCTGCCCTTAGCTTCCAGGCTGGGGTAAACTCTGCACTTTGAAGAAGTCCTGTGGGCAACTCTACAAAGAGATGGGAGCAGAGTCTGCAGCAGAAAACAGGGCACAGTTCGAGCAAAGGCAAGGAGTACGGGTAGATGGCAGGAGCCTGCAGAACGCACAGCCTCAAGGCCTCGCCAGGGCACCCGACAGGCTCTGAAAGACCCCAGTTCTGAATCCTGCACACAGGATGGGGCAAGCTTCTTCCACCATCAAGGATGAGGTCAACTGAGTGTTCATTCTCAAAGTCCCATCAAACTGCAGGCCTGACCTCTTGGTCACCATCACTGGTGGCTCCAACCTGGGGCAGTAGGCCCCAGCCGCTTGCCCGGGGTTGGGGCAGCCAGTGCTTCCCAACAGCCCCAGGACTGCTCCTTTCTGGGCCATCTCCTTCGCTGCGCGGCTCGGGGCTGTGTCCATCTATTCCCAACAACCAGCTGTGCTGAAGGTTTGGTGCCTTGAAGGCAAGAACTTCTCCTCTGTGTCCCTCTGCTTCAGTGCCCAGCACTCTGCCCTGCGCAGGTGATCTACTCAACTCTTTAGGACTGTGATTTCAATCACCGGCCACAAAGATACAATTCAATAATTTTCCGAAAAATGCATGATTCGTATTTAATATGCAGCCTTCATTAATAGGCTTTGTGTATTCCTTTCTTTCTAATCTTGTCAGAAATCTTCCCAGGCCATGCATTTCTAGCGAGAGGGTAGGGCTGGCCTTGGTATATCACAGAATTGCTCCATGCAGGCAGGGAAGGTCCCCGAGCCCTCCTCCGCCACACCCTCACACTAAGAACAAGCTAAGATCAGGAGAAACACAAATCCTCACAGCAAACGAAACCAAGCCCTCCTCTGGGGCTTCGTCCCACAAGAGGCCTAAAGCAGTTAGACAAGTTGCTTAAGGTCACACTGCAGATAAAATATTAATGAATACATCATCTCAAAGCTTAGCAAAAATGCCCCACAGAAAGTACACTCTTTGTGGCCTGGAGTGGGGTAGCCCCACCAGCCTTTCTTACATTCCTGGGGAACAAGCCCCCAGGCTGCCTGCACAGGCCCTGCACCCGGCATACTGCTGTTCCCGCAGCCTTGGTCTGGGATCTGGGGGGAACCAGGGCTCTGGGATAGAGGGGCCCCTGGAGATGATCAACTCAGACATCAACGGCTCTCTGGCTCCTCTTCAGTTAAAATCTGGACAAGTGCAGGGAGGAGGCACTGCTTCAGGGGGCCCACGCGCCATCACAGCAGCAGCTCTGGCAGAAAGGTGTGTTTCGTGTTCAGCCCTATTCTTTCTACCTACAGATCCCAGTCCCACAAAGACCAAGTCCAATGCCCATGCCAGGGCCCAGCTCTCAAATGTGAGTGGCACTGTGTCCCTGGCTTCTCTCCCGTAGCCACACCTTCACAAGGCCAGGTGCGAGCAATCCTCCCCAGCTGGCCTCTACCACACCCTCACTCAACAGGTGTCCCTGGGCGCTCCCCCAGCACAAATCCCGACCAGTCACTAAGGGAGGTACAGGGACTCTGGGGTCCAAAGCATTCCTAGACTGCCAGGGACCCACAGGCCTATGGCTCTCCTCTAGGGAAGCGGCAGGACCTACAGATGCCCCCACGAGGGCAAAGCAGCACATCTCAGAGGGAAGCCTGCATAGTGGGGTGCAGGGATCACTCCGCTACTGAGCCGTGACCTGTCAGAAACAGTCCGCTGTCACACTTGGGGGCCCTCCCAGCATCCTGTAAGGTACTTGGACTTGGACACCCTCCTTGGGGGGCAAGGCCTTGTGTACTCACACACACAGAAACCCACAGGTAGACCACACCTCACATCATCCAGAGGCCCAGGGAGCATCAGCGAGTCCATATGAGGGACCCTGGACCTGTCTCCCCATCACCAGGGCCCACAGCCGGGAACCTCCTTTGCCCGGGTCTTCTCATCTCCACCTCTACCCAGGGCCATCCCCACTAAGACCTGCTGCTTTCTTCACTCGCCTCCGAAAATCAGATGCTGGGGGTGCTGTGGGGGTGCAGTGCCGGGTGTGGGGAGGACGTGGAGACAAGGCTGCAGCCACCAGAAGGAGCATGGACTCTGGGACCAAAACCAAGCCCCGCACCAATCCGCAGAGCAGCAGCTTCCTGGGTGAACAGCAGTAACTGGTCCGCTCACAGGTTGCTGTGGCTGGAGATCACAGCAGGTCCCCCATAGGGTGGGCAGTTTCTTTTTTATTGACTGTTCTGGTTCAAGGCCTAGCACACAGTAGGGCCTCAGTAAGGGACTGGTGAGCAAGAAATGAACACAATGGGAGAAGAGAGTCATCGAAACGCTAACCCGCTAACAACAGAGCCCGTTTTGCTGCATGTTTTCACTATTAAAAAAGAACTCTCTAATCTCTCCTTAAGAAATGTCATTACCATTCAATTCAAACTCTGGAGCTGGCTAAGGACTCTTGTCTGCTTTGGAGCAAGTACAAGGAAATTTATTCAGACTGGTCACCCACTATCGATTACAACGGTGCCGCCTGACACCTCTGCATGACCGCTTCCGGGAGGGAGCTGGACGTCTGCAGAGTGAGGAGGCCCAGGTTGACTTCTCAGAGAGAAGTCGCATTAATGGGACTTCCAAACTGCGGAGGAGCGCAGCCGTGACCGTGGCTCTGCATCACGCTTTCCTGCAGAGTCCAAGGGACAGTGAACACAGAGCCGCATGTGCAGCCAGGTGCCACGCAGCCACGGTTCACAATCCTCATCACGTAACTTTTCAGAAAGAACAAAGATCTTATCTATCATAAATGTACAAGTCAGGGCCCAAAACATTATACAAATCACTTGTCTTGCTCCAAGCACAACTCTGCATTTTGTCCACAAAGAGGAGAGACTGCCCCATGTGAAGGGCCGTGGAGGCTGACAGGGGTCCCAAGCGCCCACCTGGAGAGTCATTCTTTCCTGGAGGCGCCCAGACCAGACCTCAGGGCCTTCACACGCCTGTCCAAAGGTGCTGGAGCATGCCGGGCCTGCAGGGGGAAGAAACCGTCTCCTGCAGAGTTCTCAAGCCCCAATAAAAAGCAATGTAATTGACACATGAAGAAAGCAAGCTTAAAGTCGCTAAGGACTTTCCAGACAGGTCTTTAAATACAGCTCTAAATCCCCAGGACACTGACTTCACTGCCGCTCTGAAGGAATAGATACACCCCTCTTCCAGCTCCTCCCTGCAAAGTAGCAGCAGCGAGCCACGTCCTGCTGAATAGTCTCATTTCGAAATCCCTCCCCAGCTGACAGTGATCTATATGCCTACTTCCTGTGGGCGGACAGACACGGAAAGCTTAAGACCTCAAATCTTAATGGGCTCATGAGAAAGTACGATGTACGGAGACCAGCATCTTCAGCTTCATTAGGTTAACCCGATCATCCGTTTCACTGCACCTGACCCACAGAATCCATGCTGTGGCACCTGGGACATTCAGGAGAGCCCCAAGGGCTGTTGCCTGGCACACGAGGCAGAGGACCCAGCAGGTGCGGTACTCGGAGCACGCTGTCCACCCTCACCCAGGCTTGGCAAGGGCAAGTGGAGACCCGAGGCAGCCTTTCAAAGGAGCCAGGACAGCAGGTCCAAAGGAGTCCTGGGGAAACGCAGGGCTGAGGACGCCCAGATGGTGGAGGAAGTGAGTGGCCAGCCAGTGAATCGTTTGCACCCAGCATAAATCCCTAGCAACAGGGCCAGAGGGAGGCTCTCAGCATAGCACGGCACCGGACAGAGGCACAGAGCACAAGGGTGCAGAGGGAAGGGCAGGGCCTGAGACACACACAGCAATCGGCCCCCTACTCTGCCCTGATGGAATGTGGGTGGGCCAAATGCCAGGCAGCACGGCCTCAGCGATGCCCTTCCACCCCAGTGCCCAGCTGCCTGGGCTGCTATGAGAACCGATGGTAAAAGGTGGAGCCCTGCCCTGCTCAGACAGGCTCCTCCCCAGCACCTGCCCCAGATAAAATGCAACGTCTGAGCAAGGCACACAGAGCCTCCCACATGGCCCCACCTGAGTCTGGCAGCCTCGGACCTGCCCTGGCATCCACACTCAACTGCACCTCACATACAGCACGCCGCGCCCCCCTGCCCTCAGAGCCTTGGAATGCTCTTCCTTGGTGCAACCCACCTCTCTCTCATTTCCTGGACACCTGCTCTGTGCCTTATGGAGGGACCCTCTTTGCACCCTTCCACCCTCCTTCTGTTCAGTTGCAACTCAGCCCCCAGACCCTGCTCACATGTCTCCCCAGGAAGCCTCCTCCTCCCCTGGGAAGACGAACACACCTCATCTTCCCTACGTCATCAGCACACCTGGGCACCTGTATCGCATTCTTGCTGACTGCTGGCCACCGGCTGGGCTGCGAAATTGCAGGTGGCAGGGGCTGCTGCCTTAGATAGGGCCCTCACTCGCTCAATCCCCACAACAGCTTTTCCTGACCGCGCTGTCTCTCACCTGGAGCACTGCAGGTGTGCTGAGCCTCTCCAGCAAGCCCGGGGGCTGCCGCATCCTGGCCCTGGCCCACCTGCTGCTCCCCACACCCTTCGCCTGCTCTGTCCTGGCCCAGGCACTCGAGGCCAGAATCCTCCTACTAGAACCTGGGGCCCCATCATGCAGCACAGATCTCAATTCAGGACCCCCTGCCACGGCCACCCTGCCTGGGGGCCGGCTCTCGTGGCCCCCCAGCACGTGGCCTCATCACCTGACAGGTGCCTGAGAGATGCTGCTGCTTTGCTGTGGCCTCATCACCTGACAGGTGCCTGAGAGATGCTGCTGGTTTGCTGTCAGGATCCCTCTCTGGGAAAAGAGCCCTCGACAGCAGGCCCAGCTTTCCTGTTGCTGTGCCTGAGTGCTGAGAACAGGTCCCGACCCGGAGCAGGCACTGATAACTGCACATGGTCTGAGTGATTTGGGGCCCAAGGTGCCCAGGATCAAGCTCTGTCCTGAGAGATATCGGGGACATCTGCGAAGTGCAGGCCCCACCTCCAGCGACCTTCTGACGCACCCTCCCCAGGGATGGCGAGGCTTGCACTGGCCATGCTGAAGAAGATAAAATGAAGACATTTCACCTAAGATACTGAACAAGGATCAGGTGCCATGACGATGCACCAGCAGCAGCAGAACAGGCTGCTTCTTGATCAAAGCTACCTCTGGGAGATGTGCCTCAAGGCCTGCAGGTGTCTGTGTGGCCCCTCTCAGCAGTGGACAGATGGGGGTCCCATCAGGCAGTTGGCATTCAACACGCCTGGAGGCTCTGGCCCTGACCTCTGCCCCATGCCCCTGACTGGCACGACTGGTGTCCTGGAATGTGGGGCTGTATCTCAGAAGTGGCACTGCCAAACTTCCAGACCCACAGGGCACAGGAGGAACACAATCAGATAGCTCCTCTCGCATGGAAATCAGAAGGCTACGACACTGAGTCCCAATGTCCCCGCATCATCTTCATTCTCATTCATTCATATTCTCTCTCTCTCTCCGCTCTCTTCCTCTCTCTCTCTCATACAGGCTGGCAAGGTACCAATTCCACAGACCAGAAGCCATGGCACCCCCACTGCCACAGTGCACTGATGGGGGCTCTGGCCAGGACAGAGATGTGGACTGGCAGTGGCAGCCCTGGCTCCTGGCCTCTGCTCCAGCCATGCACAGCCTGGTAACTGAGAGACTGGAACCCCATTCCCATGGTGCCTCAGCAGGGCCCCGGAGCCCAAAGTGCCTCATGGGGGGCAGAAATACAAGCCACTGAGACACAGTATGAAAGGGAAGTGGCCCTGGGCAAGGTGCTTATGCTCCTAGACTCCCAGTTTCATCTTCTATAAAACCTGGAGAACAATGACTGCCTGGCAATAAAGCCCAGAATGTGAACAGCACCACAGTGGACAAAACACCAGTGATAAGGGCTGTGGGGAGACAATCTTGCCTGATGCCTGCTCTGTGCTTGGTGCAGGGCCAGGCACTTGCTATAGGTTAGGGCAGGCGAGCAAACCACGGCTCGCTGGTGCCTCGGTAGGCAAGTCTCATGGGGACACGGCCATGCCTGCTGTCCACATCTGTGGCTGCTTCTGTGCTACAACAGCAGAGAAGTTGTGAAAAAGTCCATATGGCCCACAAGCCTGAAAATATTTACTATCTAGCCCTTTACAGAAAACGTCTGCCAATCCTCACTCGAAAAACCTTCCTCAGTCCTAGCAGCAGCCCCTCGAGGCGAGGATCGGAAACTCAGCTTGCCCAAGGATGCACAGGTAAGCACAGAACTAGGGCAGAAACACCCTCCATCCGAGCCCAGGATGCCGCAGAGAACATGGACCCACCAGGGCTTCCGTGAAATACTCAAATAAACCTTTTCCTTAAAGGTTGACCCAGATCTGTTTGGTGACCAGTAGGCAATTCGGAGCCTCCATGTATAGAAGTGTCCTGGCCACAGATTCTCACACTCCAGTCCCTCTGCAGCACCTGCCCTTGGGCGTGAAGTGGGAGGACGCGCCCTCAGCAGGAGTCCACCCTGAGTGCAGTGTGAAGCGGCTCCGACCCTCAGGAGAGGAGGCCAATGGTAGAGGAATGACCAGATCCGAAGCCCAGGGAGACAAGCACCATCTTTCATCCCCAGCAGTTTACAGCCAGCCCTGCGTGAGGAGCGTGGGCAGTGATGATTAAAGATACGCTTTGGGATATGGGTGGTAGAAATGCAATGATTAAAATTCAAGCGGCCTTTTGGATATCACTAGGAAGGAATTTAATAAAGGCCTTAAGCAAATGAAGTCATCTTGCAATACTCACCTGGCAAAAATAAATGTTCCCCTTTCTTAGAAAAAAAGCGTCAAATCACTAGGGGATAGGAAACGTAAAGTGTGGAGATGTTCACCCGTTTACCAGGGAGTCCCCCGCCACCTGCACAGGATGTGTGTGAGGAGCCATGCTAAAGCAGCATAAGTAACCGTTTCAGGTGTACCCGCGGCACCGAAGGCAGCTGAGGATCTCAAACGAGAGGTGGCCTTCACCAAACTGGAAACGGAAACCCCCAGGCCCAGGAGGCCGGCTTCGCGGCTGCTCACTCACCGTACTCAGAGCCCTGAATGTTCCCCAAGAGGAAGAAGTCACTGAGCTTTAGAGAAAAGAACCTGGCTTTGCATGTCCTGTCAGAACCTGTTGTTCTTTTTCATTCCACGGCCTACCTCAGCTGCTCCTCTGCTGCTGAGTCACGTCCCGCACGGGGTAACCTCGCACAGGGCCCCCCATCAAGTCAGCCGCCGCCCTGCATCCTCACCTTCCCAGCAGCCTCACGCACCCAGGGATCGCCCACTGTGGGATCACCCTCCCCAGGTTCCACCCACCCCCCATCCGAGCTTCCCTCTCCCCATCAGAGCCATACTTCTCAGACTTACCGATGCCCTCTGACCCCACTTGCTCGACGACCCCTCATCCTGGCTGAATTTACCCCCACGCACTTGCTCTCAGCCATCGATGACGACTGCTGACACAGGGTTTGGATCTGTGTCCCCACCAAATCTCATGTCGAATTATAATCCCCAATGTTGGAGGTGGTGATGAGATCAGGCGGTCAGACTCTCCTGAGTGGTTTACCACCACCCTTCTCCGCGCAGTTCTCATGCTAGTGAGTGAGTTCTCCTGAGATCAGGTTGTTTAAAAGTCTATGGCACTGGCCGGGCGTGGTGGCTCACACCTGTAATCCCAGCACTTTGGGAGGCCGAGGCGGGCAGATCATGAGGTCAGGAGATCGAGACCATCCTGGCTAACACGGTGAAACCTCATCTCCACTAACAATACAAAAAAGTCAGCCAGGCGTGGTGGCAGGCACCTGTAGTCCCAGCTACTGGGGAGGCTGAGGCAGCAGAATGGTGTGAACCCGGGAGGCGGAGCCTGCAGTGAGCTGAGATCGTGCCACTGCACTCCAGCCTGGGCAACAGAGCAAGACTCCGTCTCAAAAAAAAAAAAAAAAAATCTGTGGCACCTCCCCCATGCCTTGCTCCTGCTCAAGCCATGGAAGACACGCCTGCTTCCTCTTCACCTTCTGCTATGACTGCAAGTTTCCTGAGGCCTCCTCAGAAGCCGAGCAGATGCCAGCACCATACCTTCTGTACAGCCTCTTTGGAACCATGTGCCAATTAAACCTTTTTTCTTTACAAATGACCCAGCCCCATTCTCCTGCCTCAGCCTCCCGAGAAGCTGGGACTACAGGCGCCCGCCACCACGCCCGGCTAATTTTTTTGTATTTTTAGTAGAGACAGGGTTTCACTGCGTTAGCCAGGATGGTCTCGATCTCCTGACCTTGTGATCCACCCACCTCGGCCTCCCAGAGTGCTAGGATTACAGGCTTGAGCCACCGCGCCCGGCCAGGTGTTTCTTTATAGCAGTGCAAGAGCAGACTAATACAACCACATGCTGAGCCCCCTGCAACTCTCCTTGCTGATGGGAGGTGGGGGCTGCCATCTCTCCACAAATGACTCACGGCTCCACCTTCCCAGAACCACACTCCCCAGTAGTGCCACGGCTGCCTGGGGGAGCCTACTCAACTGAGTTGCTGAAGGCAACAGAGATACCAAGATCTGCTGAGTAGGGTCTGGTTTTAGAAGGCGGGGTGTGTCTTTTCTGCTGTCCAAAAATGGGGGCAAAAGGGAAAGCTGGCATTCATGTTTTACAGAGGACCCCAAAACTGGCTCTCACGGGCTAGGGTTCTTCCAGGAGCTGGGACTGCCTCGCCCACCTGTGGCCTCCCCACGGCCACTGCACACATCCATGAGGGAGCACGCGACCCTTGGGGGAGCAGGGCCATTCTCTTCCAACTGGGCTATCTCTGCATCATTGGCTCTTCTTCCAAGCCTTTCGTCACCCTCATGACAATGCCCCTCATTCATTTTTATACACTGTCTAGTTCAGGGCCTGGGACGGTGCAGGTGCTCATAAACAACCTTTTATTGACACGTGTCCCAAGAGGATTTTAAGCACCTTGTAAGGGGTTAAAGAGTAACTAAAACCTGTAATGGCTCAGCTAATAAACACCCAATTTAGGGGAGAGTAATCACTCGATTGCTTTCCTATGATTACTATTTTCATTGCCAGAAGATGCAACACAATTTCATGGTTACTTGGCCCTGTAAAATAGAAATACCCCCGATTCTTAAGATATGAAGAGGTTTATAACCAGGGTACTGTCAGTTCAAGAATGAGTCCCAGGTACAAATGAGTCAATTCGTTACAAAATTTAATTTCAAGAAAATTAACTCAATAAAGATGCCCCAATTGTGCTTAAAGCTTTAATACCTATTAGGAGTTTTAGGGAGGTGGTGCAGAACCATGGGCAAGCCGATCCATTTTCTCGCTCCTCAAAAATGCGATTGACTTAATACCTAATTTATTCGTAATGGGGACAGTATTACAAGGAACTCTGTGTTTAATGAGGGAGGTCTGGGTCTCAAACAGCCTAACCAATCACAAAAATGGAGAGCATTCGCAATTTACAGGATATTAAGTTTTGTTCCCTGTCATATTACAGAGAGCCGATCAATAGCACTAGACTGACAGCTACTTTAACCAAACAGCCCAAGGTAAGGCTTTATGTCCCAGCAAACGCTGCTGGCCAGAAATTCTGTAGCTGCCAAACACTTCGAAGAGCAAAACCTAAGTCGCGGACATGAATGACAGTCTGCCGACTGGTGATAATTTCCGTAGTGAGATCATTAGACCAGACAAGCGGCGCAAAGGAAAAGCAAAGTCAGAATACAGGACTTCAGAGCCACGAAACACTCACACCCACCAAGGGCACACCGACCAGCAACCGGTGTCAGGAACAAAGCTTTGGGGCATCGTTCTAGATGACTCATACGAAAACAGGCTCAGAATGAGAGACTGGAGAGCACGGAGGCCCAGCAGGCATCCTGTCCTGTGGGAAGAATGCATGCAGCCTGAGGCCCTGTGGGAACAGCTGGTCAGAAAGACCCCCAGGCCCTCCCTAGCTGCTCTGGGACGCCCAGCCTTCCCCACCTCCACGGAGCAAGGCACCAATGTTGGGACCCAACGCAGTGCCTGGGACCTACGCGGCCTTAGAAAAATAAAAAGCCTCCCACCTAGAGCTCCCCTTTCCAGAAACGCCCGTCCCCCAGCATCAACCTCCAAGGGCAGCTGCCCCCCTGCAAATCCCAAACACGCAGCCCATGAAGGGCTGTGCTCACTGTGGTAGAAAGCCTGGCTCTTGAGGTGTTGGGATGAAAACCAGCCATACGCTTCTTTCTTTAGCACTCTGTAGAGATTTGATTCCTAATCCCACATAATGGTGCCTGCTATTTGTAACCGATGATGAAAGGCTGGCGCGTAAACCCCCCACAGCACCGCCTCCGCTTCAGCAAACATCTCGAACAAAATGAAAAGGTGCTAGAATAAGTGATGGGACACTGAAGGGAACAGAGGTGGCTTGTTCCAGAAAACTCAACCTCCTGAAGAATTGAATTTCATCAGAACTGGTGAAGAGTAGAAAATTTCATACCACACTGAATCTGTGATTTTTAAAAAAATCTTTATTATATGTAACTCAAAATATAGACAAGGTGTGAGTCCCGAGCATGAGTTTTTTGGCAGAAGTAGCTCAAACTCACAGCAGAGTCACCGGCACCCCTCGCATCCTCCTAGCACACTGCTCAGAATGTAACTTCCCAGCAAGCTCAAGGCTGCTGTCACCACGCAGGCAGAACGAAACTCAGCCACAAAGAGAATGGCCTGAAGTTCTTTTCCCAGTTTTACATCTCCTCAGATAAAAAGCATGCCAGGAGTATACTCTTTTATTTTTATTTATTTATTTTTTGAGATGGAGTCTCACTCTGCCACTCAGGCTGCAGTGCAGTGGCGCAAGCTTGGCTCCCTGCAACCTTCGCCTCCCAGGTTCAAGCAATTCTCATGCCTCAGCCTCTGAGTAGCTAAGAATACAGGTGTGTGCCACCACACTTGGCTAATTTTTTGTGTTTTTAGTAGAGCCGGGGTTTCGCCATGTTGCCCATGATTGGTCTCGAACTCCTGAGCTCAGGCAATCCACCCACCTCGGCCTCCCAAAGTGCTAGGATTACAGGCATGAGCCACCACGCCCAGCCAAGAGTATACTTTTTAAAGACCTCATTTCAATGGAGAGAACGCTTTGAAGGCAAAATCGAATGCAGCACACAGGCCCAGGGTAGAAGGCGACAGGAAACGGCCTGGGCTCCTGGCACCCCCATGGTGGAAGGCACGAAGGAGAGCTCACCTGGTAGGTGTCCCACAGGCGGATGGTGCAACGCAGGGGCACCTCCCTCATCAGCAGGTTGTTCATCCAGCGGAAGGCAAACTGCAGGTATCTCACTTCGTGTTGGTCCAGGTGCCGGTGCACTTGCTCTGCACAAAACAAACACAGGCCCCAAGGCTGTCAGGGGAGCCCTCTGGAGGCACTGGCAGCCAGGTCACTTGTGCCCCCAAGGCCCTGCGCCCACCTCAGAACCCCACTCCAACAGGGAATCCCAAGCAATAACCCCTAAGGAGCAAAGAACTAATTCTACTAACGAGAGACTACAGCTCTCCCTTCCTACAGGAAAGCGAAAGATGGCGGTGCCGCTGGTTGATCATTATAATCATGGCCACGTTCGGGTGCTTCACGCCCTAACACCCAGGAAGATGGGGGGGCTTGAGTCGACACCCACACCGTGGGGCTCCACAGACAGGCGCTCTTTCCCCGCTCCACAGAAGCTCCACAGACCCAGTCTGGTGTCCCAGGAGGGGCTTAGAGAGAGGAGATGAGCTTGCCAGCTCCTCAGGAGGGGCCCAATCTTGTCCAGGGAAATGCTCCACCTATGCCTGGACCCAACTGTTAAGTGGGCAAGTGGGACGCAAGGCCTGCAGGCCAGGTGGAGGACACCCCTCGATTCCAGGATGGGAATACCCCAAAGACAGCTGGGCCTCTGGAAAGAGCCAGGCTTTACCAAGCATCACTCCCAGAAGCACATGCTTGCACCAGCCACATGCGCTCCCCTCTCATCAAGCTGCGGTGGGCAGCAGCTTTTCAGCCTCAGCTCAGACCCTGTGCTCCCTGCCTCACCCCCTGCTGAGTCCTGGAGGTGTCACTCCTGGAGGCAAAATCCCAGCGATCATGGTGCCTATGCTCCTCTTTCCAACATTCTGCCCAAGAAGTCCTACTCTAAAGGGCCTAGAAGAATGGGTGTTGCTTTATAAAAACAAATAATCATTACTAATTATTGCCTAATTGAGCCGGATAGCGGTTCCTTGGTTTTTAAAACGCGGGTGCACCTGAGGGCTGCTGAGAGCCTTCTTTCTGCAGCTCACTTCCTCACCCTGCTTCCAAGTTACACCTTCCTTCTATCCACGCTTACCTAACCCTAGTTTGCCCTGAGAAGTGACCCTGAAACACTTCACAGGGATCTCCATTCCCTCAAAGAAAGTTCTAGAAATGGCAAATAAACAAATACCAGAGAAAAGCTAGTGTTCTGTTTACTGGTTTGTTTTACTCAAGTCCCTGGTAACTTGCAATATTTCAGCAACAAGCGAGAAGCAGGGGGAAGAGGAATAGGAGGGTCCATCCTGCAATGCCCTCCACCTGATGGACCAAGCCTGGACCTCGCATGTCTGCCAAGACATGCGAGTCCCAAGCCTGGACTTCAGGGCTGTGGGACTGGGAGCTGCCCTCACCTAAAGACAGGGGCTGGTTTCCAAGCAGGCTCCACTAAGCTGGCCCTGGAAAAGCATGGGCAGCTCTGGTCCCATGATGGGACCCTGCTGTGGCGGGAGCTGGTCCCTTCACTGTCTCTGCCCTCCCTGTCGCCCTCTTCCCCTAAACCACTGCTGTCCTCAGCTGACCAGAGCAAACGTGCTGGGGCGGGGCTCCTGTAGGGCTGGGTGTCAGGGGACGCCTGCAGGATGAGGCCCTGGCTCACACTGTGGGGTAGATGCAGCAATACATGCTCCATTCCAACACGACAGTGAATAATTGTGGAAACTGCAGAACTGGGTGGAGCAGAACGGCAAAGGCTCCCCTCTGAGCCCCAGGGGCCAGCCTGGGAGGAAGTCACCATGGAGGCTGGACAGCCTTGCCCACGACCCACAGGAATGCCCTCCAGGAGGCTGCCTAGAGGCACCCACACACCCACCACTGTGCGCTGCCTCTGCAGTAACAAACTTGAGCACCAAGGGCTCCAGGCCTGCAGAGAGCAGGCACAAGCAGGCCAGGCAGGCCCCGGAGGCAGGCGGGGGTGGCGGTCCCCAGCAGCAGAGCAGCCTGCAGGGCAGCTCCTCTGGATGGCAGGCATCTGCTCACTTCAGATACTCAGTTGCTACAGCAGGAGGTTGGTCAGCTTTTTGCTTTATGAAGAGGTCTGGCGCACACCACACACATGGCCACAGATGCCCACACTTCTTCATTAGCAAGCCCACCTGTCTCCCCTGACCCCATGAGAGCTTCAGAGGTAGAACATTTGGGTGGATGAGTGGCTGGGAACGCTGGTGCCTCAGGACTCACGGAGCCTGACGCATCAGTGCCAGAGTTGGTTGCAAGCAAAGACGGTCACACGTGAGCAGCAAGGACAGCTTACTCTGAGCGACTGAAAATGTTATTTGTGTATTAAAACCAAAACCAATGCATAATATGCCATCAAGTCAATTATCGTCATGAGTTGTTAGGATAAAATTGCGATTTCAATGAAATTTCATCTTTGCACTGGGCCTGTTCGAGCTCCATCGTCCAAAGTCCCCGGCACGTAGACCAGGGATTGCCTCCCCTGCCTTGGAGCACTTCTGAAAGGTGTTGGGCTAGAAACGTTTGAGGAGCCAGGCCCAGAGACAGCCGGGGCACAGGGAATGCACAGGCCCGCTTGCGGGGCAAGGAGGGCCTGACACCAGGGTGCAGTGGGCTTGGCAGTGACCTCAGGGATTCCCAAACGGGGCTGGACATCATCGTGTCTTCATCTTCCTCCTCTCCCTCCTCTTCATCCTCATCACCACGGAAGCTGTTAAATACAGATTCTCATCTCGACTCTCTCAGTCACTCTTCCAGGTGGGATGTCAGAGACTCTAGAGAAGATGCTGACGTGCCAGTGACATCTCTGCACTGGGAACGCCTCAGAGGGCAGGTCACACAAGGACGCGGCACCACACAGGCTCACAGACAGGAAGGACAGGTCCCAGTGGCTCACGCAGGACACCTGCTCCAGGAGCTCCACGCCGAGGGAGGGGATGGCTGCAGTGCAGGTCCAGAGGCAGCGCCAGCGTGTTGTTCACTTAACAGCTTCCTTCTAATCCACTGGCACTTTATTAAAGACATTTATTTTTAAAATAAAACTAATTTCACTACCAAAAAATGGTTCCTACAGTCTTTTCTAAGTAAAGAGCAGCGTGGCAAGTGGCGAGAACAAAACGGTGCTGCCAGGGGGCCCCTGAGGCCGAAGCCCCCGCAGAGTTTAATTTCACGGCTGCTCATCCCTCGGGGGACGGAGAGGCCAAAAGGGGTGCCAGGAGGTGTCTCAGGATCCCCACAGATGAAGAGACACTGGCCCCCAGAATGAAGTTAGAATGCCTAAGAAAGGCACCAGACCCTCTACTCCCTCCTCGGCCTTCACCGCCGCCCTCCCCTGCAATGCCATGTCTCCTGCGGTGGCACCAGGTGACTAACAACACCCACGCCACCACGCAGGCTTCCCCGCGCCCCGGGCTCACCCTCATGGCAGCCTTCCACCAGGGCACCTGTCTCTGCCCAGTGTGAGGCTACCCAGACGTCAAAACTCCTAGATGCTTCCAGAAACACCCCACGCTGTGAGCCTCCCCCTCTTCTTTGTTCTATACACACCTCTATGGAAGCATTTATCACAAAAGGGGCATAAGTGCTCAGGGCGCCTGCCCACCCTGGGGTGTGAGCTGGTCAGGTGTGGGTCCAGGTCTGGGTCGCCTTTGTTTCCCCAGGCCCCAGTACACACAACTGAGCATCCATGAGTGTCTGTCAGGTGACTGTGATGAACGAATGAGTACACAGAGCAAACAGGTAACCAGAAGACGGACACATTCCCAGCCTGGCCGTCCTCCTCCTCCTCTACTTCTATTTCTCAACACAGCAATAGCGAGGAGTTTTCCAGCCACACCCTAGAACATGACATTCTTTTCAAATAACTTACAGAATCATTTCTAACCTGAAGTTAATCTGCAGCTACAAAACTAAACTGATAGAAAGTTCTACGAAGCCCTGAGGGGGCTCCACCATCCAGGCCTGACCTCTGCCCGTGCCCCTCGGAGGGCGGAAGTCCAGCCAAGCTGCTACCAGACTCTGCTGCCCCCAGCGCACTGACACGTGGAATTCAAGTCTGATGAACACTTAAAACCAGCTGTTTAGAAAATGACTCCATTTACTCAACAAGGCTCTTTTGCACAGAAAAAAGAAGAATGAGCTTCCATGAAGGAGCAGTTGGCTACTTGGGGAAGAGCAGCCAGGACGACAGCGACAGCTCCGGAGGAAAATTACTGCCTGAAACAGTGCCTGAGGAAGGAGGGGCCACACAGGACGGCCTGGGACGGCAGTGTGAAAGGAACGCTCCAGGGCAGGTGCCTGGCCTGGCAGGTGGCACCTGGTTTCACTGGCCACTCCCAGCCCACAGCTCTGCGTGGACATGTGGGCTACAGCAAGTGGCTGCCACCTTGCACTGCGTGAATGAAGCTCTGCCGTGGAGATGAGCTGAAGTCGGCAGCCTGGGGCCTCCTGGGACACACGGCCACACTGCGCATCCCTGTCTGGCTGCTGCTCTGAAGGTTCTCCAATGCTGCCAGGGCAGGGCCCCAGTGTACCAAGGCAGCAGTGGGACAGTCACAGGCTAATCACCAGGACATGAGTGCTGCGCCCACATTTTACACAGGAGGCCTCAGGCGAGCTTTAGACAGGGATACAGAGCCTGGGCGTTCTTCCCTTTGGGTGTGTGTTCACAGCCACTCCCTCTCTCCTCTCGCTCCAGGCATGAATGCAGTGAGAACCAAGCCCAGTGTGTGAGAGGCCTCGCAACCAAGCACTCACAGGGCCAGGCCCTGGACCCAGCCTGGGGGACCTGGTGTGGGTGGGACTTGCCAGAGAGTCTTATCCTCTAGACTGTGACTTCCTCGAGGGCAGGGACTTTGTCCAGAAACAGAGACCAGCACCAAGGCAGGCCATGGCCCACCACACATGTGATGTGTGTGGGGCACACATTTGTTAACCGGGCAGCCTGGCGCCCAGGGCGGCCTCTGCCATGGATGAGGACAAGGTGACTGCTGGGGAAGGTGCGCACCACAGAGTCACACGCAGAAGAGGAGGCTTGGCTCACCGGCCAGTCTGTCACCTGCCTAGAGCAGCAGCAGCCCACCTGTGCCGGGGCTCGGCGTGTCCCCACCTGGGAAAACAGACAACTCTACCAAGGGCCTGGGAGGCAGGTGACATCTTTCCAACACAAACTGGCAAGAAACAGACTTGAAAATTTAAACACATATTAATATTTCTGGAACACCTGTCATTGTGGTAACTAAACAGAGTACAAATTAACCCTCCCTGCTGGGTTAACGTGCAGGGACTTAGGGGTGGAAAGCACAGAGGCCACCAAGCCCTCAGCCCCTCACTGAGGGACGCTGACTTGAGGAGGAGCCCGTTCCAGCCAGAGCGCAACAGCCGGCTGCACCAAACTCCCACTGCACAGCTCCTGAAGCGGGGGCACACACCTCACAGCCTGACCCTGGGGACCCTGGCCCTTCACCTGTGAGGTGAGGCAGGTAAGAGGACCTGTCCAAAGGTGCACGCAAGGAGGCAGGTGAGCCAAGATGGGCCTGAGGATTGGCCCCCCTCTGTTCCCTTGAAACAACCCCACACCACCAGGGCTGAGCATGGACCCACCCTTGCATCTCTGGGCACCTGCGCCCTGGGCAGAGCCACCCACCCTCCTCAGGGCAAAGCCCAGTACATCTGCAAGAGCACCCGGTCACAAGGAACTAACCAGAAAACCGGACACAGTGTTAACCTCACAGGCACAGGCAAGGCCGTTCCAGGACGAGAGGCTCCTCGTTCGTTGGTTCCTTAAGGAAAGATTGACCAGGGGCCTCCACTTCCCAGGGTTGCCTCTGAAAGCAAAGCTACAGGGAAGACAAGGCCTGTTTCTGCCCGCCAGGGGCTCAGCAGCCTGTAGGAAACAGACAAGGCAATCCAGCCTTCAGGCTCCAAGCTGTGCGCTGCACCCAAATTACAAGCTCTCTGCGTCCTGAGTGCCTGGCCTTCTGCCTGACACAGGACCTTGAACTCCTGAAAGGAGCGAAAAGGCAAAACCCACGCCCACCCAGAGGTGACGGCAGGCACAGCACGAGACTACGGTGGCCACAGCAAGGGACTCCATGGCGAGCGCTCCACTGGGTCACCCAACACAGCCTGGCTAAGCCGGCCTGATTCTGGAGCCCATGGGATATCCATCCAGAAGGCACCAGGGAGTGTCCTTCTTCACACGGAAGTGGTCACTTACCACAATTCCGCAGCTTCTCTGGCAGCAGGTCACGAAGGGTGTGGCAGCAGCCAGCCAGGGCCTCACACCCCCGGACGTGCATCCCCAGCGGGAAAGCCTCCTCCCGTCCAGGCACGGTGAAGGATGGGCTGCTAAACTCCAGGCATTACTTCCAATTTATACACATCAAAGCTGCAAATGTACATGCCGAAAGGATTCATTTTTCTTATTTTATAAGTAATTGCGAGCAGATGCTCTTTCACTGATAAAGGTAATTTGGTTGGCAATAATTCTGAATTTGAAATTTCCATTTCACTGGAAATAAGAGTATACATACAATGAATGAGCAGGCAGGTGAAATTATTGTCATATTTCAGGCTGAAAAGATGTTTTCATAAGCCCTTATGTGGCAGGGCAAGGCAATGTTATTGTTGCAAAGTCACCAGGAAGAGATGTGTCATATTGGCAAGCTGGAGAAACAATCACGGTATTTGTTGAACACTTTTCTCAGCACTTTAAACAGCAGATCCACAGACCGAAAATTCTGCTGAAACATCTTGTCTTCTTGATTAAAAATAAAAATAAATTATGCAAACACATTGTGTCCCAGGATTTATGCTAAAAAGGAAAAAACATGTATCCCATTGACTTGGCATAAAAAACATACTGTTTATGCAGGACCAGACACTACTCAGATTTATCGCCTAAAGAGCACCATAATGGCTCACACTTAGACACCTGACAAAGAAAACCTTTCAACCCCCCACACAAAGCCGAGAACAGACACAAATACATCACGCTTTGGCTGGGACAGCCATGAATAGGCTTTGATTCTGGGGGAAGATTTCAATTCTCTATCAGTTAAAAAGATAAAAAAGAACAAAAGCAAGAGCCACTGACAGTGAGCAGGGCCCCTCTGCACCAAGAGGCCCCTCACTCTGAGCCCACCTCCTTTCTCATTTGCGTGGTTTGGTTTATGTCGCTGACAGCTAGAAAAGCCAGGTCCCCAACAAGCAGGGTCCAGTCACGCTCACCAGCCAGAACACCAAGAGCCGCTCACTGCCAACGGTGGGCAGAAGGTGGGAAGGGCTGAGACCAAGGACGAGCAGCAGCCCCGGCCCAGGCCACTCTGGGGAAAGCAGTCCGGGGCTGACAGCTCAAGACAGAGCACTGTGGCCGCTCACCAAGGCCTCCGATGGGACAGCGTGCCTGAGATGGAAGGGAACAGGGGAGAGAGATGGGGCTCAAGGAAGAGCAGCAGAATCATGGACCCACAACTCCACTTTCCCGGCACAGGACGCTCGCTGGCAAATCCCTGCAGGCAAACAGGCAGGGCTCCTGCCATCCCCACCCCAGAAGCGGCAGCCAGGAGCCTTGGTCAAGATCCAGGCTGCCAGCAGGTCTTCTCCTTCAGGCAGCAGCCGAGTCTGGGCTGGACACCAGAGAGCACATTAAGGCCTCGGGTTGTAGAGTCAGGTGAGCCTGGGTGAAGGGAAGGGAGGGAAGAGGAGGGAGGTTGGGCAATGAGCTCCATCAGGTGGCCCCTGTTCAGTCATCTGGCCTATGCAATGAACCGCAATAGAAACCCCAGTCACCAAGCTCTGAGGGGCTTTCTTGTTGGCGAACACAAGGCTATGGCAGGAAGAGTTAGCGCCCTGGCCCCATGGGGAGGGGTATGGAAGCTCTGTGTCCCCTGGCCCCATGGGGAGGGGTATGGAAGCACTGTGTCCCCTGGCCCCATGGGGAGGGGTATGGAAGCACTGTGTCCCTGGGCCCATTGGGACGGGTATGGAAGCTCTGTGTCCCTGGGCCCATTGGGACGGGTATGGAAGCTCTGTGTCCCCAGGCCCCATGGGGAGGGGTATGGAAGCACTGTGTCCCCTGGCCCCATGGGGAGGGGTATGGAAGCACTGTGTCCCCTGGCCCCATGGGGAGGGGTATGGAAACACTGTGTCCCCAGGCCCCATGGGGAGGGGTACGGAAGCACTGCGTTCCCTGGCTCCATGGGGAGGGGTACGGAAGCACTGCGTTCCCTGGCTCCATGGGGAGGGGTATGGAAGCACTGCGTTCCCTGGCTCCATGGGGAGGGGTATGGAAACACTGTGTCCCTGGGCCCCATGGGGAGGGGTATGGAAGCTTTGCATCCCCGGGACTCTTGCAGATTTCGTCCCATGATTCTCCACATTTGGCTGGTCCCCCTAACCTGTACATAAAACTGGAATCATAATCACTGGCTTTCTTGAGTCCCATGAGCCATTCTAATGAATAATCAAACCTGAAGTCACGGGCACCACTGAATTTACAGCCAGCTGGGCAGAGGTGCAGGTGGCCTGGGGACCACTGAGGTGCAGCTGGCGTCTGAAGTGAGGGTGCTCTTGTTGAGGACTGAGCCCTTAGCTCATAGAGTCTGACACCAACTCTGGGACGTCAGTGTCAGGATCGTGGGGTGGTGTCCCACATTTGGGGACAAACAGAATGCTCCCACCACCATTAAATGGCCCTGGGGGCTGAGATCCAACCAGACTGCAAGGCAGAGGCCAAACTGCAAACACATTCCTCGAGATAACTTCTCCACTGTTCATTTAATGTCAAGGTCACGTCACACAACTGCTGTCTTCTCACACGCTCAACACAAGGATGGGGCTGAAGACAGGTCAGACCCAAGACACAGCTAAGTATGCACAGGCAGGCGAGACGGAAGAGGTCACACCAGATTCATTCCTAGGCCGTGAGGGACAGGGACTGAGGGACAGGAACGCGACCACTCACTCTCAGAACCTGGGCCGTGGGGAACAGGGACCAAGGGACAAGAACATGACCACTCACTCTCAGAATCTCAGCAAACATGAGCGCAGAATGAAATAAAGCCTCCTGGCAGGTTGTAAAGAAATGGTGTTTATCTGAAACCACAGCACGCAATCTTTTCATCTCTAGAGAGGTATTGAGGTCTATTTTTTTGACAGTAACATAATCTAAAATACAACTTCTTCTAGAGCTACATGGAACTGAAGCAACGAGGTATTAAATCATTTTCACTTCACAGATGTGCTCATGAGCTACTCAGCAAACCCCTCTAAAACAGGGTCATTTTCATATGAGAAGGCAACAACAAATCTGATTTACTTCCTTGAAAAATGCAGATGACGGAGCCGCTTCCCTGGGTGCCTGAAGCTCCAGGGGCCCTGACTGTGCTCCATGGCCAGGGAACCCGCAGTTCAAAGCTGCCCAGGGAAGAGGAGTGGGCTGGACAAGACAGGGAGAGTCCAGAAGGCAGGCCTGGCCCTAGGCTCTGTCGCAACCTGCACTTCTGGAAGGCTCGCCCAGTCTTTAGCTTGTCTTTTTATTATATTAATAGTATCATCTGAAAAACGGATTCTAATTTTGGTAAAGTCCGATTTATTTGTCCAAATTGTCTTTAATGTCTGAGGGTTTGGCCATTATTCCAAGAAATCTTGCTTGCCTAGCTTAAGGTCACACAAAGACGCTCTGTGTTTCCTTGCAGAAGTTTTATAACTTTAGGTTTCAAACATAGGTCTCTGAGTTAACTTCACTTAGAAGACTAGTCTCCCACCCCAACCAGGCTAAGCCATGAGGATTCAAAGGCATAAGAATGACACAATGGACTTTGGGGACTCAGGGGAAAAGGGTGGGAAGGGGGTGAGGGATAAAGGACCACGAACTGGGTTCAGTACATACTGCTCGGGAGATGGGTACACCAAAATCTCACCAATCACCACTAAAGAACTTACTCATGTCACCAAATACCACCTGTTCCCCAAAATCCTATAGAAATAAAAAGTTAAATAAATAAAAATAAATTAAAAAAACAAAACATAGGTCTCTGATTCATTTTGAGGTAACTTTTTAACATGGCACAAAATATGAATTCAAACTCCTTCCTCTGATGTGAATTTTCAATTGGAACTTCTTCATTTGCTCAACATATATAACAATTATATGCATAGCAAATACATGCTTTGCCACTGAATTTCTTTTGTACCTTTTTGGAAATAATTGCACATATGCACAGTTCCATGTCTCAGCACTCTCTTCTATTCCATTGATCTCTTTGTCTATACTCAATGGCAACAACATGCTGTCTTGATTACTGAAGCTTTATAATTCTTGAAATCAGCTAATGTGAACAAAAAAAAAAGAAAAAAGTGAACAAAGTCCTTCAACTTTGTTCATCTTTTTCTGTGTTGTGTTAGCCATTCTAGGGAGTTTGTATTTCCATATGAATTTAAAAATCAGCTTGTCAATTTCTATAGAAAAGCATGTGGGATCTTGATTGCAATTGAGTAGAATGTATGATCAGTTTGATGAGAGCTAACATTTCATACTCTTGAGTCTTCTGATCTCTGAACATGATTAGGTCATCTTTCATTTCTCTCAGCATTGTTTTGTTTTCAGTGTACAGGCCTATTACATATTTTATCATAGTGTTTTCCCTAAATATTTCACATTTTCATGCTATTATAAATTGTATTGCTCATTCAATTTCAATTTCTCATTTCTCACTGTTAATATACAAAAACAAAGTTTATTTTTGTATGGAGATCTTGTATCCTGAACCCTTGCTAAACTCTTATTCTTTCTAGTAGCTTTTTTGTAAATGCCATCAGACTTTCAAAAAACATGATCATGTTGTCTGCAAAAGCAGAGAGTTTTACTTCTTCCTTTTTGGTCTGGATGCCACTTACGTTTGTATGTATGTACGAATAAATGAATGTATGTTTTTGTCTTTCTGCCACCAGAATCTCCAGTATACACACCGGACAGAAGTGGAAAGAAGGAACACTGTCCCAGGTTTCCGATTTGGGGGGAAAGCTTTCCATTGACACCCTCCCTTTCCTATTATGTCAGCTATGGGTTTAAACATCAAACATGCTCTTTATCCAGCTTCAAAAGTTCCTTTCTGTTCTTGTTTACTGAGAATTTTCATTGGGAGTGGATATTGGATTGTGTCAAATGCTTTTTCTGCATATATAGATGTGATTTTATGGGTTTGTTCTTCTTTTTAAATATGTTAATAATAATAATTACATTGACTGAAAATCAACCTCACATTCTAGGATAAACCCTACATCATCGGGATGTGTATTGCTGGATTTGATTTACTAAAATCTGTTCAGGATCCTTACATTTATGCTCATGATGGATACCAGTCTGCACTTCTCTACAACACTATACGTTTCCCTCTAAGCACTGCCATCTTCTCACACACTCAGTACTATATGATTCCTTCTAAGCACGGCCTCTTCTCACACACTCAGTACTATCCATTTCCCTCTAAGCACAGCCTCTTCTCACACACTCAGTACTATATGTTGCCCTCTAGGTACTGCTTAGTGCTATAGGTTTCCCTCTAAGGGAAGTAGTATACTTTTCTAAGTACTGCTCTTTTGCATCCCACAAATTTTGAAGTGCTGGATTTTATTGTCATTCATTTCAAAATAACTTCTTATTTCCCTTTTGTTTCTTCTGTGATCCATGGGTTACTTAAAAGTGTGTTAATTCGTTTAGAAATATTTGAGGATTTCCCAGGTATCTTGCTAATGATTGCTAATTTAATTCCATTGTGCTCAGAGAACAGAAGAAATACTTCATATTTCTCGAACCCCTTAAGATTTATTGAGACTTTTTTAATGGCCCAAAATATGGTCTATCTTGGTAAACGTTCCATGTGCAAAATTAAAAAGAATGTGCACTCTTGGAATCTTCCATAAAAATCAATTAAGTCAAGTTTGTTGACAGTGTTTTCAAGCTTCTTATATCCTGATTTTCTACTTGTTCTATCGCTTCCTGAAAAGAGGAGCTCGAAATCTCCTTCTGTGACTGTGTCTCTGTCCATTTCTTGTTGCATTTTTATCTGATTTTGCTGTATATTTTGATACAGTCTTAGTGGATGCATAAACACTTAAAATTATGTCCAATTGATTAACTGACCCACTCTATCATACAAAATGATCCTCTTGATACTTGATAATATTCTCTATTCTGAATCTACTGTTTGCCATTAATATAGACATTACCGTTTTCTTTAGATTGGTGTTAGCATAAAATATCTTTCCCCACCATTTTACTTTTAAACTATTTGCATCTTCATATTTGTGGGCTTTTTTCTTTTCTTTCTTTTGAGACAGGGGACAGGGTGTCGCTCTGTCACTCAGGCTGCAGCATGATCATGGCTCACTGCAGCCTTGACTTCCTGGGCCCAAGCAATCCTCCCAACTCAGCCTCCCGCGTGGCTAGGCCCACAGGCACACGTCTGCCACTACACTATGCCCAGCTAATTTTTTTTTAAGAGACGGGGTCTCACTATGTTGCCCAGGCTAGTCCCAAACTTCCAGGCTCAAGTAATCCTCCTGCGTCAGTCTCCCAAAGTGCTGGGACTATGGCTTTGAGCTACCATGCCCCGAAGTATGGAAACTATATTCAGCTTAGTACCTGAAAGGAACCCCTGCAGAGCTTTGGTTCTCTCGGAGTTGCTTTCTCCTTTCCCACCCTCAGCCCGAAGAACCCTCGTGTGAAGGACACAGTTGGGTGTTGATTTTAATCCAATCTAACAAGATCTGCCTTTTAATTGAAGTGTCTAGATCATTTGCATTGAACATACCTACTGACATGGCTGAGTTAGAACCTGTCAGACTACTATTAGTGTGGCCCAACTGTCCCATCTGTTCTTTGTTCCACTTTTCCTTTTTTTGGCCTTCTTTTATATTAAGTGTTTTATATAATCTACTTTATCTCCTGTGGTAGCTTATTAGCCATAGCTCTGTCTGGTTACGTTAGTGGTGACTGTAAGGCTGATGGTATGTGTCCTTGCCTTACCACAGTTTCCCTCCAGATACGATTACCCGGCTTCACAGGCAGCACAGCGTGAGGGCCTTACCACGATCTGCTTCCATCTCTCCTCGCCGGCACCTGTGCTCCTGTCATCTTCATCGCACTGCAGCGTGTGTTAGAAAACCCACAGTACACTGTTATTGCTTCTGCTTTAACCATCTGGTTGTTTTTGAAGATATTTCAATAACAAGAAAAAGTGTTTCAATGCATTCCTAGAGTTGCCACTTTGGGCACTCCTCAATCTTTGTGCAGGTCCACACGGTCATCTAGGACCGTATTCCTTCCACCTGCAAGTTTACCTATTGCTTGTCGTGCAGGTATCCGGGTCTACTGGTGACGAATCCCTTTAGCTTTTATATGTCTGAAACAGCACATATTTCACCTCCATTTCTGAAACATACTTTTGCTGGTTAACAGGTTTCTCTGGTTTGCTGTTCTTTGAATAGTCCAAATAGGCTGCTCCCTTGTCTCCGGGTTTGATGCCTCCAATGAGACTGCTGTTGTCATGCTTACCTTTGTAATGCAGGGTGTCTCTTCTCCTCTGGATGCTTCTGATGTTTTCTTTATATTAGTAGTTTTAGGTGATTGGATTATGACGTGCCTTGGTCTGGTTTTCTTCATGTTTTCTGCTCGGTTGGCATTCATTCACATTCTCAATTCTACAGGTTTATAGCTTCCATACGATTTTTTTTAACTATTATTTCTTCCAATATTTTTTCTGTTTCCTCCCTTTAGGGGACCACAGATTACAGGTATATAAAGCTACTTAAATTGTCCCACAGTTCACTGACTCTGTTCATTTTTTTCTCTTTCATTTTGAATAGTTTCTATTGCTGTGTTGGCAGGTTCATGAATCTTTTCTTGTACAAAGTCTAATCTGCTGATAATCCCACACAGTATGCTTTTCATTTAAGACATGGTATTTCCTCTCTGTAAGTTCAATGTGGATCATTTTTATATCTTCCATGTCTCTACTTCCATGTCTTTATCTATTTCTCCAGATTTTTAACATATGAAATACAGTTATAATACCTGCTTTAATGACTATGCCTAACTAACGAGTCTAACATCTGTGCCATTTCTGGGTCAGTTCTGATTGACTTTTGTTCTCATTATCTGCGATATTTTCCATTTCTGTGCATGCCTGACAATGCCTTTGAAAGCTGGATATTGTCACTTTTACCTTGTTGGGCACCTGATATTTCTGTATTCCTATAAATATCTTTGAATTTTTGCTGGGATGCAATTAAGTCATTTAGGAACAGACTAATTGTGTGGGGTCCTGTTTTTAAGCTTTGGGGCCAGAGTAGTATTTAGTTTAGGTTTCTACACTACCACTACTGAGGGAAAACCCTTCTAAGTTCCCTACCTGATGCCGGGGACTTCTAAAGGTTTCCGTTCTGGCTTCGGAGAACAGACACAATTTCCCCCTGTAAGGGCTCCGAGGCTTCTTCTCTCTCATCATTTCAAGCGGTTCTTCCCCAACCTCACATCTGTGTATTGATCAGTATTCAGCTTAATACCTGAAAGGAACCCGTGCAGAACTTTGGTGTTTTGTTGTTGTTGTTGTTGTTGTTGTTGTTGTTTTGAGATGGAGTCTTGCTCTGTCGCCAGAACTTTGGTTCTCTCAGGGTCGCTTTCTCCTCTCCCAGCCTCAGGCCTAAGAACTCCAGATGCCGTGGCTTCCCCAGACTCCCCGCTCTGTCTAAACTCAGGGAGACCCGCAGGCGCCTCCCCACACCATGCTCCAGAGACTCCCTCCAGGCAATGCGTTTGGGCAATCACGGAGCTCACCCTGTACTTTTCCTCCCTCCCAGGGATGGCCTGGCTACCTTATGTCCTGTATCTTAAAAACCATTGTTTCACATATTTTTTCCAGCTTTTGGTTGATTCAAGCAGCAGAGTGAGTCTGCTCCCTGAAAACATGAACTAGAGCACTGGGTGTACAGGCTGTCACCAAACCTGAAAGCGTCTTTGTTTGGAGATCAATGTTGACTGGAAAAAGGAAAAATGTCCAACGTTTGGTGCTCATTTCCCTGATCAAGTTTAAATGAACTGTGGCGCTGTGATTTTTTATTAATCCTGATTGTATTCTCTTCTCTATTTGAGGGAAAATGCCCAGCTCGCAGAGGGGAAGGGGTGGGGGGACTCTTCTGAGACCCTCACTGTAAGCCACTCAGCCCTGTCTACACCTGCCACAGCCAGCAGCGCCTGCCAACAGTGGGTGGGGTGGCAAGCGGGCGGCAGTTCCTGACCAAGGAATGTCAGAGCTGCATCAAAGTGAGAGGAGCAGGCCCTGAACCCCAGTGCTGGAGCGGGAGGGAAACGGGGACTCTGTGGGATTATTTGTCCTTTGTTCATTTTATTAGTTTTCTGTTGCTCTGTAACCAATTACCACAAACTTAGCAGCTTAAAACAACATATATTTATGAGTCTGTATGGGTCACAGTCTCTATGGGCCCAGGCTATGGGTGGGGTTCTGCAAGATTCCCTGCTCAGGGCTCCAGGCAACAGGTGGGGTTCTGCTAGGTTCCCTGCTCAGGGCTCCAGGTGACAGGTGGGGTTCTGCTAGGTTCCCTGCTCAGAGCTCCAGGTGACAGGTAGGGTTCTGCTAGGTTCCCTGCTCAGGGCTCCAGGCGACAGGTGGGGTTCTGCTAGGTTCCCCGCTCAGGGCTCCAGGCGACAGGTGGGGTTCTGCTAGGTTCCCCGCTCAGGGCTCCAGGCAACAGGTGGGGTTCTTCTAGTTTCCCTGCTCAGAGTTCCAGGGGACAGGTGGGGTACTTCTAGGTTCCCTGCTCAGGGCTCCAGGTGACAGGTGGGGTTCTGCTAGGTTCCCTGCTCAGGGCTCCAGGTGACAGGTGGGGTTCTGCTAGGTTCCCTGCTCAGGGCTCCAGGCGACAGGTGGGGTGTTCTGCTAGTTTCTCTGCTCAGAGTTCCAGGCGACAGGTGGGGATCTTCTAGGTTCCCTGCTCAGGGCTCCAGGCGACAGGTGGGGTTCTGCTAGGTTCCCTGCTCAGGGCTCCAGGCGACAGGTGGGGTTCTGCCAGGTTCCCTGCTCAGGGCTCCAGGTGACAGGTGGGGTTCTGCTAGGTTCCCTGCTCAGGGCTCCAGGCGACAGGTGGGGTTCTGCTAGGTTCCCTGCTCAGGGCTCCAGGCGACAGGTGGGGTTCTGCTAGGTTCCCTGCTCAGAGTTCCAGGCAACAGGTGGCGTTCTGCTAGGTTCCCTGCTCAGGGCTCCAGATGACAGGTGGGGTTCTGCTAGGTTCCCTGCTCAGAGCTCCATGCGACAAGTGAGGTTCTGCTAGGTTCCCTGCTCAGGGCTCCACGCTACAGGTGGGGTTCTGCTAGGTTCCCTGCTCAGGGCTTCACAAAGTTGCCATCAGGCCTGCCTCCTCATCGGGAGGCCTGACTGGGGAAGAACCTGTGTCCTGGTTCATTCAGGTTGCAGGCAGGATTCACTCTCTGGCAGCTACAGGACTGAGCGTCCCACTCAGGGCCAGCTATGGGCTGGAGGCTGCCTACAAGCCCCTGCCATGTGGGCTTCTCCGGCCAGCCCCTTACTTCAGAAGCAAAGGGAAATCTCTAGCTCCCGCTTGCTAAGGGGGAATCTTATATAATATAATTATGGGACTGACATCCTACAATCCCACGTTCCATGGATTAGAATTAAGTTCAGACTGTATGTGAACTCCAGGAGAGGGGATGACACCAAGGCAGGCGATGACCCATGGCAGTCACCTAGGGCCTGTCCACCACATTCATTCACTGCATTTGTCTTGGCAAAAGGAAAGCCACCGACCCCACTGTGCTCCCCTTTGCAGCAAGGCAAGGAGGAGACGACTAAGGATTCCCTCAAACTCCAGCTTGGAAACCCAGGCATGGCAGAGAATCAGGAGAGGAACAAGAAAGCTCTGGTTGACAGCACCACACCAACAGGCGGGACCCTTGATTTAAATGGAGAAGGAAACAGAGAAATAAGAAACTCCCAGTGAAAACAGCACAAATTACTCAGATAAAAGAGTCATCCCATCCGCAGTAAGAAATCCCTGATGTGGCCCAAGTCTACAGCGAGGTTGAAGACGCAGAGCTTCCCCGGATAGAGTCCCTCTCTCCCGATGCACTGTATAGCTGAGAGTCCTGCCACTGAGAGTGGCTGTGACCCTGATCTCAGAGTCTCCCACCGCCGACTGATGGTCAGCTGAGTGCCCCTTCCACTGGGCCCACTGGGTGGCCTGTAGGTTGTGTGAGGCGGGGGCAGCACGTTAGTGGCCTTGGTGGTTTGCGCGGCTGTTCCTCCCATGCGCCTGTGAGCTCATGACGACATGAAATCTTTCCATCCCTAGGCCCAAAGAGCAAGACCCAGTAAAAGTTTTCCACGGATGGATGGATGGATGGATGGATGGATGGATGCACTGATGGCTGAAATGTGGGTGGGGGGATGGATCAAGGCAGAGGGGAAGCATGGAAGGTTAAGTGAGAAGGGAAGATGGAGAGTTAAGTGAGAGGGGAGGATGGAGGGTTAGGGGAGAGGGGAGGATGGAGAGTTAAGTGAGAGGGGAGGATGGAGAGTTAAGTGAGAGGGGAGGATGGAAGGTTAAGGGAGGGGGAGGATGGAGGGTTAGGGGAGAGGGGAGGATGAAGAGTTAAGTGAGAGGGGAGGATGGGGGGTTAGGGGAGAGGGGAGGATGGAGGGTTAGGGGAGAGGGGAGGATGGGGGGTTAAGTGAGAGGGGAGGATGGAGAGTTAAGTGAGAGGGGAGGATGGAGGGTTAGGGGAGAGGGGAGGATGGAGAGTTAAGTGAGAGGGGAGGATGGAGGGTTAGGGGAGAGGGGAGGATGGAGGGTTAGAGGAGAGGGGAGGATGGAGAGTTAAGTGAGAGGGGAGGATGGAGGGTTAGGGGAGAGGGGAGGATGGAGGGTTAGAGGAGAGGGGAGGATGGAGAGTTAAGTGAGAGGGGAGGATGGGGGGTTAGGGGAGAGGGGAGGATGGAGAGTTAAGTGAGAGGGGAGGATGGAGGGTTAGGGAAGAGGGGAGGATGGAGAGTTAAGTGAGAGGGGAGGATGGAGGGTTAGGGAAGAGGGGAGGATGGAGAGTTAAGTGAGAGGGGAGGATGGAGGGTTAGGGGAGAGGGGAGGATGGAGAGTTAAGTGAGAGGGGAGGATGGAGGGTTAGGGGAGAGGGGAGGATGGAGAGTTAAGTGAGAGGGGAGGATGGATGGTTAGGGGAGAGGGGAGGATGGAGGGTTAGGGGAGAGGGGAGGATGGAGAGTTAAGGGAGAAGCGAAGGATGGAGGGTTAAGGGAGAGGGGAAGGATGGAGGGTTAAGGGAGAGGGGAAGGATGGAGGGTTAAGGGAGAAGCAAAGGATGGAGGGTTAAGGGAGAAGCGAAGGATGGAGGGTTAAGGGAGAGGGGAAGGATGGAGGGTTAAGGGAGAGGGGAAGGATGGAGGGTTAAGGGAGAAGCAAAGGATGGAGGGTTAAGGGAGAAGCGAAGGATGGAGGGTTAAGGGAGAGGGGAAGGATGGAGGGTTAAGGGAGAGGGGAAGGATGGAGGGTTAAGGGAGAGGGGAAGGATGGAGGGTTAAGGGAGAGGGGAAGGATGGAGGGTTAAGGGAGAGGGGAAGGATGGAGAGTTAAGGGAGAAGCGAAGGATGGAGGGTTAAGGGAGAGGGGAAGGATGGAGGGTTAAGGGAGAGGGGAAGGATGGAGGGTTAAGGGAGAGGGGAAGGATGGAGGGTTAAGGGAGAGGGGAGGATGGAGGGTTAAGGGAGAGGGGAAGGATGGAGGGTTAAGGGAGAGGGGAAGGATGGAGGGTTAAGGGAGAGGGAAGGATGGAGGGTTAAGGGAGAGGGGAGGATGGAGGGTTAAGGGAGAGGGGAGGATGGAGGGTTAAGGGAGAGGGGAAGGATGGAGGGTTAAGGGAGAGGGGAGGATGGAGGGTTAAGGGAGAGGGGAAGGATGGAGGGTTAAGGGAGAGGGGAGGATGGAGGGTTAAGGGAGAGGGGAAGGATGGAGGGTTAAGGGAGAGGGGAAGGATGGAGGGTTAAGGGAGAGGGAAGGATGGAGGGTTAAGGGAGAGGGGAAGGATGGAGGGTTAAGGGAGAGGGAAGGATGGAGGGTTAAGGGAGAGGGGAAGGATGGAGGGTTAAGGGAGAGGGAAGGATGGAGGGTTAAGGGAGAGGGGAAGGATGGAGGGTTAAGGGAGAGGGGAAGGATGGAGGGTTAAGGGAGAGGGGAAGGATGGAGGGTTAAGGGAGAGGGGAAGGATGGAGGGTTAAGGGAGAGGGGAAGGATGGAGGGTTAAGGGAGAGGGGAAGGATGGAGGGTTAAGGGAGAGGGGAGGATGGAGGGTTAAGGGAGAGGGGAAGGATGGAGGGTTAAGGGAGAGGGGAAGGATGGAGGGTTAAGGGAGAGGGGAGGATGGAGGGTTAAGGGAGAGGGGAGGATGGAGGGTTAAGGGAGAGGGGAGGATGGAGGGTTAAGGGAGAGGGGAAGGATGGAGGGTTAAGGGAGAGGGGAGGATGGAGGGTTAAGGGAGAGGGGAAGGATGGAGGGTTAAGGGAGAGGGGAAGGATGGAGGGTTAAGGGAGAGGGGAAGGATGGAGGGTTAAGGGAGAGGGGAGGATGGAGGGTTAAGGGAGAGGGGAAGGATGGAGGGTTAAGGGAGAGGGGAAGGATGGAGGGTTAAGGGAGAGGGGAAGGATGGAGGGTTAAGGGAGAGGGGAAGGATGGAGGGTTAAGGGAGAGGGGAAGGATGGAGGGTTAAGGGAGAGGGGAAGGATGGAGGGTTAAGGGAGAGGGGAAGGATGGAGGGTTAAGGGAGAGGGAAGGATGGAGGGTTAAGGGAGAGGGGAGGATGGAGGGTTAAGGGAGAGGGGAAGGATGGAGGGTTAAGGGAGAGGGGAGGATGGAGGGTTAAGGGAGAGGGGAAGGATGGAGGGTTAAGGGAGAGGGGAAGGATGGAGGGTTAAGGGAGAGGGGAAGGATGGAGGGTTAAGGGAGAGGGGAGGATGGAGGGTTAAGGGAGAGGGGAGGATGGAGGGTTAAGGGAGAGGGGAAGGATGGAGGGTTAAGGGAGAGGGAAGGATGGAGGGTTAAGGGAGAGGGGAAGGATGGAGGGTTAAGGGAGAGGGGAAGGATGGAGGGTTAAGGGAGAGGGAAGGATGGAGGGTTAAGGGAGAGGGAAGGATGGAGGGTTAAGGGAGAGGGGAAGGATGGAGGGTTAAGGGAGAGGGGAAGGATGGAGGGTTAAGGGAGAGGGAAGGATGGAGGGTTAAGGGAGAGGGGAAGGATGGAGGGTTAAGGGAGAGGGAAGGATGGAGGGTTAAGGGAGAGGGGAGGATGGAGGGTTAAGGGAGAGGGGAGGATGGAGGGTTAAGGGAGAGGGGAGGATGGAGGGTTAAGGGAGAGGGGAGGATGGAGGATTAAGGGAGAGGGGAGGATGGAGGGTTAAGGGAGAGGGGAAGGATGGAGGGTTAAGGGAGAGGGGAGGATGGAGGGTTAAGGGAGAGGGGAAGGATGGAGGGTTAAGGGAGAGGGGAAGGATGGAGGGTTAAGGGAGAGGGGAAGGATGGAGGGTTAAGGGAGAGGGGAAGGATGGAGGGTTAAGGGAGAGGGGAAGGATGGAGGGTTAAGGGAGAGGGGAAGGATGGAGGGTTAAGGGAGAGGGGAAGGATGGAGGGTTAAGGGAGAGGGGAAGGATGGAGGGTTAAGGGAGAGGGAAGGATGGAGGGTTAAGGGAGAGGGAAGGATGGAGGGTTAAGGGAGAGGGGAAGGATGGAGGGTTAAGGGAGAGGGAAGGATGGAGGGTTAAGGGAGAGGGGAGGATGGAGGGTTAAGGGAGAGGGGAAGGATGGAGGGTTAAGGGAGAGGGAAGGATGGAGGGTTAAGGGAGAGGGGAAGGATGGAGGGTTAAGGGAGAGGGGAAGGATGGAGGGTTAAGGGAGAGGGGAAGGATGGAGGGTTAAGGGAGAGGGGAGGATGGAGGGTTAAGGGAGAGGGGAGGATGGAGGGTTAAGGGAGAGGGGAAGGATGGAGGGTTAAGGGAGAGGGGAGGATGGAGGGTTAAGGGAGAGGGGAAGGATGGAGGGTTAAGGGAGAGGGGAAGGATGGAGGGTTAAGGGAGAGGGAAGGATGGAGGGTTAAGGGAGAGGGAAGGATGGAGGGTTAAGGGAGAGGGGAAGGATGGAGGGTTAAGGGAGAGGGGAAGGATGGAGGGTTAAGGGAGAGGGAAGGATGGAGGGTTAAGGGAGAGGGGAAGGATGGAGGGTTAAGGGAGAGGGGAGGATGGAGGGTTAAGGGAGAGGGGAGGATGGAGGGTTAAGGGAGAGGGGAGGATGGAGGGTTAAGGGAGAGGGGAGGATGGAGGGTTAAGGGAGAGGGGAAGGATGGAGGGTTAAGGGAGAGGGAAGGATGGAGGGTTAAGGGAGAGGGGAAGGATGGAGGGTTAAGGGAGAGGGGAAGGATGGAGGGTTAGGGGAGAGGGAAGGATGGAGGGTTAAGGGAGAGGGGAAGGATGGAGGGTTAAGGGAGAGGGGAAGGATGGAGGGTTAAGGGAGAGGGGAGGATGGAGGGTTAAATGGGTCAGCCAGTGAGGGATGGATGGGTAGGATGGATTATCCTAGCATGCCTTCGGGGAAAAGCACTTTCCAAACCACGTCCTTCCCTACACACCCCCCACTGCTCACACCACTGCCCACAACGTCTCTATCCCACATGCCCCATACCACTACCCCTGCCCACCCACAGCCCCCACTGCTGATTCTGCTGCCCCCAGCCTCCCTCCCTGCACACCTCCACTGCCTCCTCTGTCCCCAAACACCTACACGAGACTCAGCACCAACATCCCAACCTCTGCACAGCTTTCTCTGGACACTTCTTCAACTCAGTCCTTCACGCTCCCTGTCACAGAAACTACAGACAGTGACGGCTCCCGTCTGTCCTCCCAATCTGCCATCTCATCAGAGAAGAGTTCCCTAAGAAGGACCTTGTCTAGCTCATCACTGTCCACTCAGGTCCCAGCACACAATGGATGTTTCACAGATGCTTGCTGAAGTGTGAGGCTGTTCATGTCCTGATCCGGAAGCCACCGGGCTGGGAGGGAGCGGGAGGCACGAGCAGGTGCTGGGACCACTGGACAGTGAAGGGGTGCTGCCCACTCCACCCAGCGCACTGGGAGGCCACTCGGAAAGTGAACAAACGCAGGCTCCGTGTTCCCTCCCTGCGCTGGATGTGGGCGCCAGGCCAGCTGGGAAGCGCGGGAGTGAAGAGGGGCTGTGGCTGGCCTTGCTCACTGTCTCCTGCACCAGAGCCTCCAACGCTACAGGGGCTGGATGAGACTTGTTGAGTAACTGACTCCAAGGAGCACGGGGGCTGTCAGGGCCCCACAGTGAGTGCTATGCTGACAGGAACATCTGGCTAAGGCAGGAGGAGGATGAGGGCAAGGAAAGGAGAACTGCTTCTTAAGTACGCCACATACTGAATTCTTCCAGATACGCGTGAGTGACAGGCGAGGGCCCTGAGGATCCCGTGTTTCCACTCGTCCCGCCCAGGATCCCAGTCGCCTTCATTTTCAGCAGCCTTGGCCCCGCCCACCACCAGGACCCACTCCCCATGGTGATGACGACCTGTGAGCAGGAGACACGGTGATGGGGGGGTGCTACCAAGACAGTGTCCCGGCTCACGCATCTTTAGAGCCCAAGCCTGATGTTCTTAATGCCTCATGGTGCTCAGCAACGTGGCCCGAGTGGCCATTCACTAAACAGCCACCAACAGTGACTGACTCACATGAATGTGTGTCGTCAGCCCAAGCAGGGGAGAGAGTGGGACGGACAGATGAACTGGTTCCAAGAGGCAGGACAGCCGAGCCAAACGGCAGGCAGAGAAGAGGAGGCTTAAATTAAAAGCAGTCTAGCCAATGTCTGTCTCCTCAGATTCCATTAAAATGGGGGCACCGGTACTCTTCATACAGTGACTGATGTCATTGAAACAACAAATCAAGGACAAAAACTAGAAATGAGACGTGATGGGCTTGCGTCTGCGCCCAGCACAAACCAACGGCACAGATCCACACGCATCCAGCAGAACACGCAGAAACTCCGCTGCAGACGAAACAAGGGAAAACTCCGCCCCTCCACGGGCGCCCCTTCCATGGATAGGAAGAACAGAAGTGCCAGCAGCCATGCTGACGCAGGGGAAGCAGGAAGGGCAAGAATCAGGTCACTCTGGGCCCCTATGCCTGGCACAGGCCTCAATGCCCAGAACGAGGTGCCTGAGCAATCTCTGGGGCACCTGCTCACACCAGAGCTTCCTGGGAATGTGACTCCCCATTACAAACTACTTCTGCTCCACCTCCATATCCATGAGCAGCCCCACCGCTGCCGAGGTGTCCGCAGGCAGCATGTAGGAATGGAACGTATTAAAGGGACGTTCGCGGCTACCGAGAGAGCAGGACAAAGTTACCTGGGCACTGAGCTCCAAACCTTTTAACTAATAAATGGAAGGTGTTTAAAAATGAGATTCATTTATCAAAGGATAAATTTCAAGGGAAGGTTTGTTTATCACCATCACATTCAAGAACTAAGAGGCCCCTTACCCCATTCTGCCAGAAATGAGTTCTTTTCACTTTTCTAGCACTGAAATTTAACCACAGATACCTGAAAAATTCTCACTTCTCGTAACGCCTTAGACTGGGAGCAAATCACAGTTTACTCTGTTTTCTGATGGGTCACGCAAAGCCTGAGTGTCCCCACCTCACCCCCTCCCCACCTGGCATTTCCAGGGCACACAGGATCCGAGGGAGGGCAGAGCGCATGTGTGTCTCAGAAGCTGCTGGGTGTGCCCAGAGCCCACCTCCTCGCCAGCATTCTGCAGCCAACCCCATCATGGCGCCTGCCCAACGCCCAGCTCCAGGTTCCCCCAACACTCAGGGAGGGCAGCTCCCACATCTCCCAACCCCATCTCAGAGAAGAAGGCGACCCCTCACCTGGGCCCAGAGACCGCAGCCTTGGGCTCACTCCCTGGCCATGTGTGGCCCCGTCTTCTCCCGTCTCCCTGCATGGACCGTCTCCTTGGCCCTCCCATGCGCCCATGCGACTTTCATACAAAATGCAATTTTCCACTCTAGAGCAACTCTATTACTGCCTTCTTCCCATGGAAAAAATCCTTAAAAGGTCTCCCACACCAAGCTTGGGAAATGTAGAGCATCAACACCATTAATGACAGGAAAGACTTGTAACTGGTAATAAAGTGAGAATCCCCAAGTCCCAATAAACAGGAGAAGAAAAGCTTTTCCTCACGGCCAGAAAACCAACTAACAAACGGAGGAAAACTAGAGTTAGAAAAAGCCGCCATCCGCAACCATCGCGGGCCTCAGTGCGTCCGACAAAACCATCAGCGGACACTGGGACAGGTGCGTCGAGCCTGAGAGCAGTGGGAGGCCCGCCGGGCCCAGCCCTCAGGATGAGCCAGTGGAGGGGGCTCGTTCTCCAGGGACACCTGAGCAAGCTGACTGGGGCAAGGACTGTACTCAAAACACTTAACAGTGAGTATCACGAAGGCTGCTTCCCTGGGCCACATGAGGGTTCCTTGGGGGAGGGCCAGCCAGCCGTAGGTAGCCACTCATGTAGCGGGGAGGTGGGGGATGAAGACCAAGCACGTGCCCGCCAGGATGCTGGCACCCACAGCAGGGTCTGGGTTACCCTGCCAGGCTGCCTGGCAGGTCACCAAGTGTGACAGGGGCTTCCCTAAAGGCCCACCAAAGTTCCCAAGGCTGAAACAAAGGGGGTGCACTCAGGAGTTCAGGGCACCAGTGCCCAGTGTAAAAGCTTCTACAATCTTAACAACCGGGCACCCTGGCATGACTGGAGGGCTGGACTCACAGGAAGCATGCCGGGACAGAACCAGGGAAGTGCATGCTGGTGACTCTTCAGGAACCCCTACTTTCCACCCTTAGTGGCTCTGCCATCCCACGGGAGACATGTGGAATGTGGAATGTGGAGGGCCAGTGGACGCCAAGGAGACCAGGCAGGGAGCTGCAGGGGCCTGAGTGGCAGATAAGCAGAGGCTGCATTCACCAGGGATTAAAGAGGAAGCGACAGATGGACGTGAGGAGAAGCCCAGGCTCCTCGGCTGGCCTGGCTCCAGGCTACATAGGGCAGTGTAAGGCCAAGACCCCGAAATGCTCCAGATGCCAGGCTGCTTCGAGGAGGGAGGCTCCCTTCTCCTCCTGGCTGAGACCACCACGGGGTGGCTGGTGGCCAGGGATGTTGGATCTCTCATCACTGCACGTCTGCCTCTTGGATGCTGGGCCCTGGCTTCCCGGCTGCTGCTGTCAGGGAGCAGCCCACAGGGACACCACATGGTAAAATGTGTTCGTTCAACCAGAACAATTGTATGTGTGTGGTCGCAAGACAAGAAACAATTCCTTCTGGAGCTCTCTGTGCTCACAGAGGTATGATGGGAGAACAGCTAGAGTAAGATCAAGTAGAAAATTACAGATTCCAGCTGAATTGCAGGTTTCCTCAAAATTAGAATGTAGGCGCCAAGTGTAAAACGGGGTGGGCGTGGCCTCCTCGCACCTCTGTAATTCAGTCATTTAAACAGAGGGCTGAATGCATTCATTGTTCCTGAAATGCTTTGAGCGTGCGAATTAAATAAAGCAAGCCGCCCTCCCCAGGCAGCTTAGGCAGAGGGACCCTCAGGAGTCTCGCACTCCTCTAGGCGCCCCCAGGCACCTGCGCCAGGAACCGCAGCCTGGCTCTCAAAATCACCAAGCCCATGGCTGACACAGGCCACCTTCAGCACCACGTCCAGTCACACACTATCACTTGCTGGGTGTGTGCGATGTGTGACTCCGGCAGTGGCTCTGTGCCCCCAAAACACCCTGCTGCATCCAGTTTGTCCCACGGATGGGGCATCAGGAACACCTGGGCCATGTACACGAGTTACAAGAGGTGAACCTATGGGTCCAAATTCCTTCTGCTCTGTGCAGGTGTGTGCACAGGTGCCAGGGAGGACAGGGCCAGTGAACATAAGCCCCTTGGGGCCCTCAGTCACCCAGGCAGCTCAGAAGGGAGAGGGAGGCTCTGTTTGTAGCTGGGCATGTCCCAAGGACATCAAGAGGCTCCCTAGCAGAATATGGCTGGGGGAGGCCCCCAAGTGGCAACAGCTAGAGACTGGAGCAGTCCCCCCCACCACACCCACCCCACACACAGGCCGCGCTGGAGCCCTGGCTGAAGGGCAGCAGGCAACAGGTCCAGAGACGACAGACCCAAGCTCCAATCCTGACTCCAAGTTTCACCTGCGTGACTCAGACAAGAGTCCCCTCTCAGCCTCAGCATCTCTGTTGGTCAGGCGGAGATACTGTTAGCTCGGACCTAACAAGCTGCCGTGAGAAGTAAGTGAGGTGAAGGATGGGGCTGCTTGGTGGGGCACAGGGACAGTAGGCTCAACGAGCAGTGAACGCTGAGCACTGGAGGGAGCTGACCCCACCCCAGGGCCCTGACATGGCTGCGAGCGGGAGCCACCTCACTACAAAAGGGCACTCACGGCATGTCCAGCGGGGACTGATGGGGCCCTGGGTCTAGTCTGGAGCAGCGCAGACTGAGGCCTGGGGCTATGGGAGTCATCAGAGGGCCCTGGGCACCTGTATTCACCTCTCCCCGTCCCAGCACCTCACAAAAACCACAGAAGAGTCAACACTCAATGCACACAAGGAAGGGAGAAAGCCAGATGGGAGGACCTGGGAAGCAGATGGACGAGTGGTCCTCACAGGGGTCTGAGAAAGCAAAAGCCCGGGCCAGCGCTGCAGAAAGCCAGGGGCAGCCCGGATGCACCTGATGAGCCCCCATCAGAGACTGGCAGCACTGTGCATCCCCAAAGAGGGGCATGGTGGGGACACAGGAGTGTGGTCTGTAATCAGCAGCTAGACCCCACAGCCATCCCTGCACATCCCCACGCCCCACTGCCTGGGTCCAGCGCCCACCCCCAGATCACCAGAGCTTCCGCTTGGCAGAGGGTCAAACCGAGGGTCTCTGGATGGGGAGATCCAGGCACAGCAGAGCGGGAGGACTCGCCGTGTGCAGCAACACGGACCTCTGACTGCAGAGGGAGGCCTAGGTGACTGCGGGTCTGAGAAGAATGGGAATGTCCCTTACCCTGAAGGGTTGACCCAGAAGGAACTCACAGTCCAGGGTCTAGAGAGACGAGGGGGTAGAGAGGAGTAGAGAGACGGGATGTGCCCTCCAATGCTGGGACCAATGCCTTTTATTTCAGGACCAATGGCTTATGGTGTGGAAAGGAAAATGACCCCATCAAAATAAACTGTCCTCATCCCCAGCAAGCCCTGGCCCGGAAAGGCAATGCGTTTCCACCTGCAATGCAGCCTCCTAGCCTGATTTTAAGAGGGACACTGATTCCTTAAAACGAAGAAGAGAAAAGACACAGTCTCTCTAGCTACTTGTAACCATGATCAGCAACAACTTTGGGAATCACTTCAAAACCAGTCTGACGGCCTACATTCGAAACCACGACAGCTCTTTCTTGCTAAGGTCAAGGAGAACCACTTTATTTGTATGTCTCTACTTACAATTTAATTAACTAGTCTCAGTTTAGCAATAAAACCCAAACATCAATCTCGGTGTGGAGAGTCACAAAGATATCATCATAAGGAGAAAAGTGGCTTGATCATGAGCCAGGGAGGCCTCACGTGTTTGCATTTCATTACACAGGATGGTCACCACCACTTCCTGGTGGTAAACACACTCCACACTTGAGCAGCTAAAAAGCAAAATGCTAACCGCAATTTTGCTGTTCCCACTCCCAGCACCTCAACGGTCCTGGGAAGGAAGCAACTGGGACAGACGCAGCGGAAGAGGCAGTGCCCAGCAGCTCCGCAGCAAGCGCTATGTCCAGCTCCACTCCCGCAAGGGGCGGGAGGCTAGAGGGCCAGATGCAGGGAGCCCTCTCCTGGTCCACCGAAGCTCGGCTGTAACTGGAGCACGATGGCTTTCCAAAAGCCGTACGACAGACTGGGCGGGGGTGGCCAGAGGATCTCAGAGGACCCTCTGCTCTGAACAGCAAGTTTTTTATGATTCTGTGCTAAGTACAGGCCTGGAAGGATGAGCTCTCAGAACAACTGTTAATGTTCCGTCTTCTAACGTAGGGCAGAATGTCCTCCGCGGTCATGAGCCAACTACACATCAGCACGAGCTCTGAAAGAATAAGCTACTCCTTTTGTCCTGCAGGGGGCTGAAGTGCGGTCCTACCTGAAGGCCACAGTCCAAAAGTGGGATGAAACCTGTCCCTCGGTTTTAAGAAAATGAATCTCTCTCTACTTGTTCAAGAGGAATACCTTAAAATGAGCTGAAATTGGAAGGAATGCAGGAAGAGCCGGGGAGGCAGCAGGGATTAGAAAGAAACAGAGTAGAGAAACAGGTGAGGGCCATGGAGGACCCCAGTGACAAGGCCATACCCCTCTTCCAAGGCACCACTCTGGGCACAGAGGCGTGATTCCGAGGGCCCAGGATGACAGTGAGGGGCCTGACAATAATCACCTGGGGCCTGGGGACCTCAGGGAAAGCCTGGCAGGTTCAGGACGGGGACAAAGACGAATGCGCCAGTGCTGGGCTAGTCTGGGTTTTAATGGCTCAGGGGCAGGAGGGGTGGGGGGATGTGAGCCCCAGGACCCTCTGACTCACGGAATCTTCCGTTCAGGCTTTTGCCAGCTTTTCACAGTGGAACCAAACATTTCAAAGCACCCTGGCAGGCATCACCTCCTTTGACCATCTTAACAACTTTGGGGTGGTGGAAAATAGATGTGAAGATTGTCGCTCCAGATCACAGCTCTTCCAAAGAGGAAACACAGCCTCTCCTCCCAGCACGATGGTCGATTGCTGGGAGAGGCCAGTGAACCCAAGGGGCCCACAGTTGAGTGTGCAGGGAAGGGTGTGCAGAATCAGCTGGGGGCGGGGTGGGGACAAGGCCACCAAGGCGGAGCAGGGTGGGAGAGGATTTACTTTGAGGCAAGACAATTCTCAGATGTAAGCAAGGGAGTCAGCAAGCATCCTCATCATTTATACTAGATACGTAACATTGTATTCTGTCACTTTCACAGGGGATGTAGCAGCAGCATAGGCTGCACTGGTAAAATTACAGAGCTTTTCCACACATGCAGATTTTCTATTCTATGAATTAAAGGGAAGTAGGATGAAGATTTGAGATCCTCAGGGAAAACAAAAGCTATGGAGAAAACCCAAAGAAAATCATAAACATCTGGAGACGAAAGTAACAACAGAGAAACTGCTTTAAATCCCCACTCCAAACATCCTCTTTAAGCAGGGGAGCGTCACCCATGAGCTATATTGAAGCAATGTGAAGCCACACAGGCTGCTGGAGCCCTAACATGCAGGCTGCTCCATTAAACACTTTATCCTTTAGTTCCCCAACATTTGCTGAGGCCACTCTAGAAACTGGGCATTGGTTACGGGGAACATCGGGATGAAAATGTAGGAATGTGCTCGAAGCCAAAAAAGCAGCAACGCCCACTCCTCATTTCAAAAGGGCACAATCGACCTTGTAATCTCCCAGTTCTCAGGGTCATGAGGTGGGCGGGCACCATAAGGCACAAGATGCTGGTCAGGAGTCCCAGGAGGAATCGTGGGGAGTGGAGGTAAAGGGCCCGACCACAGGCACAGCTGCAGGCTGCGGCTCCCAAGGAAACCCTGGAGCAGAGACAGGCAAGTCCCCTGAGCCCACAGGACACCCCAAGGCTGCCCAAGTGGGTAGGGAGGAACTGGGAGGGCTCTCTCCTGTGCACCAACCCAGGATGGGCAGTGCTGGAAGCAACCTGGAGATCATCCAGCCTGCGGGGAAGCTGAGATCAGAGATGGGCAGGACTCTGAGCATGGGGATGGGGCCCATTGATGCACTTTTGGGGCCGTTATGAAAAGTCAGCACAATGATACAGATAAAGAGCTGAGAACAGTGCCCAGTACACTGCAGGCACTTAATCAATGCTAGCTGCTATTATCATCATTCCCAGCAGCAGCCCAAGGCCAGAGTCAGGGACTGAGGCTGAACTAGAACCCAAGTGTATATTCCTAATATATTATTTTTGGGATTACATGAAACTTCTATTTCTTTGATTTTTGTTGTTGTTGTTGTTCTATATAATGCATCCCTCTTCCAAAAAATGCAACAAAATATCCATTTAGAGTTTCAGTGGAAAGCACATTAAATCAGCCTGACTTAAGAAACTCAGGACATCCATCCAACAAGAGAGCAAATTCCTGCCTGGGGTAGCCCGGAACCCAGGCTGCAGACAGGTCCAGCAAAATGATTCCAACAGACGAGGATAAGCAGAGTCACCTGGGCCACAGGATAAACACTCATGTTCAACTGTGAAGGCCTGCTACGCAGAAGGCCCGTGGGGACCAAGACTCTGCCTGAACCAGGAGACCAGGAGCACAGGAATGCAGCCCTTGCCAGCACACACAGCGCGCCTCCCAGAAAGTCCACACACCCCTTAGATCGCACATAACAGCAATTTTGCACGTGCCTTGCCAATTGTCATGTCCTTACGTCTCAAATGAAATATCACTATCATTTCAAACGCTCAGATCTGCCCTTCTGGAGCCTAATGAGGATGAGAGCCGGGGAGAGGGAGCCATGCTGCCCGTTCCCCGGCCTGGCTGCACTGCTGATTTATCCTCTGCTTCTCGGCTGCTTACTTTGTAGGGGTAATAAAACTATTTCCACCAGGGCGGTAATAAAGCTGAATCTAGTTTCCTAGCTGTAACTGAATTCTATCTTAAAAGAATAAGTCAATTTTAACCTTACAAGGTAGTCAAGACAACTTTCAGAGAAATTTCATTAAAATCACATTTAACCTGAATTAGAAACACAGGAAAGGGAAAATGTTCAGGTACATAAAGCCGTTTCCCACACAGGTGGAACCATTCTCCAGTACTGCGTTTTGTTGGCATTTTCTTCCTTATAGGTGAAAGTGTAAGATATGACTAATAACAACAGCCACTGTCACCTCGGTGCCCCTGACTTAGACTCAGCCAGTGTCTTCCACTCCAACCAACCTCACTGGGGGCTGGACAGAAGAGGCTGCCTCAGGTGCAGGCATGGACAGAGCCCTTGGCAGCTCAACAAGGTCCAACGTGGGAGAAGCAGAGCCCTTCAGACTAAACTTCCAACACTCAGCCCCACCATGGACCCATCCTGCTGTACAGTTTGTTGATGGTGATGATGGTGATGAAATGATGATGGTGGTAGTGATGATGATGATGAAATGATGGTGATAGTGATGATGATGATGATGATGGAAATGATAGTGATGGTGATGAAATGATGATGGTGATGGTGATGATGATGGTGGTGATGACATAATGATGGTGATGATGACATGACAGTGGTGATGATGGTGTTTATGATGCTGGTGATGACAATCATGATGATGGTGATGATGATGCTGATGGTGATGATAATGACAATAATGGGTACTAACACTGCATGAGACTTAAGTGTGCCAGGCTCTCCTGTAAGTACTTTACTCCCACGACCCATCATGCATGGGGAAACAAGGGCTAGAGTGGGGACATTCCTCACAAAGCCAATCCTCCAGTACACAACACAGCCAGAAAGTCAACCCAAGTCTGCCAGCTTCCAAAGTCCAAGCTGTTACCCCACAGAGCTGAAGAGTAGATTAGAATAAGCCAGAAATGTTCGAGAATTATTTCTAATAAGTCCTTTCCTCCTCTAACCCACAAACTAGTCCCCAAACCAAAATCTCCCATTGTTGCTCCTGGCCTGGCATTTTCGCTGTCACTCAGCCACCAAAATGTAGGGAACTAATTTCCTTCTAACTTCCCGGTGGGAGGTCAGCCTTTTCCTGAGGTTTCTACCAGTTTACAGGCACCAGCTTGTTTGCTCTACATGGAAGAAGGGACAGAAGGCTCTCCTGCCTCTCTCAACACCTGCACCCAGGCCTCACTCCAAGGGGCCAGCACTGGCAGCCCTGAGGTCATCAGGAAGCACCCTGGGCAGGGACAGGCTGCCTTCCAGATGCAGCCTTGCCCCCTGATGCAGCCCACCGTTGTCCTATCCCTCCTGTAGATACCAACCAGGTCAGGGTTGGGATGCTCCACACAGCAGGTGGGCAGATACACTGGACACAGAGGCTGCCTTACAAATCAGCCCCAACAAAGACTGGTCCTGAAATGTGGATCCAAGGGAGGTGTGAGAAGGCCCTGTCCTGGTTCAGGTCCCAGGCAGGGTCTCCAGGCCAACCGTATGAGAGAACTCTATACCTGGGGAGAGTTGGCAAGTGCCAGTTATCAAGGCCACACCCACAGCTATCTGCATCTGCTCCCTCCAGGCTAGAAAATGAATGGAGAGGGCTGAGAAAAGGGCACCTGACCCCAAGATGCTCACATCCTCAACCCACAGCACACTGAGAGCTCCACACAGAACAAACATAACAAACACTGGAAGGATCTCATTTCATCAACAGCCATCTATCATGAACCAGCATTCTGGACTAAGTCCTTAACGGTCATTTCAATGGACAAAATCCAAATTTGCTGGTGTTTTTTGGTGACCTTGATTATAAAGCTTCAAAGACTCGATTTCAAACAGAAGAATGAGGAGTCCCCTCTTCCTTCCCTCATGGCATTATTTTGATTTGGAAAATGTGAAATATTTGAAACTTGATTCTTCTGCTCCACCTGCCCAAGACATGAGTCATGCTTCCTGCTAATGGATGATAATGATGATCATTTCTTCCATGAGCTGTATCTTGGTCTAAACCCCACACTTCCAAGCTGAATGTTAGTGTTTCCCCAAAATTCCTATGTTGAAGCCCTAACACACAGTGTGGCTGTATCTGGAGATGGGGCTTCTAAGGAAGTGATTAAGATTAAATGCGATTGTGAGGGTGGGACCCTGATCCCACAGGATTAGTGTCCCTATAACAGATGGCAGAGAGCTCCTGCTTGCTCTCTCTCCCATTGCCACCCCTCCCCCCAACCGCCACCCCCACAGACACCCACCCAGGAAGGGCTATGTCTACATGTGAGCAAGAAGGCAGCCTTTTGCAACCCAACCCTAGGGGACAGCCCTCACCAGAAACCAAAGCAGCTAGAACCATCATCTTGGACTTGGGGCATCCAAAAGCATGAGAAACTAAACTGTGCTTTAAGCCACCAGCCTGTGGTATGTTATTATCAGTCCAAGCAGACACAAGCCATTTTATCTCTGGGGCAGGAAAGCCTTCCCAAGGGCTTCTCTGCCTCTCCCATGTGCTCTTACAATGCACGTGTAGCTCTGTGACACTTACCAGTCACTGTCGGAAGCAGCTGCCTTTTCATCTGTGCGGTCCCCAGGCCACCCTGCTGGAAACGCTCTGCAGAGGTGCGGGACACATGTTCTGTGCCTGCCCAGTGCCCTAGGCACAGCGAGCCAGCTGTGGCACACTACCAACCCAATTCAGAAGTACTCATGATGGCCCCAAGCCAGGAGGAACATCACAGAAGAAAACTCTTCAGGGACCCAGGAGCTTTGGGACCCCTGGGTCGAGGTCAATGTGACAGTGACATTTTTCTGGGATTCTGATAGCACCTTTTTGTCTTTGGCCTGAAGAAGGGGCTGCCTGCAGACCCCTCCCAGCAGGTATACCGCACCATCAAGCACATGGCAGAGTCCTTCTTGGGCTGGCATCTGGCTGTTTCCTGCTTATGTGTTATTGTCCCCAGCTCCAAGCTCTCTAAAGCCCAAGCTCCTGTGTGACACTTGCTTCATGCTACTCACCCTTGGCTCAACCCAGCAATACTTCCTCCTACCTCTAAGCACCACCAAAAACTGGTGTGGTTGGGCACAAATGAAAAGCAGCCTGTCAGGGAAGGTGGCAGGAGGGCAAGAAAGGGTTTTAGACAAAGGAACAGTCAGGAACAAAGGAAGCGCCAGGGCAGAGGCCTGAGAGTCCTGGCTGTGGTGTCACATGGCCTAGGGCTGGAGAATGAAGATCGGAGGGTCTGGGGTGCAACCGCCACTAGAGCAGGGGGAAAAGGAACTAGAGGGGAAGAAAACGCAAAGCTGATTAAGGAGCTCAAAGGCAGAAGTCAGAATCTCCTACAAGGTCAGATCAACGGGGCCGCCATCCTGGGTGGCCACCATCAGGCCTGAGACAGCCACAGAAGATGTGCTGTGGACGCAGGCTCACAGCCTAAGGTCTCACCACCTGGGGTCACCGCCAAGATCCAGCCAACTACAGGGCGGTCCACCTCCACCCGATTGTGAATACATTCACCACAGCAGTCAAGAAGTCCTAAGCCAGCCTTTCAGAGAATAATAAGAAAGCAAAAATGGGCCACAAATTGACGAAAACTAATGAACGGTAAGCTTCACTTCAAAGCAGTCACTGGGTGAGCAGCCTCACCGCGATGCCTGCACTGTGAAAAGTCAAATGAGAAAAGTTTGTTTATAGCTCAATAGAAGTCCTTGGCTACCAACAAGAATCTCTCCTGGAGGAGACAGGGTGGCCCTCCTCTGACACATCAAGCAACGGAAATGTGTGACCAGCATCAACACATTCCCCAGGAATATGGAAACATAAATGGCCTCAAACGCAGTGACCATGCCAATGAGATAAACCGTATCTAAAGTGGGTGTGTCTAAATGTGTGTGTGTGTATAGGCATGTGTATGGGGGGTGTGTGCATGTATAGGCATGTGTGTATACGGGACTGTGTGTAGGTGTGTGTGTAAAGGCATGTGTATAGGGGTGTGTGCATGTACAGGCATGTGTGTATACGGGACTGTGTGTAGGTGTGTGTGTATAGACATGTGTAGGGGTGTGTATATATAAGGGTGTGTGTATGTGCATATGGGTGTGTGTCTGTGTATAGATGTGTGTAGAGGGTGTGTGTATACATGGGGGTGTCTGTATGGGTATCTGTGTGTAGCTGTGTATGTGTATGGGGGGGTGTGTATATGGAGAGTGTGTATATAAGGCTGTGTGTGTGTGTATATTGGATATGTGTGTAGGTGTGTGTGTATACGGGAGTGTATATGTATATGAAGGTGTGTGTATATAGGTGTGTAGGTGTATGTGTGTAGGTGTGTATGTGTATGTGTATATGGGTGGGTGTGTGTGTGTACACAGGCATGTTTGTAGGGGGGTGTGTGAGTATACAGAGGTGTGTGTGTGTATAGGTTTGCGTGTATGTGTATACGCATATGTGTGTAGGAGGGTATGTGTGAATATGGGAAGGTGTGTGTTACAGGCATGCGTATAGGTATGTCTAAGTGTGTTTAGGAATGCGTGTGTATATAGTGGGTGTATAGGCATGTGTGTATAAGGGGGTGTGTTATAGGGGTATGTGTATATATGTGTATTGGTGTGTGCACAGGGGTATGTGTGTACAGACATGTGTGGAGGTGTGTGTATATATGAGGGGTGTGTGTGTATACGCATGTGTGTAGGGGGTATCTGTATACAGGAGTGAGTGTATATGTGTACAGGCATGTGTGTAGGGGTTGTGTGGATAGCAGTGTTTGTGTGTATAGGCATGTGTGTGGGGGTGTGTGTACAGCAGTGTTTGTGTGTATAGGCATGTGTGTAGGGAGTGTGTGTATAGCAGTGTTTGTGTGTATAGGCATGTGTGTATATATGAGGGGTGTGGATATATGGCAGGTGTGTATAGGTATGTGTATATACAGGCATGTGTTTGTGTATAGACACGTGTGTAAGAGTGTGTGAATACAAAGGTGTGTATGTATACAGGCATGTATGTATGTGTATGTGGCAGGTGTGTGTATACGGTGGGTGTGTATAGGCATGTGTATATGTATAGGGCTATGTGTGTATAAAGGCATGTATGTGTATGCATATATGACAGGTGTGTACAGATGTAAGTGTGTGTGTACATAGGGATGCGTATGTAGGTGTATATGTATATGGCAGGTATGTATAGATAGGGGTGTGTGTATATAGGCACTTGTACAGGTGTGTGTGTGTGTACCGGAGTGTGGGTGTATCTATACATGGCAGGTGTTGTGTACAGGCATATGTGTAGTAGGTGTGTGTATATAGGCATCTGAGTGTGTATACAGACGTGTGTATGTAGGTGTGTGTATGTGTATAGGGCAGGTGTGTGTATGCATGAAGGGTATGTGTGTATAAAGGCATGTGTGTAGTAGGTGTGTGTATACAGGCATCTGAGTGTGTATATAGAGGTGTGTATGTGTATATGACAGGTGTGTATGTATGGGGGTATGTGTGTATATAGGCACATGTGCAGGGGTGTGTGTATAGGAGCCTGCATGTGTACATGGCAGGTGTGTAGGGTGTGTATGTGTATATGGCAGGAGTGTGTATATAGGGGTGTGTGTAGGGCTGGGTGTGTATACAGGCATGTGTGTATGTATGAGGGTTGTGTGCAGGGGTGTGTGTATATAGGAGTGTATGTATATGTGTATGTGGCAGATGCGTGTATACACAGGTGTGTGTATGATGGGTGTGTGTGTATATACGCATGTGTGTAGGTGTGTATATATGAGGGTTGTGTGCAGGGGTGTGTGTATAGGACTGTGTGTATATGTGTATATGGCAGATGTGTGTATATGGGGTGTGTGTATGAGGGGTGTGTGTATATAGGCATGTGTGTAGGTGTGTATGAGGGTTGTGTGCAGGGGTGTGTGTATATGTGTATATGGCAGATGCGTGTATATAGGGGTGTGTGTAGGGGTGTGTGTAGGGGTGTGTGTATGTATGAGGAGTATGTATATAGGCATGTGTGCAGGGGTGTGTGTATAGGAGTGTGTATGTGTATATAGCAGATGTGTGTATAGGCATCTGTGAAGGGGTGTGTGTGTATATGAGGGTGATGTGTGTATAGGCATCTGTGAAGTGGTGTGTGTGTATATGAGGGTGTGTGTGTATTCAGGCATGTGTGTAGGGGTATGTGTGTATACAGGGGTGCATCTGTAGGTGTGTGTATATGTATCTGGTGGTTGTGTGTATACAGGCATGTGTGTGTAGGGTGTGTGTGTAGGGTGTGTGTAGGGTGTGTGTGTGTAGGGTTGTGTAGGATGTGTGTGTAGGGTGTGTGTGTAAGGTGTGTGTAGGGTGTGTGTAGGGTGTGTGTGTGTACAGTGTGTGTGTAAGGTGTGTGTAGGGCGTGTGTGTGTAGGGTGTGTGCGCGGTGTGTGTAGGGTGTGTGTGTGTAGGGTGTGTGTAGGGGGTGTGTGTGTAAGGTGTGTGTAGGGGGTGTGTGTGTACGGTGTGTAAGGTGTGTGTAGGGTGTGTGTGTGTAGGCTGTGTGTAGGGTGTGTGTGTGTACGGTGTGTGTGTAAGGTGTGTGTAGGGTGTGTGTGTGTAGGCTGTGTGTGTGTAGTGTGTAGGGGGTGTGTGTGTAAGGTGTGTGTAGGGTGTGTGTGTAGGGTGTATGTAGGGTGTGTGTGTGTAGGGTGTGTGTGTAGGGTGTGTGTGTGTGTAGGGTGTGTGTGTAGGGTGTGTGTAGGGTGTGTGTGGGTATGGTGTGTGTAGGTTGTGTGTGTAGGGTGTATGTAGGGTGTGTGTGTGTAGGATGTGGGTGTATACTTTAATTTCAAATAACACATTACATTTAAGGCCACATTCTTGTCATCTGTAACCTCGGGGAGCAAAGGGTAACCTAGAGCTCAAGCCTGGGTCTGAATTCCACTTCACCCTACTCAGAACTCACCCCTGGAGGATTACCAGATAAATACGGAAAAATCAGTGAACTCTGGATTTCAGTGTGTGTCAAACACTGCTCAGGGCATACTTATATTAAAAAATTGTTCACTGTTTATATGAAACTGAAGTTTAACTAGACGTTCTCTATTTTTATTTGCTCAGTCTGGCGCCCCTAGCCCTTGGAGGTTCCGTGGGGTTAGAAGGTAGAGAGATGCAGTTGTTCCCATTTTTTACTAAAGAGAGGAGAAGGCACACTTTGCAGGAGAAAACTCAGAAGGCACATGGCTGTGGTCCATCCTACATCCCCTAGGCGGCCCTGGCGACAGCTTCGATGCTGTTGCTGGGAAGGCCTCTGGGCTGCTGCTCCTTCCAAGCTAAGTTCAGAACAGCTTAGCAACTATCAGGTTTTGCCAGCAGCTCCTCCTGACCCATGAGGGCCTCCCAGCCTTAAGTCCCCTCACGGGTGGAGCCCACCAGAACCGGGGCCCCAGGGAACAGCTCTGCCCACCACCCTCATCCAACGGTGCCCTGGCACCATCACTGTGGCACCAGAAACAATCCATGAGCCTCCCTTTTAGTGCCAGTGTCACCCCCAATGGGACAGTTCTCTGATCTGAAATGCAGTTGTTTATGATCTAATCTTAAATCTGAAAAAATCAAGAATGGACATAATCAAATGGACACATCTGCTGAGGTTTCAAATATTCTTTTTAAATACTGAAAAAAAGTTCTCTATGGGTTTTTTAAATCAAAAAATGTAGCAAATATCTCATTTATACAGACATCATCTATGTCACAAAAGATGCATGACACTGAGTACCAGGTGGGGCTGGCCCCAGAATTCACAGAGGGGCTCTGACTCCAGCCTTTGGAAAGGCGAGGGCTGAAAGCCCACTCCTCTGGCCATTCTATCTTGGGGGCAATCAGGGATCATGTGATTTCAGAGGTTAACATCAGACGTAACAGATGTAACAAAATGTACAGGGGATGTCATTAGGCTTCACTGCAAAAATGTGGAATCCCAAGTATGTGTAAGCGTTCTCGATGTAATACGGAGTGGAAATCTCATCGTGTGCTTTATACGTTGAAATTCTATCAGTTGGAGAGTAAATGTACATTTATTATTACAGCAGTAAATTACTAAATAATTGGTGCGAACTGTTGATTTTATATACGAAATCCTTTGTTAAGTAGGGAACAGATTGACAATTAATAGAAATATTGAGAACACATTAGCTAGATAATTTTAGAATGAACAGCATATCCTCTTTGAGCCTACAAATGCTTATTAAATTTTAAGTAACACAAGGCAGGATAATACAGATTAGGTGACATTCTAATTCTATTTTTTGTGGAGTTGCTGGACACATGCCCTATTCTAACATAAAACAAAATAAACTTTAAGACTTATATTTAATTTTTAGTTATTTAATTCCACTTAGCCATGAGCCTTGTTTCGAGAATTTTTCAGAAAAATTATTCTTCCTGAAGAAAAATGCCAAGCCCTTAAAATATTCCAAAAGATTATATAAAAGAATTAAATGTGGGGTAAAACTCCAGATTTATGCTCTTATCTCTGAAGTCCTTTCTAGGCTGGTGCCTATGGAGCTCGGCAGCACTACCCACCAAATACCCACTTAGAATCATCCACAGGTTCTCGGAAGCTGTGACCTGAAGCAAAACGACATATAATGAAACCAATTTTACCATAGGCTGATTGATTGAAACAAGAGGTAAGTTTCAATGGCATATTTCTGGTCACAAAAACATCACCCAAATTTTTTTTTTTTCTTTTTTGAGATAGAGTTTCACTCTTGTTGCCCGGGCGGGAGTGCAATGGCGCGATCTCGGCTCACTGCAACCTCCACCTCCTGGGTTCATGTGTGTGGGTCATTTTATTTGAAAAAGGTGTTTGGAGTTATTAAAAAAAAAAAAAAGAAAAAAGAAAAAAAATACAATTTCAGTTGTAACTTCCTCCAGACAAGATTTTGTTTTGCTTCTCACTAGCATTCTGGGGAACTCCAGCACAGAATCATCATAATTGAGGTTCAAACAACCCTGATCCTCTCAGGTTGGAACCTAGATTTTATGAGGGTATATCACTTCCACTTTGCCCTCATGTGTCACTATTCTGAGTCTCACAAACTATATGGGCATTTCTCAGATCCCTGTCCTGACTAAACAGGTTGGATGCAAGCACTACATGAGGTGCCCAAACCACAACTAGCTTTGGGATGATTTTTCTTCTGCATCAGGAAACACACACCCAGAACACCGGTGGCTTTAGAGCTGGGCATACCTAGCCAGGTCCCAGCTTCACTCGGGCCCAGGAAGTCCTTATTTTGTAGATAGCAGTTCAATGCTTTTAAGACATAAGACATTTATTTTTCTTTCCTTTTTTTTTCTTTTTGCTTTGTTGGCTTAATTTAAAAAAACAAAAAAGTCTTATCCAGTGGGAAATGGGGTTGAAATTATCTAGCCTGCCACGACTGAAAACGCACGTTCCTCCTACTCTCACCTTTTTCTTTCACTCCAAATTCAGTGGCTCCAGTCACCCTCTGATTCTGTGGGAACTCATACAATGTCTGTCCCGAAGGATACACGGGGGTTCCCAGGGAGTTCCCCATCCGCGGGCTTGCCTGTCGCTTTACTCCCCGCCCAGCACACACCCTCGAAGGCTGCCGCTCATCCTCCTTTCCACACGGCTTCCATTACAGACACAGCCCTCCCTCTTCATTCTCAGCACCTTCGTGTCTCCACGGCAGACTTTTACTAAAGGCTTAGGGATGACAGAGAAAGGTCACACTACTACTCAAGATAGGAAGAAACTACTCAGAAGTGCTTTTGAGAGATTCTTTCACAACTCCTTACCACAAGAAAACAAGAGTGATGCGGCCCCTCTTCCGATCTGCCCTCTCACCCCTCACCAGGCTTCCCTCCATCCCCAAGACCTCCCCATCCTCCAGCTCTCTGCTCCCTCCTGATGAGCCCTTATCCTCGCGCCACCACTGCTGAAACTTCCGCTTGACTTTGCAGAGCAATTCAGCTCTTTTCTGAACTATTCCCATCTGGGCAATGTCCTCAAAACCTCCATTCTTAATCAGCAAGTCCATGAAGATGTTTTCCTTCACCGAATTATCAAAGTTTTCTGAAGTAAATGCTGTCCTTCTCCTAAAATGCAGAAAAGAGGGAGAGGCTTGGTTTTTTGTTTGTTTGTTTGTTTTTGAGACAGAGTCTTGCTCTGTCGCCCAGGCTGGAGTGCAGTGGTGTGATCTCAGCTCACTGCAAGCTCCGCCTCCTGGGTTCATGCCAGTCTCCTGACTCAGCCTCCCCAGTAGCTGGGACTCCAGGCGTTAATTTTTTGTATTTTCAGTAGAGACAGGGTTTCACCATGTTAACCAGCAGGGTCTCAATCTCCTGACCTCGTGATCCGCCTGCCTCGGCCTCCCAAAGTGCTGGGATTACAGGCGTGAGCCACCACGCCCGGCCTGAGAAGCTTGGTTTTTTTTAAGAAATTTTTTCTTCCTAGAATGTCCTCTGCCCTTAAAAAAATCTTTACAATCCCTGCAAAAGTTCCAACCCACAAATCCTTTCTCTAGGAGGCAAGTGATGAAACAGGTGAGGGGGAGCTTCACGAGGCCAAGGCCTGCAGATGCTTCTCCCAAGCTTGTTCAGGGATGATGGCGCTCACCAGCCCGAGAGCTCAAACGTGAGAAATTCTGTCTATTTACTGCTTTAGCAGCCTGGGTATTCTTATTATGAGGCCATGATAGAAATTCCTTAAGGTTTCATCAGAAGAACAGGAACAAGTTAGTTTAACCTCTTAATGGCAACACACATCTTTCTCTGCTGTGAAGCACTGATTCTTTAAACAAAAAATTGCCATATGAAAATGGCCTACTCAGAGGCTGCGCTGAAAATAAAAATATGATTTACTAAAAAGTATAGATTTCATTGGGGTTCCTTTGGTTATTGTTGCTGCTCTCTTAAACAATCATCCAGCAAATTCACAATGTGCTTCTTTCTAAACCACAGCACCAGAGAAAATCAATTCAAGTATTTCCCAAACTGCAGCACTGGAACAAACGAGCACTAACCACAACTTTCTAATCTCCACGAAAACATGAAATACGCCTTCCAAAGGACACAAGCGGAAAAGGAGGAACCTGCTCAGAACGTGTAATTCACATCTACTGCAAATCATATTTCAAAGAACTCAGTGAGGCTGGGGAATGCTTGTGAAAGTGCTGGCAGGGAAAAGAATCCAGCCGTACCCAAACAAGACCTCAAGGTGGAGCATGCGATGAGCGCACATGAACGCACTGACGGAGGCAAAAACAGTATTTTTAACAGATGATAGGTTGAAAAGCAGCTAAACGTAATACTGAAAGTATTATCAGAAGAACTGCAGACAACTTCATAATATGGAAATCAGGTAATAACCATTAGACACAGAGTTAAAAATCAGATTCAATCAAAGAACGAAATGGAGTTTGTAATTTGTAGGAGTCCATTTTAGAATATCACTCAGCAGTTTCCCAAACCGAGCACCTTACCTGTGAAGACTGCTGTTACGGCCTTCCGTGCTGAAGGCGCAGGGAGGGGAAAAGGCACAGTGACCTGCAACGCTCAGCGGGCAGGGCCCTGCAAGGCACGTGGCCAGGGCTAAGTTTCCAACAAAGTGCAATTTGTCTCCACATTCTGTGAAATAATTTGCCAAGTGGGCATGGGACTCTTTGTGAAAGAGCACGTCTCTTTTCCATACCTCATCACTGACCAGCTGGTATCACAAATACATGCCCAGTTCTGCTTGGCATCACTTGGTTAATGCTCTGTTCATTAATTTAACAAACTATCAGGAGAATATGCCTGGAACGGGCAAGCATTTTCTCTCAACTTCCATTTAATTAAACTCTGCTATTGTAATATGACAGTCAGCACATTGCAGGGGGAATTATTTTAAAGATGAAGGTAAAAAGTATTTCAAAGCCCCCACTTAAACATGAAAGCATAATCTAAAATTGCCTGAGCACACACTATAATTTTTCTATAATATTAAAGATGTTATTTCCAGACTCAGTAATTAGTTAGATTCCATGGAGAAATTATTCTAGCATCCTTGATAGAAAAATGATGCACAGAGGCAGGGAACAGAGTACCGAAGGACCACCATAAACAACCATCCGTCACCTAGATTATGACAATCACCAGGCTTAATAAAGAGTGAGCACTGCCTGCTTTGGGTGCACACTCACTACTCTCCTGCAAAGTGAATGTACTGAATTCTGATGATATCACCTTAATAAGAAGAAATAAGAGCAGCTCACGCACCAGCAGCTGTCTCAGAAGGATGCCCATGAGGGATGCTGAGCAGGCCAGGATGCTACCGGCGGATGAGGACAGCACCCTGTCCCATCGAGGGCTGAGGGCCACCTCCCCCCGCCCACAGAGAGGGGCTGCGCGGGAAGCTGGCTTACCATCAATCCGGCTCACGAGTTCTTCTAACATTTTCACTTTCATTTGAATCCCAGGTTGGGCAAAGGTGTAGTTGTCCTAAGGAAAAAATAATTATGTGAATCACATGCATATAAAATAAAACACACTTTCCAAAAGGGAAAAAGGCAGCTGGGATAAAGTGAACAGCTTTATAATAGGACGAATTCACAGACAGAGATTTTATCTTGAGAAACAAATAAGTGGATATACCCTGCAAAGCACAGCACTCGCAGCGCCGCTGAGTGCTATTTTGAGAAGGGAAAGGCCAGTATTTCCTGATGTCAGGTGACGAGCACGCGCATCTCAGGGAACACTGAATGGTACATTTCTATTTGTAAATGTAAGACACTTACATCTAAATTGAAAAACAGGCAACCAATGAGCAAATGAAAGCTCATTGACCAGAACTGTCTGCGGGAACTGACCACTTCACTGGCCATCTGGACCCCGAGCACTCAGCCCTGCCGGAAGCCAATGGCAAAGGTGCCCAGTGCTGACAGCACCATCATCGTGGCCACAATCCAAGTGCTAATGACACAGTCACTGCATGGGTGAAAACAGTGGACATGTGACTTCACTCTCAGAGATATAGTTGATTGAACTCAGGTGAAGTTCAGACACTAACATAGGAAGGTCTGCATAGCATCAAAGGGAAGGGGGCCTGGGCAGTTTCAAGTCAAACAGCCCAGGAATGGGGTCCCAGCTCTAGGACTCAGAAGCTGTGTGTCCTTAGCAAGTAACATAACCTCTCTGGGCTTCCGTTTCATTACCAATAACATGAGAGTAATAACACGCTTTCTAGGACCGTCTGAGGTCTCAAGGAAACAAGCAAGTGGAATGTGGAAGAGATTTCAAGACACAGCAGGTACCGGGGCAGTGACAGGTCTATTTACTCCTGCTGTCACCACCTAGGCGAGCACGCACATGACACTGGGGGGTGCTGCCAGAGAAGACTGGTCACACTGCCTCATCCCACAGCAGGAACACGAAGAGGCAGCTCCCATTAACAAGAGATGGGCATTCCCTATGGAGGCTGCCCTTTGGGCCTCAGCCGGTGCTCGGGGGCATTTTCAGAAGGAGGATTTCAACCAGACTCGTGGTTAACAGACTTAATCTGTACCCAACAGCAGTGAATGTGGAAGGCAGAATAATAACCAGCCCCAAAGATGCCCAGGTTCCACTCCCTGGAACCTGTGGATGTGTGGCCTTACATGGCAAGGGGAACCAGGGTTGCAGGTGGAACTAAGGTTGCTAGTCCATGAACCTGTGGAGAAAGAATCGGAAGGCAGGGAAGCGACAGGTGCTGTGCCTGTGGCTCATGTGGGTTCTGGCCTAGGCTTCGAACGCTTTAGTGAGCACACAGGGCCTCTGGCCCGGCCAGCACTGGGAGATGACTGCCTGTGGCAGCTCTGCCCTCAGTGAGTGACACTGGGGATGGCCCCATGAGCCTCAGCTAGGGGAAGCCAGGCAGGCCACTGGCCTCAGTAAGGGCACAGGGAATGCAGTCTTGGTCCAAACAGGAGGTGTTGGGCACAGGCAACTGCAGCTCACCAGGCGGGCTCAGGCCACCAGGCAGGTGCTGGCTTGTAGCAGGCAGCGTCAGGGCAGCCTTTCCGACAGTAGGGGATGAACTGCTGCCTGTGCGCCGGAGGGGGCAGGGGTCTGTGGGCACCACCTGGCAGGAGGGAGGTGCTGCTTTCCGTGGCAGGGGGGCAGGTCTACACGGACAGATGTCCACATGGAACCCAGCATTCAGAGCCCAGGAGGAAAGTGGAAGGACTGATCTGGACTTCATACTGACACTCCTTTTCCATAGGCTCAGGACTGGAAAACGGTTCGAGAACAACGTTCCTGGAGGTGGTCAACCAAGCAGGCCTCCCTGTGCTGTGAGGGGACGCGGCCACGGAGTTACAGAATCCTCACAGAATCCGCATGTGGAGGAAGGGTGACAGGGCACACAGCAAGGATGTCAGCCCTCGGGAGGCCCCAGTGATGTGGAAATAGCACTCACAGAACCCCCAGCTCCAGAACCCAGGAGGGGACCCCAGGTAAGACAAACGTGGAGCTGAGCGACTGCCTTCGGGCCAGCAGCATTCCCAAGTCTGGAAAGTCAAATGTGAACACACGCAGCCAGCACTCTCTATGTTTCTTTCTCTCTCTCTCTCTCACACACCCACACACAGAGCACGCACACACACGCAGAGCACACATGACATCTCCTAACAAGAGCAGGCACAGTGGCACACAACACAAAAAATGCCTACAAGGCCCTGAGGATTTTTCTTTCCCTAGAAATGGAAAATGAGCCGAGTCAGACCTGCCGGCTTGCTGAGGGATTTCTCCCAGGTGGATTTCAAGTGACAGGCTCTGGATTCCAAACTGTCACATCTCTGAGGGCAGAACTGCAAAAACTCCGTTTGCCACCTTCACTTAGAATGACGCCAAGGCCCTCCAGTGACCTTGGGTAGCAGGAGGGATGGGCTCCGGGGAGAGGATCTCTGGAGTGACTGCTCCGGGGCCTGGGGATGATGTCGTGGGCCGATTCAGGGATAAGCTTGGAGGCCTCCTGAATTTGGCTGTCCAAAATATGGCATTTAATGGGCAGGACTTTTAGGCCCTGAAGGAGCTGCGATGGTGTCAGTGAGACCCAGGCACCTGTCTGGCTGAGATGGAGCAGTAGCAACAGTTAAGGACAAATTGTGAGCTTTCATATATTTGAAATTTAACAGGAGTAAGAAATTTTGCCTCCAGACTTGAATTCCTTTGATTGTCGTCATCGTTGGACCTGAACTTGCAATGGTTAGCCTTTAAGACTTAACTTCTCCCCAGAGATTGGATAACAGAAGCAGACTGATGTTAAAATTTAGGGCATACCGTGTGTTGCAAGTTTACGTCATGTCATTTAACCTCGTGGAGGAATTCTGATGAGCCCAGTTGAACAATATAGCTGTGAAGAATTAAGGGTGAGAAGTAAACCAGAGAGTGGTGTGGCAGCCTCCAGTACACAGAGGTCCTAAGATTATTTAATTAATGTCCTATTCAGACAAATTCCGGAGCCATGGGGAGCACATTCTAACCACCCCATTGGTCTCTTCTGAGGGACTGCGCTCTCTTCCACTCCAAGAGAGGCCACGCCCCTGGCTGTCCAGGGCCCTGATGGTTATGTGAATAACAGACAGACCTGGAGTCAGCTTCCACGCGGAGGGAGCGCAGCTGCTGCCTCTCCTGGACTTGCTCTAGCCGCAGAAATGCTCGCCCCATGGAGGCTAAAGGTGGGTTCAGCCCCTTGCACTTCTCAGAGGCTCCACAGCAGGTGGGCAGGGCCCGGCCCGCAACACTGGCTCTGATGGGGTGGGTGAGCCTGATGGGTCCTGGGATCAGTCAGCCATTCAGCGGCTCTCCCACTAAGACAGGGTTTCTGGCTCTCATTTAGCAGAAATAAAAGTTATTCTTTGGCCTCCATCTGCCACAGTTTAGTTTTATTTCTCAATTTGTTCAAAACCCAGGTAGGGAAGATGGGTTCTCAGAAATTCAAACAATTAAAAAAAAGAATGACACCTGAGAGCCAATAACGAAAAGGTCTGCATTTTGAAAGAGAAAATGTTTGCGTTTTGAAAGACCTGCAAAGACTGACAGCTATGGTCTTGGTATTCTGGCTTCAGGCTAGGGGCGGAGAAGGCCAGCCTTCAGAAGGCTGTAGCAGGGATGCCCAGCCCCACCTCCGGAGGGCGAGGTGCCAAGGCTAAGGCACAGGGGGGTTCTGTCTGGGCCCTCCTGGCTCGGGAGGTGAGCCCAGGCTGCAGAAGGCCCCACTCTGGGGCCAGGAAACCTTCGAGGGCACTCTAAGGAGGCAGACACCGTGGCCAAGGAATCCAGAGCCAGGCGGCTGAGGAAAGGAGTAAGAAAAGAATGCCCCATGGCCCTTGCAGCAGCCTGTCCCAGGGAGGCACTGACCGCCCAGGCCCTCCCAGCAGCCTGCTGCCCACAGGCTCCACCAAGGCCCCCGGGGTAGACCACAGGCTCTGTCTGCTTAAGGCCCGGAAACCAGATTTGCCCTCGGGATACCCCAGCCCAGCACCCCGCCTCCCACACCTGGCACCCATATCACCTGTGCTGGTGAAAATGTACCTGGGCAGCAAAACAGGAACTAAGCAAGAATACTCTACACTTATAAAAATGTCATTAGTAATAATATTAACATTATTCCCTTCATAAAAAGTAAATCTGCATATCCTTTCCAATTGAGATCTGGTATCTTTAAAAAAGGATATAATTTACAAAACGTATGTGTCAGAGGGAAGAGAGGAAGGGCTGAAGACAATGACCTTTTGTGAAATGTTTCACAGAAGGTAAAGTTTGTGAATATAAATTTTTTATATTTAAAATTTTTTATATTTCTATAAAAAATATAAATTTTTATATTTCTATAAAAATATAAATTTTTTATTTCTATAAAAATATAAATTTTTTATTTCTATAAAAAATATAAATTTTTTAATTTATTTAAAAAATATAAATTTTTTTATTTATATAAAAAATATAAATTTTTTACATTAAGGCTCAGCTTGCCTTACACCTGTTGCCATTACAACATCACACTCCTCCCGATAACAAATAACACTTTCTGCACTTTTCAGAAGAAAAGTAGAGTAAAATTTTCTTAGGGAGCATTTTAGAGAAGAGTTGAAATATAAATTCCTATCAGCTCACCTGGAAGTACCCAGAGTCAAACCTGCCAGCTCAGGGAGAACTTAGACTCCCTCCTGCCTCTCTGACAAAGCGCTCTTCCACCTGGACCAGGGATCCACCCCCCCCACGAAGTCCAGCCTCTTCTTTCCGGGCTAATCTCACTGTAACATAGTGTCTTCCCCACGCTGAAACCAAATATGCCTTCCCCACCCAGGCCTTGACCTGCCTCTGAAACACCTCAGCAAGTCTTTTCTGCAAGCAATGGCCTGAGAGACTTCCATTTCCTTCAACTCTTAAAAGACTCCCTTCCACGTCCTCTCGGGGGCCCCTGGCCACCAGCCCTGAACAAAGAAGCTGGGCTCTGACCATGCAAGGACAGAGCTAGGAAGCCTCCGGTCACAGCTGCACTCCACTGTCAGCCATTAATACATTAAAGCCATTAATGCATCAGTCCAGCGGAAGGCAGAACCACATCAGATACTAGTTCTTTCATCTGTTCAACTCTGAAAGCCTCCTACGTGATAGAAAATCAAGTCCTGAGTATCGATGTGTGCAAAGGAGTCAAACACGCAGGCCTGGGAATGCTATCCCCGGAGAGTCCTGCTTGCAAGGCCGGTGCTCGGCTGGTGCCTAGAATGTGGGTTTCGGGAGAGTTCCCACGATTCCCTGACTGATCTGGATGACTCGGCAGGCCTACACTGTGCAGGGTGGTTCACCCTGGGCACCTGCTCTCCTCCTGGGAGGCTGCATTTGGGCACATGCCAAGCAGAGAGCATCCGCATGCCCAGTCCCCAGTAACATCCTCTGTGCTGAGTCTCTAATGTGCTTCCCCAGTAGGCAACGTTTCAGATGGGTCATCCCAGCCCCACACTGGAGGGACCCAGCGTGTCCTGTGTGACTCTGCCAGGAGGGGGCTTGGAAGCTCATACCGCTTCCTCTGGACTTTACCCCTTGGTGGAGTCTCCTCTGCATCCTTGCACTGTGAGGAATCACAGCCACGAGTGTGGCTCTGTGGGGTGGTCTTGGGATCCCCTGACACAGACAGGGGGAAAAGTGGACAGGCAGACAGGGCCCTTCTGTTCACAGGGATGACAGCCTGGCAGCTGAGCTAATGTTCACCACACGCCAGGCAAGTACATATTTACTGCTAACGAGGACTGGGTGGCCACACCATCATAGCACAGAACCAGGGCTGGTCCTGGAAGGCCACTTGGAGGGTGTGAGGTCTGAGCAGAGATGAGAGAGAGGGTTCAGGCACCATGCAGCAGAGCCCCAGCAGCCCGAGGGAGCATGTCACATCCCAGAAACGAAATGGAGGCCAGGGCAGCTGGAGGGCAGCGAGGGAGCCGTGGCTGAGGCAGGAGGAGACCATGCCGAGGCTGGAAGGCCATGTCGGAGGCAGCGGTGGGACCCAGGCAATGCTCTCAAATGCAGGTAATGAAATGCAAATGGAGGCCACTGCAGGTAAGAGATTTGCATCACGGAAAGATGATGTAGAAACAACGGAACGAGCCAAATGAGGATGGAGGGGTATCATTCATGAGGCAACTGCAGTAATCCAGGCAAAGTGACCACACATGCTTCCCACGGAAGACAAAGTCAACCCCAACTGTCCACACTGCTTTCTGCTGAGCTGACTGGTCGGCTCATGCACCTGAACGTAGGACTTGCCATTTATTCCTATTAGCTCATTCATTTGATTGGTTTCCGGCTGGCACTGCAGGCAGCTGAACCCGTTCTGAATCTTGATTGTGCCGTCTATCACATTCGCTGTCCCTCCCAGCTGAGAGGCACTGGTTAAACGGATCCCCTTGACGTCTTCACTACAGTCTCTGCCAAGAGGAGGGAAGGGCAGGGCCAAGGACGGGGCTCTGCAGCACGCTCTCAGAAAGTGCCCTCAGAGCACAAAGGTGTCATATTCTATGCAGCCTTGTTTAACCAACCCCCTGCTTTCCTACCTGCCAGGTTCATTTCTCTCATCTTCTGTGTTCCCATCTGTGAAATGGAGAGAGGAAGGGCTCCAATCACAAGGACACAGGGGGTATTGAGTTACTGTGTCTAAAAGAACCTAAGACGACATCCATACAAAATGCAAACCCAACCTCCCCCTAATTCCGCACCTTCCATGATGTGTCAGCCATCAAACGGTGGTTTAAGGCTGAAGGCTCCCAACCCAGCCAGGCCACAGGAACCAGCGCCTCTGTAAACCACTGGAAACGTGGCTGTCACTTGTCTTCAGACACGGGCCAACCAGCAGAGTAAAGCGGCACACCAGCAGGAGGAGGCCATCCACGGTCACTTCCAGACGCACACTGCGAGGAGCAGAGCTGTCACAAACGCCGGCGAGGGAGGGAGACAGTCAGTAAGCCAACGGGAAGAGAAGCAACTGCAGCGGGAGCAGTGGGCTGAAAAGGTTCCAACTGCAGGATTTCAACTAAGTCACATTCTGGCAAAGGCGAAACTACGGAGACGGTAAAAAGCCCAGGGGTTGGGTGGGAGGGGATGAACAGGCAGGGCACGAGGGTGTTCAGGGCAGGGGACGACACTGTGTGACACTTTCTTGGTGGACTCATGTCACTGCATACCTTTCAAAACCCACAGAACCTACAACACAAAAAGCCTACAACTGGTGTAAACTGTGGACTTTAGTTGACAATAATGTATCGATATTGGCTCCTCAATTGTAACACATATGCCACACTAAAGTCACCGATGTGAGATGCTAATCACAGGGACGCTGGGGCTGAAGGAGGACGCTGAGGAGTGCATGGGGCCTCTCTAACCTCCTGCTCAATTTTTCTGTAAAGCTAAAACTGCTCTAAAAAAACCAAACTCCATTAATTTAAAAAAATAATCAATTCATCCGAAGAAGGTAGGGAAAACAGAACAAATAAGAAAAGATGAAACAAATAGAAAGTAAATAGGAAAATGGCAACCTAAACCCCAACCGTATAAACAATTAGGTTGGACAGATTAGATGAATATATATATGGTCTAAACATACACTAAAAAGTTAAGAAAGCAAACTGCAAGAATAAACTATCTATAAGAGTACATTTTCAATAAAACATACATTTCGTGGCCGTGCGCGGTGGCCCATGTCTGTAATCCCAGCACTCTGGGAGGCCAACGTGGGCAGCTCGCTTGAGCCCAGGAGTTCAAGACCAGCCTGGAAAACATGGCGAAACCCCATCTCTACCCAAAAATATAAAAATTATCCAGGTGTGGTGGCAAGCACCTATAGTTCCAGCTACTCAGGAGACTGCGGTGGGAGAATCACTTAAGCCTGGGAGACAGAGGTTGCAGTGAGCTGAGATCGCACCACTGCACTCCAGCCCAGGCGACAGAGTGAGACCCTGTCAAAAAATAAAAAATATATATATATATATTTTGGGTGTGGGTGACTCTGTCACATTTTGGCAATTCTCTTAATATTTCAAACTTTTTCATTACATCTTTTATGGGTATCTGTGACGAGTGATCTTTGATGTTAACTATCATAATTGTTTTGGGGCACCACAAACCGTGCCATGTAAGACAGCAAACTTAATCAATGTTTTGTATGTGTTCCAACTGACCCGCTGACTGGCAGTTCCCCATCTCTCTCCCTTTCCTCGGGCCTTCCTATTTTCTGAGACACAACAATATTGATATTAGGCCAAGTAAAAACCCTACAATGGGTTAAGTAAAGTGTTCAATTAAAGAAAGAGTTGCACGTTCTCTCACTTTAAATCAAAAGCCAGAAAGATTATGCTTGGTGAGAAAGGCATGCAAAAAGCTGAGACAAGCCAAAAGTAGGCCTTTTTTTTTTTTTTTTTTTTTTTTTGCCAAACAGCCAGGTTGTGAACGCAAAGGAAAAGCTCTTGAAGGAAATTAAAAGTGCTACTCCAGTGAACACACGAATGTTAAGAAGGCAAAGCAGGCTTCTTGCTGATGTGGACAAAGTTTCAGCAGTCTGGAGAGAAGATCCAAACAGCTACACATTCTCCTAAGCCAAAGCCTAATCCAGAGCAAGACCCTAACTCTCTTTAATTCTATGAAGGCTGAAAGAAGTGAGGAAGTTACAGAAGAAAGGATGGAAGCTAGCAGAGGTCAGTTCATCAGGTTTAAGGAAAGAAGCTGTCTCCATAGCATGAAAGTGCAAGGTGAGGCAGATGGAGAAGCTGTAGCAAGTTCTCCAGAAGATCTAGCCAAGATAATTGATGAAGGTGGCTACTCTAAACAATAGATTTTCCATGTAGATTAAACAGCCTTCTACTGGAAGAAGACACCATCTACGACTTTCATGGCTAGAGAGGAGGAGTCAATGCCTCACTTCAAAGCTTCGAAGGACCAGCTGACTCTCTTGTTAGGGGCTAAAGCAGCTGGTGACTTTAAGTTAAAGCCAAGCCTCATTTACCATTCTGAAAATCCTAGGACCCTTAAGAAGCACGCTCAGTACTCTGCCTGTGCTCTACAAATGGAACAACAAAACCTGGATGACAGCACATTTGTTTACAGCAGGGTTTACCAAGTATTTTAAGCCCACTGTTGAGACCTACTGCTCAGAAAGAAAGACTTTTTTCAAAATATTCCTGCTCATGGACAATGCACCTGGTCCCCCAAGAGCTCTGATGGAGATGTGCAGGAAGATGAAAGTTGTGTTCATGCTGATGCCATATTCGTTCTGCAGACCATGGATCAAGGAGTAATTTCAACTTTCAAGTCATTATTTGAGAAATATACTTGATAAGGCTATAGCTGCCATAGAAGTGATTCCTCTGATGAACTGGGCAAAGTCCACTGAAAACCTTGTGGAAAGGACCTGCTTTTCTAGATGCCATTAAGAACATTTGTGATTCATGGGAAGAGGTCAAAAAACCAACATTAACTGGACGTTAGAAGTTGATTCTAACATTCGTGAATGACTTTGAGGGGTTCAACACTTCATTGGAGGAAGTAACTGCAGATATGGTGGAAATAGAATAGAATCAGAAACAGAGTCTGAAAATGTGCTTGAATTACTGCAATCTCACAGGAAAATTTGAATGGATGAGAAGGTGCTTCTTACAAATGAGGAAAAAAAGTGGTTTCTTTTTTTTTTTTTCTTTTCCCAGAATGACTGGACTCCAAGAAAGTGGTTTCTTGAGACAGAAGCTATTCCTGATGAAGATGCTGTGAACATTGCTGAAATGACAACAAAGGATTCAGAACACTCCATAAGCCTAGTTGATAAAGCAGTGGCAGGGCTTGAGAGAACTGACTGCGGTTTTGAAAGAAGTCCTGCTATGGATACAATGCCATCAAATAGCTCTGCAAGCTACAGAGAACTCTTTCAGGAAAAGAAGGCTCCACTGACATGGCAAACTTCAGATTGTTGTCTTAACGAATTGCCACAGTCACCCCAACTTCGGCAACCACCAACCTGATCAGTCTGCAGCTGTCAAGGTGAGACAAGACCCTCCACTGGGAAAAAGATTACAACTTGTTGAAGGCTCAGATGATCATTCGCATTTTTTAGCAATAAAGTAGTTTTGAATCCAGGTATGTACACTTTTTAGACACAATGCTATTGTACGTTAATAAATTAGAGTATAATACAACTTTTATATGCATTGAGAAAGCAAAAAACTTGTGTGGCTAGTTTTATGATGATAGTTGCTTTATTGTGGTGGTTTGGAATCAAACATGCAATATCTCCAAGGTATACCAATAAAAACCATCTGTCTTCCAAAGAAAGAAGAGTCTCTTTATTTGCTGATGACATCATTGTGTACAGAAAATCCTAAGGCATCTACTAACAAGCTCCTAGCAATAATAAGCGACTCTACCAAGATTACTAGATACAAGTAGGGTATTTTCCAAAAGTGGCCACATTCTCTCCCGTCCCACATGGTGTTTCAGGAGGTGACCATGCCACTCCTGCATTGAGAGACGGAGACTAATTTCTCCCTCTTTGAATTAGAATAGGCTTGTGACTGCTTTCACCAAAAGCGTACAGGGGGCATGACTTCTGAGTACAGCGTGTGACTTCTGAGGCTCAGTCATGAAAAATGCAGCTTCCACCTTGTTTGCGGACAGAGTCTCACTAGGAGCCTTGTACCATCCAGCGAGAGGTCTGACTATCCCAAGGCCACCATGCCACGAGGACAATCAGTGCGTGGAGAGGCCAGGAGTGGGCGATCCAACCCAAAGTCCTACTCTTAGAGTCACGTAGGCCCAGGGCACCAGGCTCTTAAATGAACGGGAGTCTAGATGCTTCCAGCCCCCACCTGAGATTCCAGACATCATGGTGCATAAATCAGCCATCCACACCATGCCCTGACGGAGATCCTGACCCACAGAACCCGAGAGCACAGAGGCATGGCTGCCTCCAGTCAGCAGGTTTGGCAGTCATTTGTTACGCAGCAGCAGTCCCTGGAAAACTATCCGTTTGCAAAAATCAACTGTATTTGTATATACCCCTAGTATATCAATCCAAAATTGATTTACTACAAATCAATAGTAAAAAATACCAACAAAGCTATACCATTTGAAGTAACATCAGAAAAAACAAAATATTCAGAAATAAATTTAACAAAGTATGAGCAAAACCCTACACCAAAAACTGCAAAATGTTTGTGAGGATAAATTAAAGAATATCTAAATAAATTAAGAAATATACTATGCTCACGGATAAGAAGACTCAATATTTGCTAATATTGTCAATATGAGGGAAACTGACATACAATTCCACATATTCTCATTCAAAATCCCAATAGGATTTTTTTTTGTAGGAATGGCAAATAACAAACTTTATATAAAAATGCAAAGGACCAAAAATACTTAAAATAATTTTTTAAAACAACAAAGAGGACTGGCCTTACCCAACACCATGAAAATCTGCAGTAATGAAGACAGTGTGAAGTGGATTAAGATCCATTCGTACGTCAATGGGACAAAACAGTGTGTCCAGACCAGAAACAGACACACACCTATACAATCATCTAATTTTCAGCAAAAGCGAAATAGGACAAAACTGTTTTCAACAAATGGCATTGTGTTCACCAGGATATCTGCAGAGGAAAAAATGAAGCCTGACATCTTCCTTATACCATATACAGAAATTAAGTCAAGCTAGGTTATAGACCTAAAACTAAAAAACTAAAATTGTCAGTCATAACATGGGTATACATTGGCATTGTGGAGGTAGGCGGAACACAGAAAACTATTACCACAAAAGAAAAAAATGATAAATTAGATTTTATCAAAGTTGAAACTGTTGGCTCATAGAAGACATTGTTAATGAAATGAAGTGACAAGCCACGGGAGCAAACATTCTCAAAATATCTGTCTTGACAAAGGATTGCTATCAGAATCGGAATAAATGAAGACCCTGTGGGGAATGCAGTGTTGGAGAAATCGCATTCTGACGTGGAACAGCCAGAACTTAACAGGCATCTAGAAGATGTGGACATGAATTTTCACAGAAATGTTATTCACAACAGCCCAAGACCAGAAACAGCCTCGGCTGCCACCAACAGGAGGATGGATAAACTGTGATAGATGCACACGGTGGAGTATTACTTAGTAATTAAAAAGAATCAACTATTCATTCAGGCAACCACATGGATTCTTATGGTTTTCAATGCTATTGTAAATTGAATTTTTTAATTTTCATTTTTAAATTGCTTGCTGCTCAATGATTCATTCTTAATGAACCTTCTGTCACAGCCCAGTGACTAACACATTCTTATCTGTTTAATAAACCTTTCTAAAATCTTGGCAAGAGTCCTCAATTTTATTGACTTGGGCTCTGAAATCATGTATCTAAGATTCTTCCCCACAGGGGCACAGTTGAGCTGGCATCTGGGGCAGGTGTGGATTTGACACATCTAAACGGACTCGGCGCTCCATGCATTCATTCCCCTCCCCCAGGCCTCCACCAAGTGCTCCACTGCCCCGTCCAGGTGAAGACTCTGCTTCTTGACGTATAGAAGCAGAAATGCGAAATCAGAGCTCCAAATGCGAAATCAGAGCTCATTTGGAGTGTACTTTCTCTCTGCCACCTTCCTGGGCATCAGACCAGTCCTTCCTTTGTTATTCTCTTTCAGATAATGACATCGCCGGGGCTTAGTCCATTCCAAGTTCCAGCTGCCTGAGCTCACGTCGGAGGCTCCTGAGCCGCCCTCAACTGCCTTTGGCCGGCCCCCTCTGGGAGCAAGCACTGTAAGAAGCTGCACATCTCCCCAGCTTGGTGTGCAGGACAGGGCTTCCCCCAACTACCCTGTTGCCTCCCTGGTGTTAACATCAATGGTCAACTCACACCAGCCCCACCTGAAGGGCAACACCTGCTCACAGGCAGAGTCCACTCCACCCCGAGTCATGGGCCTGGCCGTTTCCTGGCCTTTTTCTAAATGAGTCACGACGCCATTGCATTTCTGGCCTTTTCTCTAACAAGTTCCGAGATAATTTAGTCACTTTCCCCAATATTCCTATTACCTCCATGCCACCAACCAGTTCTTAGAATTCAATAATTCTTCCCCAAGGAAAGGAAATGTAAATGACTAATTATAAAAGGCAATGGTTCTTTGCTACTCAAAGAAACTGTCCTGTTAAGTAGTGAATCTAAGAGTAACAGTATGACTTCAGGTAGGCAAATATGGAAGCTGTAATTCAAGAAGTAATAGCGAACCAACAACCTTGGCACGAGTGCTGTTAGTGAAATGGAAAGACCGGCAAAAGTGCAAGAATAATCCCCTAAAAGTCTGAGAGGGCCTCATCCAGCCTGGAAACTTTTTTTTTTTTTTTTTGAGATGGAGTCTGCTTCTGTTGCCCCGGCTGGAGGGCAGTGGCTCGATCTCAGCTCACTGCAACCTCTGTCTCCCAGGTTCAAACAATTCTCCTGCCTCAGCCTCCCGAGTAGATGAGATTACAGGCGGGTGCCACCATGCCCGGCTAATTTTTGTATTTTTAATAGAGACAGGGTTTTACTATGTTGGCCAGGCTGGTCTCGAACTCCTGACCTCAAGAGATCCACCCACCTCGGCCTCCCAAGTGCTGGGATTACAGGCATGAGCCACCGTGCCCAGCCCAGCCTGGAACTTCTCACTGGATACCAAGTTTAAACCCCCAGGGAGAAGGAGGGGCTGAAACAGCACTAGGTCAGCAGCTTCCACTGCCCAGAAAAGCACACACAAAGCCAGTTATCTTCAGGCCCCGAAGCCAACACGCTGTGTAAAAGGAGTGTTCCCTCAGCTGGAATCGGCCCAGGTGTGTTTCTGTGATCTACACTAAAAATCATCCCCAAAACATAGCTACTAATACCAAATAGCATTAAAAGGACACATCCGTGAACCCACTGAAACAAACAGCCCACCAAATTATTTTTTTTTAATTAAGTATCTGGCTGGAACCTTCATAGTGTACTTGGTTTAAAAAAAAAAAAAAAAAAAAAAAAACCTGGTCTTATTCTGGCACCAGCTACTCTTCCAGCTGGTTGGGAGAGCCACAAAGGACCCTCCCTCCAACCTCACATCCCAGGTTACTCCAGAAAGCCAGAACCCCAGAAACCCACACACAGTCAACCTGTGCACACCCACCCAACTCACATCACCCAGAGAACAAGACACACACAAAGTGAAACTCAGGCAAATGGGCAGAAAGCCCCATCAGGAAAGAAAGTGAAAAATAAAGACAAGAAAGAAATTATTTCTCCAAATTAAACTTACCTGAATTTTTTAAAATACTTACAATCAAAGCTACCACACAACTCAGGAAGAAAACACAGAAATTCTGTCCTCAACATTGAGGATTAGTCCCCATGAGGCTTAAATGGGAGGCTCAAGGTCATCACTCCTGCACTTAGCGGTGTCCCACCTTGAGGGCAACCCACCCGTGCCCTACCTCACAGCCGTTTGCCCACAAGCCAGCCTGGGCACCCTCCTGCACTGTGGAAACCTCTGACCAGATGGTCTGCTGTGCCAGATCCAAGACATGCATCGCACCACAAAATACAGGACTTGTCTCACAACCTCATTCACTCTCAAGATGAAACCATCCAACTAGAGTCACTAACAGGGTCACACAGGTGGAAAATGTTGAGCCCAGACCCGATGACTACAAGTACAGCATTCTACATAATGCTTCTTACTGCAGTGCCACGAAGGTTCTTCCCAGGTGAAGCTGTCCATGCAGCAGCATCTCTCAGTGACGGCAACCACCGAAAAGCACCCCAGACATTTCTAAGCAGCCCTAATGAGGCAGGAGGGCGCCCCACCACTGCCACTGCTCCACACCGGGCACTTGCTCCACATGGCCAACAAGGTCTAGAGCTGCCCTCAGTGCTCTTGCACCTGCCCACCAATGCCTGTCCCACCACCACCTAGTTTAGGCTCCTGACTCCCCCCCTACATCCAAATATAGCCCACATCCCTCCGCAAGCTTAGACGTCCCTCAGGGCAGTGCCAATGACCTCGATTCGTTGTTTACATGACCAGCAGGCCGGCAGTGGCTTTCCAGGCATTACTTGCTGGACAGATCATCTCCCCTAAGACCAGCACATCTGGAAATGTAGCTGCTTTGCCTTTTCCCCAACACCAAATGCCCCTGACTAAAAACACTGTCTCTTGGCCGGGCACAGTGGCTCACGCCTGTAATCCCAGCACTTTGGGAGGCCGAGGCGGGTGGATCACGAGGTCAAGAGATCAACACCATCCTGGCCAACATGGTGAAACCCCGCCTCTACTAAAAATATAAAAATTAGCTGGGCGTGGTGGCGGGCTCCTGTAGTCCCAGCTACTCGGGAAGCTGAGGCAGGAGAATTGCTTGAACCCAGGAGGCAGAGGTTGCAGTGAGCCAAGATCATGCCAATGCACTCCAGCCTGGTGACAGAGTAAGACTCCATCTCAAAAAAACAAAAGACTGTCTCTTAAACACCTAGCAGGATAGGCATCAATCCACCAGAGATGAGTGATCAGGCCCGAGTATCTGGGGCAGGCCACAAAGACAGACTTTCCAGAGCTGTCAAACATCAACCCAGCTTCCCAGCCCCAAGCTCCAGCCCACACTCCTACTCCCTAAGCACTCTGAGTGATCCCACACCACGGAGTCCCAGCTTAGTCTAGAATGCTCTTCTCAATCTGCTAATCCCCCACCCAGACCTTGGTCTATCTGACTCCCCGGTAACTGCTGGTATTGCCATTCTTACAGATCTTCTGTGCACGCTGGAAAAGAATGAATATTCTCTGTGTGCTGGATATGGGGGTCTAGATATGTCCATTTGCCCAAACTGTGCAGTGCACGTCCTCCCAGATCTTCCTAATTCTTATCTGCTCGATCTACTGTATTAGTCCATTTTCATACTGCTATAAAGAGCTGCCCGAGACTGGGAAACTCGTAAAGACAGGAGGTTTAATTGACTCACAGTTTAGCATGGCTGGGGAGGCCTCAGGAAACTCAGAATCATGGCGGAAGACAAAGAGGAAGAGGCACGTTCCTTGCAGGGCAGCAGGGAGGAGAAGTACTGAGCAAAGTGGGGGAAGAGCCCCTTATAAAATGGTCAGATCTCATGAGAACTCACTCACTATCAGGGGAACAGCGTGGGGGAGACCGCCCCATGATCCAATCAGCCCCACCTGCTCTCTCCCTTGGCACGTGGGGGATAATGGGGATTACAATTCAAGGTGAGATTTGGGTGGGGACACAAAGCCTAACCATATCACCTACTAATCACTGAGAGGCAGGAAAGCTGGTACTGGACTGTGTGGGTCTAAATCCCAATGCTGCAACTAACTAGCCACAAAATTGGAAGTGCCTTATGTTTGCTGTGAGGGAAAATGAACTAATATTACAACGAAGCACTCAGGACTGTGTCTGGCATTGACAACCACCACCCCTCTCCCATCATACTTATGTACATGTGCAGAAATATGGGGTCAAGGTCATGCATTCAAGATTAACTCTTCCCTGGTAAGTGTATCCACTGGCAGTGATACTCTTTGTCTCTAGGAATGCTTTCTGCCTTAAAAATCTATCTCATTTAATAGCTCCATGGCTATTACACAGCTACATATGGGCTACAGAGCTACATAACTATTACTTTGGTTAATATTCTTCTGTTGCATTTCCTTTCTACCTGTCTCCTAGTGGTTTGGGTGTCTTGTAAGTAGCATATAGCTGGATTCTGTTTTTAAATCTAATCTCATTGGGCAGCTATTTTTCTTCCGAACATGAGACACATTACTCTACTTTTCTCTGGCCTTTCTTCTTTCCTATGAGATTTTCTCTTCTTTTTCTTATTCAGTGGCTTCACTCTCATGTCTCGATAGGTAACTACTTTCAACTCATCTTTCTGGAGATTTATTAGATATTAGTAACAACATCTCATCAATGCTGAAAAATTCGCAGCCACAGCTTTACAAATATTGGCTTTCCTCCAGTATATTTTCTCTTTCTAGTTCTATTTTTTAAATTCTATCTTTCATGTCTTAATCTGTCGTATTTTCAGTATCTCTCTGTGTTGCCCAGTCGGTAATCTTCTCAGCACTACATTCAATTCTGACTCTCTCTTCTCTTTTGTCTAATGAGTTTTAAATTTCAGTGACTCTAATTTCGATTGCTAGAAGGTCTGTTTGGTTCCATTTAAAATCTGTGATTTCTAGCCAGGCACGGTGGCTCACACCTGGGTAATCCCAGCACTTTGGGAGGCCAAGGCAGGGGGATCACAAGGTCAAGAGATCGAGACCATCCTGGCCAACATGGTGAAACCCCGTCTCTACTAAAAATACAAAATTAGCCGAGCGTGGTGGTGGGCGCCTGTAGTCCTAGCCACTCAGGAGGCTCAGACAGAAGAATCACTTGAACCCGGGAGGTGGAGGTTGCAGTGAGCCAATATCACACCACTGTACTCCGACCTGGGCAACAGAGCGAGACTCCATCTCAAATAAATAAATATAAATAAATCTGTGAGTTCTTTCTTCAGAGTCTTTATTTTAAACTGTTTCGTTCTCAATATTTTAAAGTTACACATTGTCTGGTTCCTTTCAAATCGCTGTTCTAGTGTCTCAGGTCTCTGGGTACAAATCCTCCTAATGAGAGTAATCGCTAACATTTATTCCCGGTGCACTCCTTCTCTGCTTGGTTTGTACGTCGTCTGCTGTGAGGTCATCTACAGATGCCTCTTCCCATGGGAACGCCACAGGCCTGTGGCAGGAGATCATCCCTCCTGGGCATAAGTTATCAGAGGGTAGCCAGCCAACTCCTGGGGGTCCCTAGACCTTTCAAGGGGTCTGTTACATTGAAACTGCTGTCATAGTAACATGAAGGCATGATTCACCTTCCTCGCAGTGCTGACATTTGTGCTGGCAGTACACAGGCAGTGGTGGGTAAAATTGTGGGCATGCTGGCAGCAGGCAGGGCAGTGCCCTCGCCACACTCAACCGTCACTGTGTTCCCAATACCACATGCTCATGATGTGAAAACAAAAGGCTGTTTCACTTAAGGATGCCCTGGATGCGGCAGGAAAGGTCACTCATCTTACTATTAATACTGTGTTCAGGCTCAGCCCTGAAACAGGTGGGAAGAACACGGAAAGCCTGAGGGGCAAATCCAGAAACAGAAGCTTCGTCAAGGAGAGCACTTGGTGTGCTGGCTTCAGTTGTGAGCTGAACTGAACACTTTCTTCAAGAAACGTCATGTTTACATGAAAGAAGGACTAGCAGACAAATCAGTTATTCAAACGCGGGTCTCTGGAAGATATTTTCTCAAAAATGAATGAAGTTGGCCTGTCACTTCAAAAGAAACAAGGAACTGTGTTTGTTGCCAGTGATAATATCTGAGCTTTTAAATTAAAAATCTGAATTTTAGAAGACTTTTATCTGCCACCCTGGGCCTGACAGCTGCTTCTTATGAGACGGTGGTAATACTAACAAATTTGATCATACGATGAAACGTATCAACATTTAAAAGATCTGCACACCTCAGTCAGCCAATATTTTCCAAATCGCCAATGAATGATGTTACAGAGCCAATATATGGGTAAAAGATCCTATCAAAGTGCAAGATAGGCCATCAACTTTAATGTAACTGAGTGTAAAACATTCACTGATGAGGTTTCAGATTTCATATCACAACTAACCTTTAAGAAACTACCATTTGTTGAGTAATAGTATAGTATTAATGAAAAAAGAATCCAAAATTACCTGAAAAGCCTATTAAAACACTTCCTGGCCGGGCGCGGTGGCTCATACCTGTAATCTCAGCACTTTGGGAGGCTGAGGCGGGCAGATCACTTGAGGTCAGGAGTTTGAGACCAGCCTGGCCAACACGGTGAAACCCTGTCTCTACCAAAACTACAAAAATTACCCGGGCATGGTGGCGTGTGCCTGTAATTCCGGCTACTCGGGAGGCTGAGGCGGAGAATCGCTTGAACCTGGGAGGCGGGGGTTGCAGTGAGCTGAGATCGCACCACTGCCCTCCAGCCTGGAGGAGACTTCATCTCCAAAAAACAAACAAACAAACAAAAAACACACTTCCTTTTCCAACTATGTATCTATGTAATGCTGGATTTTCTTCACATTCTTCAGCTAAAACAAAAATACCACAACAAATTGAATGTAGAAGTAGATATGAGAATTCTTCTTCTATCAAGTTAGACATTAAGGAGATTTACAAAAATGTAAAACAATGCCTTTCTTCTCACTAAACATTTTTGTTTCAAAAAATGGTAATCTATCATAAAAATGTTACTTATAATAATATGTAATGGGGTTTTCATTGTTGTTTTTAAATAAATTACTAAGTATTTTTAATTTTCTCTATTTGAATTTCTAACATGGCAGTTATCAAGAGAACCCACACAAACAAAAGCTCTTCAAGCTCTTCAATAATGTTTGGAGTGCAGAGTCCCAAGGCACACAGGCCTGGGCATGTCAATGGCAGAGCCCATGTCTCTGCTCTGGGCAGCACCTGATCTCCCTGAGCAGGACTGGCTTCTGTGATCACACTTCACCAGGGCAGGAAAGCCTGCTCTCCTAGCCATGAGCTGGTCTGACAATTCCCTCCAATTCACTAACGTCAGCCAGTGGAGTCAGCGCTGTTCGCTCCTGGAGGACCTCTCTTTGCTGTTAAGGAGTCCCACAATGCTTGTTAAACAATCTTTGTTCAATACCGCTGATACGGTTTGGATCTGTGTCCCCACCCAAATCTCATGTTGAATTGTAATCCCCTGTGCTGGAGGCACGGCCTGGCTGGAGGTGACCGGATCCTGGGGGCGGTTTCTAATGGGTTAGCACCATCCCTGCTAGCGCTGTGTCACTGCATCATGAGATCTGGTTGTTTAAAAGTGTGTGGCATCTCCCCCAACCCCTCCCTCCAGCTCCAGCCCTGTAAGACACACCGGCTTCCCCTTCACTTTCTGCCATGATTGAAAGTTTCCTGAAGCCTCCTCAGCTATGATTCCTGTACAGCTTGTGGAACTGTGAGCCAATTAAACCTCTTTCTCTATAAATTACCCAGTCTCAGGTACTTCTTTAAGCAGTGCGAGAACAGACCAATCATCTAACGTTTCCAGGGATTTGTCAGGAGAAGAGTGGTTTGTTCTTTTTCCTAGTTTGCCATCTTACTGGGGGCTAAGAGCCTCCTCTCCCAGCATTCCGTCCTCGCCTCCATCAGCTGTCCACTCCCCCTGCTCCATCCCACCAGGCTCTGAGCTTCTTGGGGACAGAGGGGTGATGCTGACTCACCCCAAAGTCTTCCGCCTCTCTGAGTGCCTGTAGAGAGAGGGCAGGTGCTTCACACATCCTGGCCAAAACGACAAAGTTAATTAATTACTGAAAACAAGTAGAATATGGAATCTCAAATTGAGGCTCCAAGGTGAGCCAAAAACAGTTATGACCATCCAGGACATCCAAAGGTAAAAAAAATAGACAGATGTGGTTTCTGCCCTCTAGAACTTCCCCTGCAAATGGAACTCACTTCTATGTATTTCAGCTACGAAAGGTCACAGAGCAGTCAATGTGAGTTTTAATACAAGCCATGTCACCTGGGCAATGGGCTTCATCTCTCTTGGTCTCAGCCTTGTGTGCTGGGTGTAACCGAGCTCCAACCTGTCCTGGGAATGCCCCGTCACGGTGGAGACAATGTTGGTTCCTCACATTCATTCCCATGGTGACTGCCTACCAATCACAGAAACTGTGGGGCTAACAGGCCCTTTAAGATCCTCTTCCTGGTGAGGAAGAGCCCCTGGCACATGGTTCTGGTTCAGCGGCTCCACTAAAGCCTCTGCAGCAATGGCATGGACGGCTGCCACAGAGCCGATGAATAAACACGCCCTTGAAAGAACACTGGGAACAACTGGTGGAGGCCAGGCTGAGAGCTTGCACTTCAGAAAACCAAGAGAGAGCTTCCCCAAGGGCTTCAATCAGAGCGATGATGTGATGAAAAGGGTGCTTAAGGAAGACGGTTCTAGCAGTTCCAAAAGAATGAAATGGAGATAGTAAGACCAAGAGTAGGGAAAGGAGCTAAGAGGCAGAAGCGGCCAGGTCCTCCGGGAGCTGACACGCCGGTCCGTGTGTTGCCTTGGTTTTGAGTACATAGCCTCATACTTCTCTGAACTTAAAACAGCGGCAGTGCTTGTAAACACTGAACAGTCTCTAGAGGAGCTCTGCTCGGACGGCCTTATCTACAAGAATCACAGCTGAGTTGCCAAGTCCCCTGGATGGTGGGAACTGACATCCCTCAACTCTTGCTCCTGGGAGGATCACGTGGAATCCATCCTGGCACGTGAGAGAAAGATAAACGACTGCCACGGGACGGTGATGTGCTATAAACACACGCGCCAGGAAAGCATGATCCCTTACACTCATCGGCCCTGCCAATAAACCATTTCATCAGGCTACAAATCTCAGGTGAAAAATGAAAAGCCAGCATCGATTTCATTGTACAGCGGATTTTATTTACAAATAGAGGCCAGATAATCTTGTATTTAAATGGCACAAGTCCCATCACTCATCATCAGAGAAGCGACATTTGAAATTTATAAAGTTTTACATTATGATTCAATCCTTTTTCTAACGGGGCAAAAAGCTGAAAGGTCTAGCAGAAAGAATAAAATGTATGAAAATATTAGTAAAGGAGGGGAAATGATAAATTGGTGCTTGGGCCAAAATATATCTCTAGTGGGCACATTTTTCTTTACAAGGAACAAAGTAAGTCACAAGGAGTCTGGACCAGCCAATAGATACGAGGTTTCCATTCTCCAACCACACAACAGGCTTCTACTTTCTCCTTTTCCATTCCTACGTTATGAAAAGTAACAGCAAAAACCACACGTCTTTCCTCAACAGAACCTTTTAGCTAATATATTCAAATTAAACTTGGAGTCTAAACCTTAGACCACAGGCTATAAAAGCCATATTCTGACGATTTCGAATCAAGTAGATGAGCTGAGACCTCGTCACTTAGTGGTATCAGGAACAACCTTTACCGCAATGGCTCAGGAAAAGCCAAGCCCTGCTAGGCAATGCAGATGACAAGTGGCAACCTTGTCTCTGTGTCTCTCAGATGAGGGCCCCCCTTTGAGCTGGGGTAACAGGGATGCTGGCAGAACATGCAGACCCTCCCGGGAGGCCCCAGCTCTCAGCAGAGGGCCGTCTACATGCAAACCCCCGTGATGTCTTGCCGTTTGGTCCCTCAGAAAACGATTACCAGCCCAAACCGTGCTCTGGGCTTTGACCCTCCTCTGTCTGACAAGCCCTGCTTTGTCAATCAAAATTCATGGTCCCCTGAAATCTACTTCTTCCCACCTTTGGGTCTTTGGGGTCAAAGTGCCTTCTGTCCCCTCATGCCATACTTACCCATCTACCCTCCACCCCCAGTGAGCTTCCAGAGCAGGCCTCACCCTTACTCGCCACTATTCCCGGGTGTGGAGCACAGCACCTCACAGGAAGCGAGTGTCTAGAAAGGATGTGCCAGCCTCAAATAAACTAAGACGCCCACACCCACTCCAGGGCCCGTCCATCCCCCTCAGCCGTTCCTCTGTAGTATCAGCTGGCTCCAGTCCTCATTCCTGACTCACCTACCAGCAAGGCCCTTCCCAGGCACTGTGTGGGATTCTGCCCTTACACCATAGGATCGGCTCTGTCACTGGGAGACCTGTGGCTTTTCTACAGAAATCTCAGCCACTAACCCTAGCTGACGCAGAGCCCCGCAGGGTCCCCACTGTGGTGCAGGGGACTCCCACCAGCTCGTGTTGCTCTCTGGGAGCAGGTGCAGCTGCAGCGCCCCACGCACCTGGAGCCCTGGCCACCAGTACTGCAGGCGAGGGCTCACAGCCTGGTGTCAGAGGCCAGGAGCTGCGGCCCCCGATCTGAGGCCCTTTAAGGAGGATCCCTCTTAGCACAGCCAGCCACACGCACGTAGCTACCGTGAGCCTGTGCCCTACTTAGTGGTGGTAGCTACAGTCTGCAGGCAGCAGGGGATCAGACTCTGCATCTCGCCTTCCCGCTGGGCCCTCAGCAGAACACATAACCATGCCCAGAACGAGGGGCACATACACTGTGTCTCACCCTTCGTCAACCCGGAGGGGTCTGAGCTACTCCAGATGTAGAAAAGTGAGGCTTCAGGAGGGACTGCACGGCCACACTGAGACTCAGGAGCAGCCTCAGGCCTCAGGCTGTCTTCACCGCAGGGGCTGTGGGCATGGGCTGTGTCCCCGTGGACGCGGGCGCTCACCTGAATGCCATCCAGCAGCTTGCTCATGCACCAGTAGGTGTCGGCTTCGATGTTGCACAGCACCTCTGCGGGCACGCCGGAGACGTCCACTGTGTCCACCTCCTCTGCCTCTGGGCGGCGCCGAGCATGCAAAAGACAAGGAGACTTAGCCACACGGGACCTCGACCCATGAGGAGGCCCACGCAGGAAGAGAGCTGAGCCCGCATCCAGCTCCCTCCACCCACTCTCATCAGTCTAGCTAAATGACTCATGCAGCCTTCCACCTCATCACTTAATGCTTCTCATCTTAACACCTAATTAGTTGCAGATAATTAATATTCTGAATCCTCTCCAATTAATTAACATAATTAATACATTATAAATTATTGCTTCTCAGGCATTTCACATTCTAATAAGAGAGAAAATAGAATATATTACTTAATCCTAACAGATCTGAAAGTTTTTTCATAAGATTTTGAAAACTCTGCTTCTGATATATTTACATATTCATTTGGCAATAATTCCTCTAAAAACCTCTTTCCAAAGTTAGAGTTTCCAAAACTACACTGGGTAAATACTTGCATGCTATGATGAAAAACCCCAGAAAGCCGCAACACAGATGTGCGTCAAAGACAGAACAGACAATGGCGCTCTCAATAATTTCCTTCTTAAAGTATAAAAAACCTAATGAGAAAACACAATCTAAAAGTTTTTAAAATGCAAAACAGATGCCTAATTGAAATGGCTTATCAGATATTTGAACAAACTAATTTTAGATCCTTACAGAACTGCTGTCATCCAGCAAAATACTCATAAATGTTTTAAAAATTATCTTCCCTATTTTTAATTTTTTTTTTACTTTAGTTTTATTTGCATGGCATCTTCACAAGGAAAATGTTCTTTAAGAAAAGAAACATTTCAACCCAGAATATATTTAGAAAGGTTTAAGCAGATAAACATTGCAATCATGATACGGATGATAATGCCGCTGGTGTTGACCGGGGTCTGCTGATGCGCCAGGCCCTCTCCTGCGCACTGTGAATGTGCGTGCTCATTTCAGCTGTCACCACTCTGCTGTCACCACCCTTGAGCCTCTGACACCAGTGGGGTAAAGAGGGGCAGGGCCGTGGCTATGCTGAGCAGCCTGGTACATGCGGGGACGGGGGTGCCAGATGCAGCCCCACCTACTGGTCCCAGAACCCAGGTCCCTAAGTGCTCCCTGAGGACCCAGAGGCCCACCTCACATTTGTATTGTGTACAGTCCTATCCTATCGCGCTGCTTCCCCAGTCGCAGCCCTGCACAATTGCTAACTCACACTGAAGCGTGTGACTGGAAGAGACGAGGTGACACGCCACCTCCCACGGTTCTTGGTTCACCCCAGAACCAGCAGGATAAAAGGGGAAGAGCGCCTCCGTGTCTGACCCTCCAGCAGGAGTGAGCAGCTGCGCGCTCGAGGGCCTGTACAGGGAGGCGACAGGCCCAGGTGGACACATCCAACATGGCGGGACCTGCGGGAACGCGGGAGGGTGGGCGGATTCCAGCCAGTTCGCGCATCACTCCTCTCTCTTGGGTGCTGGGGGTGGATCCTCAGTCACTCCATGGGTATTGCTTTCATTTGGTTCTGGGTTTTGTAAACAGAGAGATAATTCATCCGCCATAAAATCCACTCTTTAGTGTGTGCGACGGAGTGGTCCTGAGTAGGGTCACAAGCGTCACCACTAGTTCCAGAGCCTTTCCATCACCACGGAAAGAAACCCTGGACCCTTCAGCAGCCGCTCCCCACTCCCCACTCCACGCCTGGCAACCACGAACCTGCCTCTGTCTCTATGGAGTTGCCTATTCTGGACATTTCACACTGCTGGAATGAGGCTCTGCCGCCCTCTGTGACTGGCTCCTTCTCACTGAGCACAATGTTCTCCAGAGTTATCCAGGCGGCAGCCTGTGTCAATGCCTCACTCTTCTTCACAACTGAGCCGCACCCCTACGGCCAGGCCACGCCGCGTCTCTGCATGCCTCAGCTGGTAGACCCTGGGCTGTCTCCACCAAGGGGTAATGTGGACACAGAGAGCTGGTCCCGTGGGTGGGATCTGTCCCTATACGCCAGGCACCAGGCACAGACATGAGTGAGAGACTTGATGTCCTCAAGATGCTCATGAATTAAAGGTGAAAACAAGTGACTTTAAAGATTGAAAACATCAATGTTAGGTGTCAGAGTCACCCAGTGGCATGGAGAAATGGATGGGTTCCTCCTGGGACCCGGGCTTGTGAAGGACACCATTGTCCACAGCATACTGGGTGCAACCAAGCCCTCACTCTCTTGGCCCGTGTTTTCACCCTAGAAGGCAGGTCCCAGTTCCCCGTTCCTCGAATGTGGGGCTAGGATGACAAGTGCTGCTGGCTGGCCATGGCTCCGTCCCCTGACCCTCCTCCCAGCCGGGTGTGTCCATGACACCGGCACTCTCCTGGTGGCTCTGTCCACCCACCGGCTCCCTGCAGGGCTGCAGGCTCTTCCTCCAGCAAGTAGCAAGGTGTCTGGTCTTCAAACTCTGCTGGCACAGGAGCCCGGGTTGACCTGAGCACACCCTCTGATGAAGCCCCCACAGGGATTCCCAGGGAAAGGCCCTGTCTCCCAATTTCCCACGGCAGCCCAAGGTGGGAGGTGTTATTTCTGCCGGTTCACAGATGCAGAAACTAAGCCTCCACGCGCTGATCAGTGTGCTTTGTGAGACAATGGTGGGAGTGAGCAGGTCAGGCCTGCCTAGACTCCAAATCCAGCCCCATCGTAATGCCTTTCCTACTGGGAGGACCGGCAGCAAAAGCCAAGCACATAGACAGGAGGATAAGTGGCCTCCCCCGGGCATCACTTCCTCCCTGGGAAAACAGTTTGGGCAGAATCAACTCAACATTCTGCTGGCCTAAAGTGGGTGTGATTTCCTCTTCTCAGGGAACTGAATGAGCAGCAATCATCAGCGGGATTCCTCTGAGAAGTTTCCCATCGACGTATCCTCTTTCAAGGGCCTTCCAAGCATGGAGACATTTCCTGAGATAATAAGAGTAAACAGGGAACTGAGGCCTCCCCAGACCTTGACAGCCTCTCCTTGAGTGCACAGATGCAGCTGGGCTGTGGCAGCTCTGACTCGCAGAGCCAGGCACTGCGTGAGCCAGGCAGGAGCCTCGCTCTCTTGGTCTGTTTAGCTGGCTTGTTACTTTATCTGAGGAAATGTCAGTGGCCTATTCTAGGTGTCATTTCTCACAATGGGCCATTTGTTACTCTTCAAGGTAATGAAGTAATGGCATTTAACTCAGAGAGCCCCCGCAGTGATTTGTCTTCTAAACGCCAGGAGAATTGGAATTACCCTTATTGTCAGAATGAGATAAATATCCCCCGCCAGAGAAAGCATCCCCCACTTTGGCAAAGGCACACAGAGTGGCACAGGGCACTCTAGACTCCAGGCTGTGACAGCAGGGTCAGGGCCAGGACAAGCTGCAGAAAATACCCACGGGCTGGTATGTCTGGCCCCTGGGGAGATAGCCTGGGAAGGTCCAAGACCACCCAGAGGAGCCCTGTCCCTGGGTGTATGGCCCAGACGGAACTGCAGGCAAGATCAGCAGGTTTTCCCTGGCTTCCATTTGTTAGATGCTGATCTACAAAACCACCTGCCCGAGGGACCAGACAGAGTCCACTGTGGGGTGAGAATGGTCTCTGAATCAAGACTCTGAGATGGCCAACACCCGTGACAGATTTTAACCCAAGAGCTTCCCATTCAACGGTACACACTGTCCGCCAGGCATGCTGCCACCCATGAGGCAAGGAGGGAGAACGAGAAGGGAGCAAACTGGAACGAGGCACAACCTGGGAAGCCTCATGGCTGGGGCCTGCATCAACCAGCATTGGGATGCTCACAGCCGGGCAAGCCACAACAAGGAGGACGGATTTATCTCCCAAAACATGTTGTCACTCCATAGGACAGCAGAGATGACAGCACTGACACCAATGGAAAGAAAGATTTTTCAGGTAAGATCACAAATAAGAAAGGAAAACACAGACATGGTAATTCCAAGCAATCCCAGGGTTGAAAGGAAGAAACACGATTCAAAGGAAAAAATGATCAATACACAAGTGAAAGCAGAGGAGGGAAGCAGAACCAGATGCCAATCAAGGGAGGGCGGGGCCTAATGAAATGGCAGCCATGGCTGTGGCCCTGGGGGTGGGGATCAGGCAGGGGGTGGCTCTCAGACCCCGGGGCCTTGGGAGATCTGGGCTTAGAGATTTCTTCCTGAGCCAGGAAGACACGCCCAAGCTGCCTCGAAGCAGCTGAAGCAGCTGGATTCCAGGAGGTGGGTAATTCACAGGCACTCCTGGGCTGTGGGGAGGGCGAGGGGAGACGTATACAACCTCAGCTTCCTCCCAGCCAGGAAGGACCGCGACAGCCTGGGAGCCATGACAGAGATGGGCCACTGTGGGGACTTCCTAAGGTGACATTTTTACAAACACACAATTAAAAATAATGAAATTTAAACCAGCGTGTTTCCATCTGAAATATGATTCTATCTTTTACTTTTCTCATTTAATTATAAACATTAACACCAGCATTTTTAACAGTGTTCTGGAACTGCATTTGGCCCTTTCTTCCCCTACATCAGTCACCACACCTCCCTACAAGGGGCAGCCCCGTCCCCTATACCCTGGGGACACCAAGTTGAGAAAAGTGTGAGTCCCGACCCCAAAGAGCCCGCAAGGTGGCGGGGTGGCGAGTGCACAGGCTAACCCCAAGGGAACCTGGAGGAGGCAGAAGAGGCTCCCACAGCCCAGGGCAGAAGATCAGCACCAAGTGGACCATAAGAAAATGTGAAGTCATGGGACATAAAAACAGACACTGAGTTAAACACCATCTCGCCTGCCTTCTTAGACCACAGAAAGGCTTTGGGGATGATTTAACTAACCTTCTTTGAAAATGCTGCCCTGCTATAGTATGAAGGAAAAAACCAATTTCTAAAATAAGCCCACCTTTATCAACAGCTCCATTTACATGGAAAAGTCTAGCACTGCATCTACATAAATCTACACAGAGGGGCATCATCCAGGGATGCCACACACAGGAATGTGTGAACACTCCTACAAGGTGGGGGGAGTGGGGCAGGAAATTTGCGCTACTCTCTGCAGAAGGGCAGAGAGTAAAAGGGAATGTCAGTTTTCACAATGAGCAGTTATTTCTGCAACAGAAAAAAACAATGTTTAAGCCACTTAGAACAGTTTAAATAAGGCCTGTCTTTTCCTCAGATAAATACCCCTAGAGCAGAAGATCCCACGGGTGGTGGTACTGCCCTTGTGAATGTTTTGAGAAACTTTCAGGGCATCTGGGGGTCAGAATGATTAGGGTGAGGGGTGCTGCTGGCATTCAGTGGGCAGGGCCGGTGCTACAAGGCGGGGATACCACTGCACAGTCACCACGTCCAGCCTGAGACTCCACCAGTCCACGTGGATGGAGAGATGGACGAGTGGACAGATGGATGGGTAGGTGGGTGGATGAATGGTGGGTAGGTATACAAAGCTAAGTTTTTGAAATGGAGGATATTTAGCTTGGTCAGGAGAAAACCACGTGAGGATATAATTGCCACTCTGCAATATGCGAAAAGCTGTTTTAGGGAAACAAAGAGCAGAAATTCTTGGCCCCTCTTTCCACATCCAGAAAACAAAAAGGGTCAGAAGATTAAAGAAACAGGGGGATGGATGGGCTAAAAATCCAGATGGTCCTGGTGATGAAGGCTGCCCACCCAGGACCGCCGGCCACACAGTGAGGACGCCTGCCCACTCAGGACCGCCGGCAAGGCAGTGAAGATGCATGCCCACCCAGGACCACCAGCCACACAGTGAAGACATCTGTCCACCAACTGACAAGGCACTTGTGTGTTTCCACAGCAGGCCTTTCTGTATGGGGGCCCACATGTCCACGCATGATCCCACTCCATCCAAAAGCCCCCTGTGGGGTCCATGCCATGCTGCGCAGGTAAGGAGGCTGCAGGTAACATGACCAGGTCCTGCGCTAGGAAGTGGCAGAGCCTGGCCATGAACCAGGGCTCTGCCTGATTAGTCTACATGCTTCTCATCAGGTTCACAGCAGGACCCCGCAGAGCATGGAGGCCTCTGACTCAATAAGGAGTGTCCATGCTGGAGCCTCCCTTGTGCAGCTCCAACTCCAGGCAGGTCTAACTCCAGAAATACAACAGCTCCGCAGCCACGCCACGCAGTGGGTGGGTGCCTCTCCTGTCATTCAGCAAAAGAGCCTGTCACCACAAGGCCACCCAAGCTCTGGGTCTCCTAAGGGGCTCATTTCCCTCACGGACCCCGACCCCACCTCTGTGAGACAACGTCAGCCTCTGGAACTGGAGTAGAGGACTGGAATCGTAGCTTGTAATTACCAGGGGGTGCACTGGAATCGTAGCTTGTAATTACCAGGGGGTGCAATGGAATCGTAGCTTGTAATTACCAGGGGGTGCAATGGAATCGTAGCTTGTAATTACCAGGGGGTTCTCGAAAACAAAAAGGCTTGACGCGGGTTAAGTTCTCTCTCATATTAAACTACATGGAAGAGCTTGGTACTGGGGAAAGGGGAAAATCCCTCCAATGTAAACAGCTCCTTTCATTTGAAAGGATTCCTGGACACTGGTAGCAAGGTATGGAGAGCAGTCACCTATAGCACAAACGCTGTGGGTAAGAACCAGCCCCCACGGGGAGTGCCGAGGAGGGAGCTATTGCCGTTACCACTACATTCATCACCTGCACTGCACAAACCCTACAATAAGCCTCTTCACTTAATTAGGAGCTTAACTGGTAATCAAAAATGTTCTGTTTTATAAGCAAGATGGAATTGCTCTATGGATCTAATCTTTTGCATTTCCCAAATTGGGAGTTTTAAATTGGAAACGCCAGTACTTTGGTGAGAGAGATTTGAACACTTCATTACGTAGATTTGGGTTCCAGGATGGAGAAAAAAGTCCTGCCTTGGTGAGAGTGGCATCACAACTCAAGACTATAGATTCACCAAACTCTTTGGTTCAGCAAAAACAACTAACGTTATGATCAAATGGCTCTAGTGCAGGAATGTTTAATTCTAATATAGATAACGTTCAACTCAATCAAGGTTACACAGACTGAACCACAGCCACAGTTCCCGATTCTGCTCCACGGCTGTAAGCTTGGGCCGTCCGCCTGCAGCCCACAAGCGTGGGCATACGGTGGGAGGGCGAGACATTGGCAGACAATTATCACAGGACAAGGACAATGCCCTCAGCATGGCTAGACGAGGTGGCAGCATCAGGCCAGCTCCAGCGACCTACTGGTGGCCCCAAGAGTGATCCCAAATGATGAGAACCAACACACTCTTCTCACCAACAGCACGGCTGTTTCCCATTTCACCACCCGCAAGCAGACCCGCAGTCAGGGGTCTCCAACCTCAAAACCCAAAGCAGGAGGCCTCGGGGCCTGGGAACAGGACAGTGTCTGTGAAGCAGCTGGCCTACTTTTTGTATAAAGAACTTGGTACCAAATTCCATGTGGAAAAAGTCTGCAGGCAACACTTGGGAAAATATCAACTGTGGGATAGATACTGCAGTAAAAAGTGAAAGAAACCTTCTGTATCTTTACGGTCCTCGTTTTGATGAGGTCACTTTTGCAAAAAGCAAAAATTCCAATCTCATAGTATTCTTGTGGCTTGACTGGATCTTTAATGTTTCAATAATGCTGTGAGTAGGAGTTTTGGTTCATAGAAAAGCTGTTTGTTGAAACAAATTTCTTTTATTTTATTTTAATTTCTTCTATTAACAAATATCAAACACTTCTATGTGTGAGAAACTGTGGGACGGGGAGAAAGGCGAAGACCAAACAAAGAACATGTTAGTGCCTGGAAGAGAGGCCGGGCCCATGCGCTCCTCTGACTCACTGACTCATGCGCTCTCCCGATGCTTTCGACCGTGTGTTACAGAGGGACGCAGCTCACACAACCGCGCTGTGTGAGCTGGAACCTGCCAGGTGGAGAATGAATAGGGTGACGGGGCAGAAGGCACGGAGCCCGACCGGGATGGAAAGCATGAGCACAGAGCCATTGGCATTCCAACCAAGCCTGGAGGGCGGCAGGATAGGATAGAGCGCAGGTGATGGGAAGGAAGGCAGAGTTCACAGACGGAAGGAGGAGGAAGAGCTTGTGGGGAGTGTGATGCGGAGGCCCCAGAGACTTCGGGAAGCGCTAGAAGACAGCTGTTTGTTAGAGTGGTGCCCTCAGCACAGGTCACCAGGAGAGTGCCATGGCTGCGGGAGGTGTGAGGAGCCAGCCCACCACACGTGTGCAGGTGTCAGGGAGGGACGTGATGCAGCCAGTGCTGTGGAAACGAGGTGGGCACAGGCAGGTGGAGATGCTGCCACCTGGGGCCTGCTGGCCCAGCACTGCTGAGGCACACGAGGAAGATGTGGGCCCACCACAGCTGCCCCTCCAGGTAGCAAACACACTGCCAGAGAACCAACGACTGCACCATCATGAAACCCCACACTGGGCCACCGGCCACAGGGACAGGATGCCGAGATGTTACTCCTGCTCAGGGCTCTTTCTGTGTGTATTAGTTACTAAATAAATTCAGTAAGATTCACCAAGCTCACCAACAAAACTGGCCAAGATTCCCCCACTGATACAAGTAACAAGCAACAGACCCTCTGAAGTACAAGGACCACTCAAAACACAGTTCTCCATTTGCTGCTCCAGAGATGATGAATGCATTCTGCAAAACAATCTGACAAAGCACGTCAAAGGCTTTAAAATCCACAGAGCTCTGCTGAGCCCAGACAGTGCACCCGGTACCGAGATGGGGGCCGTCGGAATCCAGGAGAAAAACAGTCCCGGGCCCTGCACATCCATGGCTCATGGTCTGGCAGGGGAGTCGGCAACAAGACAAGACCCCATAACAAATGAGAATGGGCGGGGCACCCAGCCCCCACAGGTCAGATGGCAAAAGGGCACGCTGGTGTGGAGAAGGTGCCCTTGCAGTTTACTGTTAATAACACAACGAAAAATCAAGAAATACACCCACTGAAAAACACAATGCAGGTTCCTCTGCTGTTCAGATGAGGCAGCTAGCATCCAAAAGTGCTAACTGGAAGAGCTTGCTGCTCTAACTAACAACCCAGCGTTCACTGACCGCTCCAGCGAGGTGACTTTGGTTGGAGCCACTTACAGAAGCCTAAGTGTCTTTCCTCATCAATCCTTGGTCTTCGAGAAATCACTCTGACGCTCGGCCCCAAAGTTCTGCTCCTGTGTGGGTGCTGCTTACATCCCAGCTGGGAGCCCCACCACTCAGAGCAAGAACGGGCGTGCAGCTCGCCAGTGCCCAGCGTGGCTGTGGTCCCCGTCGCAATTCTAAGGAGCCTGCGTGAAAGGCTGGCTGTGGTCACTCACCAGGCATGGCCTTGCCAGGAATCGGGTTGGCAACTCGAGCCCTCAGCCCTCAGTGCCCCTACTGGCCCATCCATCCAGAACCGATACATTTCAAAACACTCCTCCCTCTCTATTATATCCAGAAAATGGACCATAAAAATCAGGTAAAAAACTGCTTACGCTGTAACTATCCAAACTGGATGGATATAATCACAGAAGGATATGAGGCTACTGTAACAAAACCAAAACTGGACAGACCGTCCATGTATTATAGCACAAAGCCAAGGCAAACTAAGACTGCTTCCTTTCGGGATGTTTTTCAGTATACTTCTGTTTGAAAAAATTTAATCAATTGTATGGCTCTTCCATTTCTCAACAAAAAGAAACATGATCCACTGAAAAGAACATATGGGCCACCCTTTAACAAAGAGGGCCCTTCCCTTCCAGCTTCTCAGGCCTTCCTGGCTGGCAGAGGCCGCATGCTCTGCAGGTCATCTGTAGGTGGGGAGTGCCAGAGGGGCCTCCACATGCCCAGAAGGTACTCAAAAGGCGTGACTGCAGAACAGCCCCACAAATAAACTTCTTCCTAAGTGACAGATATCCATATCATTTGCAAACAGCCCTGCTTGTTCTCCATGCCTACCCTAAAGAGGCTTCACACAAAGAATGTGTTTCGGATGGCCCAGCCTTCCTACACAGAGTGGCAAGAAACCAAGGCTCCAACAAGTGCACAGCCAATTACTGCGCACCTGCCAGAAAGTCAAACAGATGCCGCTGGCAGCCAAGGAGAGGCAGGAGCCCGGCCCTCACACTAGCAGGCAGCTGCGTTGCCCACACTCAAGTCCTGGTGCTCTGTTATCACAAGTGAACATCTCAGCACCCCATGGAAATGTGAATCGCTCCTGCTGGACCCAAGATCAGAGCACACAGAAGGAACAGTGGCCAGCCAGCCCCCGAGAGCATTCAGATAACAGGTGTCCCTGTGGGCCCATGCCCTGCTCCTGCTCCTGCGCCTGCCTCCCCACTGCTGAGGCAAAGGCTGGAGAAGCTGGCGCACGGCACCAGCCTCACTGTGTCCTCCTCAACACACAGCTTGGAGGCCCGGAGGGGAGGTGCATGGCCCCAGAATGCAGAAGAGCCTGCTCAGCCCAAAGACCCCATGCCCTGCCCGGAGTGCCACCTGGGTCCGGAGAAGGATCTGACCTTATGCCTGTAAGTTGCCCTGTGCACCACTGATTCAAGGATGAAAAGAAAGGAAGATACGAGCCTTCTCAGGCTTCCAAGATGGCCTGTCTCTTGGGTTTTATACTTGCCAAGGTATCTACTTTCCTGAACAATATGTGTAGTGCTCGCTGGGAGCTGGGGAAGGCACAGGAACGAGGGCCTGCTCCATTCAGAGCCAATACACTTGGCCGGGAGAAAGCAGAACACCACACAATCGTGGAAGCCTGAGAGCTCCCTGGGCGTTCTCAGCTTTGGGCACTGCAGGACCCAGGGCAGGCAGTGTGATGAGCACTGCATGGCCCAGGCAGGGTCTATAGGGCATATCCAAGACACCATGGGGTAAGGTGATCAGGCACTGATTTTTTTTTTTTTTTTGAGACGGAGTCTCGCTCTGTCACCTGGGCTGTAGTGAGGTGGTGGTCCTTCTTGGCTCACTGCAAGCTCTACCTCCCGAGTTCACGCCATTCTCCTGCCTCAGCCTCCCGAGTGGCTGGGACTACAGGCGCCCACGACCATGCCCAGCTAATTTTTTTTTTTTGTATTTTTAGTAGAGACAGGGTTTCACCGTGTTGGCCAGAATGGTCTCAATCTCCTGAACTCGTGATCCACCCACCTCCACCTCCCAAAGTGCTGGGATTACAGGCGTGAGCCACCGCACCTGGCCCAGGCACTGATTCTTTTAAAGTCATCATCACAAAAAAAATTTTAGGAACTCACAATACTAAATAAAGAGGGAAATTAGCCACGGATACATTATGTAAAACACAGCCAGGATATCTGTTGGTCTAATTTTATCCCAATTTGTTTCTACATAGGTTTTGTTCAGCTGTTACATGACTACAGTTGCATTTTTGCCCTGTAGAATCTGACGTTTGTAACAGGGATCTCCCATTTTATAACATGCTCTTTGAAGCCATCCCTCAGGATGCTGCATAATCATCTAAAGAACTGCAATCTCCTCGTCTACACAGCCGCATCCCTACTTTGGGATGCTGGCATCGTTTCAAACATGTTACTGTTGCAAAGAATTCCTCAGTAAGCCTCTTTCCTCTATAAGGTATGTGATCCACACAGAGAGATTTCCTTAAGATAAACATCTCAAGTGAAATTGGCAGGTGAAAGAGTAGAACATTTTATTGAGAGATATTGGTAAAATATTTGAAAGACATGTTGGAAGTTTATTCTACAGCCAGCAGGGCCTAAGATCATTCACCTCACCAATCCCTTATCAGCACCATGACCTTCTTTTTAGCTCTGCTCACTGGGAAGGTAAAAACATCTCATTATAGTGAGATCTAATTCACATTCTTTATTGTCTGGTAAAGTTTAGCTGTTTTCCACACATTTGTGACTGTTCCTTAAATCCATCTTTGATTCATGTGGTTCTCAGTTAAAGCCATGCAGAGCAGGAGGGGTGGTGAGGTGGGAAGTACCAATTGCGGGCAGAAGCCAGCTGTCCTCAGCTGGGATCCTAGAGACACCCGCATCTTCTCCCAGACAGCACACTCCCCCAGGGCCAGAGGGCCGGCCACAGTCAGCCCCGCTGACTTGCAAGAGGCCGGTGAAGTGTATGTTCAACCACCTGCCACTGACGAAATCTGCAGGAACCTGCAGTGACTTTTTGAAAACATGCAGGAAACCAAACAATCCAACTCACACAATCTGGATAAATCTGTCAAAATACACACTCAGACACACTCACACTCAAACACACACAATACTCTCTGCTAGCAAATTCCCCAGGGCTCTCACATGCCTCTCTGACGCTGGTGACGCCATCAACTGTGCCGCACTCACACCACTGCCCGAGTCCCTCTGTGCTGCTCTCGGGGTCCCTCTCAAACCCTGACAGAGCCATCCGTGCCCCCGTCCTGGAGTGACGAAAACGGCTACTGAATGGAAAGTCTGGGTTCAAATCCTGGTCTCTATCAAATTACCTGAAGAAATGACTTCAAGCTTCTTCTTCGCCATTTTCACATGGGAATTACAAAATGCAAAACCAGGGCCGCAAGCACGAAATGTTGCAAGCCATACAGAAATCTGGAAACTTCACTAAAACCACACGATCATTTGCTGAGGTCTCTGTATTTGTTTCATGTGGATACAAGCTCTAAGGATGTTTTCAGAAATGTCTGGAGTCGCTTGAAAAGCTAAATGTAACGTGAATACAAAATTACACGGAAACGCACTATGAGCTAAGGTGCTGGTGTCTTTGAGCTGGCTGTGGTAGAACTTAGGTGTGAATCTACAGCAATTATTCAAATTGAATCTGAGGACAAATATATAAGGAAGGTGGATGATTCCTGACATCATTTGCCATATTTTCCAAAGTTCTTGACTGATTTTTTATAAAACAAGATTGTCTTAATATTATGATACAATGAATATCTCTGTTTACTCAAAAGCAGTCTAGAAATTAGAGTTCAATATGAAAGCTGCCTAGGATAAAAAGTAAATTATCATTAACTAACACAAATTACCAAGAAAATGAAGAGTTTAAGCCTCAAAATGAGGCTTCAAAGATCTGCGTTTGTATCTTCCATGAAGGAGTCCTGGGCACGGGTTTTTTTTCTTGTCTCTGAGAAGATGTGTCCTCTTAGCTACAGACTGGGTATCTTTTTTTTTTTTTTTTTTTGAGAGGGAGTCTCGCTCTGTCTCCCAGGCTGGAGTGCAGTGGCGCGGTCTCGGCTCACTGGCTCACAGCAAGCTCCGCCTCCTGGGTTCACACCATTCTCCTGCCTCAGCCTCCCCAGTAGCTGGCACTACGGGCACCCGCCACCACGCCCGGCTAATTTTTTGTATTTTTTAGTCGAGACAGGGTTTCACCGTGTAAGCCAGGATGGTCTCGATCTCCTGACCTCGTGATCCACCCACCTCGGCCTCCAAAAATGCTGGGATTACAGGCACGAGCCACCGTGCCCGGCCTGGACTGGGTATCTTTTGTCCTCAGCTATGCCTGTGTGGTAGTGGCAGAGCAGACTGCCTGGATGGGGACACTGCCAAAGAGCCAAAAGACGCCAAGAGGCCGGGCGTGGTGCCTCACACCTGTAATCCCAGCACTCTGGGGGGCTGAGGCCGGCGGATCATTTGAGGTCAGGAGTTCAAGACCAGCCTGGCCAACACGGCGAAAATCTGTCTCTAATAAAAACACAAAAATTAGCTGGGCGTGGTGGCGGGCGCCTGTTATCCCAGCTACTCGGGAGGCTGACGCAGAAGAATCGCTTGAACCCAGGAGTTGGAGGTTGCAGTGAGCCCATATCGTGCCGCTGCAGTCCAGCCTGGGCAACAGAGCAAAAACTCCGTCTCAAAACAAACAAACAAACAAACAAACAAACAAAAAAGATGGGTCCAACACTGTACCTCCTACATAATGTGTGATACGGCACTATATAACAGGCCAGTACCAAAGACCGTGAAAAACGCACTAATAACAAGATTCCTGTTGGAGGCAGGTAAAAAGCACTTAGTTAAATTGCAGGTAACAGAAGACTCAGGCCCTTTTGCCTGCTCCATCACTAGCGGTCAGTCCCACTGTGTGATTCTCCTGCTAACTAAGGAGATGTTAGTCTTTGACACCATCCTCTACTACATGGAACCAGGGCTCTTAGCTGATGCGGGTTTGGGCCAGAAGAATTCAAAAGGAGCCTGCGGACAAAGCTGAAGGAGGTTTCAGAGGTGTCTGAAGGCAGTGCTAAAAAGGCTAAGTAAAACCAGTCAGTTCCGAGGGCCAGGAAGCCAAGCAAATGTCAAAAAAGCAAACGCCGATGGCAGGTCATTAGAAAACGTGGAGTCTGGAAAAGCCAAGTCTAGGCTGACAATAAGCCACAGGAAAACCTCCCTACAAGAGTGAACTGACGGGTGCCAGGCTGCCCAGAAAGTCGGGACGCGTGGATGGGCTTGGCTGGCTCTGACCAAGCAGAATCAGAGTGAATCAGAGGTCCATGGCGATCCCGGGCACCAGAACTGAGCCGAAGGACAGGGGAGGGGACAGAGAGCCACTGGCACAAGGGACCAGGAAATGGACCTTTCTCTCCTGGGGTCTGTCTGTCTCCAGTGTGGCAGCAGGGTTGCTTTGGTTTTAGTTTTTTGTTGGGTAGAACGGAAAACACAGGGCAAGATCCTAAAGCCCCATAGTTCCTCATCCAGGAATGCGAAAACCAACAAGAAACGCTCTGTCTGGCCGAGCTGTCAGGAGAGATGGCCGGGAGCACATTCTCATAACTGAAGCTGTCTCAGTGAGCCACAGCCAATGCCCGTTTCATTTTATACTGAATTAGAAGGAGAGCTTCCCGCTTCACAGGCAGCGGGAAGAATGAGCATGGTGTGTTGCATCGTGAAAACATCTTGTGTCTCCATGCATTTCGTGAAGGTACTCAGACAATGAGAAGGCCGCTGCTCTGTTTCAGGAACCGCAGGCCTACGCAGAGGCAGAAGCACATTCAAAGTAAACAGAGTGATTCTCCTTTCTAGAAAAAAAAATACTAATTCCCTCCAATCCAGTAAGTCTATGGGTAAGGCAAAGGTTGAACGGCAACTTTTCAAAAGAAACAAAGCCTGCTGTCTCCTTTGGAACACAGAAAACTGCTCCAGCAGCTGGGGGAAAAGTCCCGACACTAGGCACAGGGCTAGAGACACCCTGCTACAAAACGCTTATGCACGAAGAGCTAATCCTTGTGCCAAGTAGACACGGAGGCTGGCTGAGTGAAGATGGACTGGAGGATTAACTCTGCATCACACATTGAACAGGTGGAACTGGCCAGGACTCCCAGCTCTCCAACGGTGAGACAGATGCCCAGGTGGACAAGGTGGCGGCCTCTCCACGTGCATATGCCGAGCCCCCCGCCCCATCCCAATGTAACGACTGATGGTTGAGAAGCCACGGTGCAGAGAGGATACAGGCTGCCCTGGGACCACAGCCACAGGGAGACGTGAAGGGGCTGGGGGTCACAAGGTTTGCACAGCCACTCAGAACAGGCAGCCAGCTTGTACCTCCAGCCCCAAAGGGAACCAAATAGAGGACTGAATGGACCTGATCAATAAACGTCCCTGGTTCTACAAAACTCCCAGGAGGTCATTAACACCAGAGCAGGGTGCCATGTAGAAATATAAAAGAAATGGTCAATCCTTGGGCCAAGCCCTCAGGGCTCCCTGATGACAGCCACACGCAAGACCGTAACTGCTCCTCCACCTGCAGAGACCCCATCCAGGCAGCACCCTCCTCCAGGAGCCCCCAGGCCTGCCCCATCACTCCCCCAACCCCCGACAAATGCAGGAGATGCAGGGTGCTCTGTGGGGGTTCTGCCGCCACCAGTTCGGGGGGCTATCCTGTGCCTCCTGCCTCTGATGCCCCAGCTCCAGTCTATCCTCCATCATCTGCAAATGGATCCGTCCACTATTGTTAGAAACGGGTTCCATGCTTGCTGTTTGATGGCCGTCCCTCCCCTCGAGGAGGCAAACTGGGTGCTGAGTGGCTGCAAGAGGTGTGATCTGCTTCCTCACATAAGCAGCCCAGGCACAGCCTCACCTCTCGCCTGCTCAGGATGGCATCTCCGGCGCTGGAAGGCCCCACTCAGCTCAGCTGGTCCACGCTGTCCTCATTCTGGGATCCCAAGCCAGTTCCAACCCATCTGCTGATTGGCAGTCAAGGCACTTGATACGGTTTGCTTCTGTGCCCCCACCCAAGTCTCATCTCGAATTGTAATCCCCACGTGTTCAGGGAGGGAGGTGATTGAATCGGGGTGGGGGCAGTTTCCCCCATGCTGTTCTTGTGACAGTGAGTTCTCACGAGATGTGCTGGTCTTATAAGCATCCGACATTTCCCCTGCTGGCACTCACTCTCTCCTGTTGCCTTGTGAAGCTTCTTTCCCTTCACCTTCCACCATGATTGTGTTTCCTGAGGCCTCCCAGCCATGCTTCCTGTTAAGCCTGAAGAACTGTGAGTCAGTTAAACCTCTTTCCTTTATAATAACCTAGTCTCAGGTAGTATTCTTTACAGAGTGTGAGAACAGACTAATATAGCACTACTCCAACCTCCCTCTGCAGACCTTTGTTTTATTTCCAAACAGCTGTATGCCCAGGTGAAGAGGGGTGCTTTCATGGGGTCCCTTGGCCCATCACACCTGGTGCCTGCAATGGGCACATCAGCTGGCTGGAAGGTGGAGACCGCGTTCCTCTCTAACAGAAAGGTCTCGAGGCTCCCCACTGTCTTCAGAGCAAGGCCTCCACAAGCGAGCCTTCAGGGACCTGCCATGGCCTCTGCCCAGCGCTGCCCGGGCTGGCTGCACCCCAGCCTTTCCCTGGGTTTCTTGTTTCTTATCTGCCCAACTCCCACACACCCTTCTGGAACTTAGTTCAGGCTGGATCTGGCCCCAGCCTAACCAGCAACACAAAAAACATGTAAATCCCTGAAAGCCGGTGCTCAACAGTCCGTGCTGGTTTAGAATCTAAGCCTCCATCTGAAAGAGAGAGGAAGTGCCTCACCTAAAGCCCCTAAGTGTCTCCTCACTCACACCCCTCGGCCGTCTCACAGTGGCCTGTGTGCACCACCACTGCCACGCTGAGGGGAACGCGCCCCACAGACGGCGGACCACAGGCCCACAGGCTTCCGCACACACCACACGAGACGCACTCAACTTTCGGGCTCGGCAGGGTACTACACAACCCAGCACAAAGCCTTCAACTCAGAGGTGACCAGGCTGACCCCCGAAGAGGAAGTGGCTTCTCTCTGCTTCTTCTAAGTCTCTCTATACAGACAAAGAAGGAAACTTCCCAATAATGCTTTATTACATGATACTTGTAAGTAATTTGGAGAATACAGAAAAGCTTAAAAAAGAAAATTAAATCATCTATTAGTGGAGACAGGGTTTCACCGTGTTAGCCAGGATGGTCTCGATCCCCTGACCTCGTGATCCGCCCACCTCAGCCTCCCAAAGAGCTGGGATTACAGGCATGAGCCACCGCGCCTGGCCCCACATCTCTTCTTATTAGGACATCAGTTCCATGGGGTTAGGGCAAACCCTAATGGCCTCACTTTACCTTTATTACCTCTTTAAAGACCCTATCTCCAAACATCTTCTGTGGTATTAGGGGTTAGGACTTCAACAGATGAATTCTGCGGAAGCAATTCAGCCCCCTAACATTCACACACACATACACACACACACACATTTTCAATAAACCAGAATTGAGACTAAATATGAAGTTTTATGTCCTATTGTTTTTATTTATACCCCGATCATTTTCACATACTGAAAAGGGTTTTTATAAACTCATGTTTAGGGAGACACAGAAATCAATGTGCCCAATGGCTTTAAACTTCCTCTGTCGATGGGCATCTGGGTTGGTTCAAGCCTCAACTCACGCAAACATTTGCCTCCACAGTGAGCCCCGTGCTCAGCCTCCACACATATCACCTTCTATGTCCTTGGGACAGGGAGGCACCAGGCTGTTCAGTGGCCACCAAACTGCTTTCCAGAATGGTTGTTTCACAGCTAAAGACTGGAAGAGTGTCAACTTCACCTCACCTGAAAAGCACTGAGTATTATCTTTTTTAATTTGTGATGATTTGATAGACAAAAATAGAACTGCATTATTGGTTCAATTTGCATTTTCATTACCTGTGAAGTTAGACGGTTTTTTCAGTTTATTAGTCATTAGTGTTTCCTATTTCGTTACATGTCTGCTTATTTCTAAAAGAAAGAATTTTAATTTATTAATCTTCCCGAACATAAGAAATGGCTCATAAAGGCAAATACTACCACACACACACACACACAAAAACATGTGTCAAGGTGAGTAGCATAGGTTGTTTTCAAAATGCAAATACGGCCTCTGCTGATACATATGCCGAAGAAGCTGCCAATCACAGCAAATCCTTCCAGTGTGAAGCTGCCTCTTTACATAAACATGAAAGATTGCTAAAATTCTGAAACTATTCAGGGTGACTGGAAAATAATTTATTTTGTTTGGCCTTTCTTATTCATCATTAGCGTACTTTTAATCAAACATATCAATATGTAGTAATTAACCCTGCTTTGGGTAAATCAAAATTAACAAACCACTTCAATAATAAATCAAACAAACATAACTGGTATTTTAATTCTTAATTTTTTATAAGTAACATACCATGTAATACTAGGCTGAACATTACATTGCCACCACATAATGACCTCACAGCGTAGCAACAGCCCGTCCTTAACACTGTTACTAGACTCATGAAATACGCTTCCAGAATGAGAAAAAACAGCTGTCAAGAGCCGCGTCTTATTATTCAACTATTAAACTTCCTTAATCATCAATCAGTTTAATTGCTCCTGACATGGGTTATAAATAACATTTTGTGGTTCAATAAAATATCACAAGGATAACCCCTTCGCTTCCTAAGCTGATCAGAAATTCCTCCTTGAACTATTCCAGTACAATCCATTTATCCTTTGCTAGGATTCAATTATTTCCACTTCACTTGCGTGTAACATTTTGAAGCATTTTGCTAATTTGGGCTAAAAAAAATGTTAAGAAATCACTGTATTAAATTGCACAGTATTATTTTCAATGAGATCCCTAATGGGTAGATGACCCATTTCACTCTGGCCCAAATGAATCAGCTGAACACACGCTGGTACTCAGCCACGTTCAGTGGCTGTTTTGTCCCATCCTCCACTTCACTCAGCTCAGCGTGCTCAGCTCCTGCTCTCCACCCAGAGCATGGAGCCACAGACAGAGTGACATCATGAGGGCTGCGCTTTGGAAAGATGAGCCCAGGAGAGGGGGCCAATCAGAGGGGTTGAAATGTGAGGCCAGATGCTCGAGTGTGTGCCACGACCACAACTCTCAGCCTTGAACAAGGAAATCAATGTATCTGACCTGCGCAAAATCCAATTCATTCATTCAACAGATAGGAATGAGCACACCCCAACCAAGAAAAGCTTCCCAGTGTTGACCGCAGCACTCACATACATGCATCACGTTTCTTAATCCTGATCTAAAGCAAACAGCAGCTCTCACCTATTTTAGAGGTGAAAACACAAACTGAGCAAGGCAAAGGACATGTTCAAAGTCACGCAGCCTGCAAGAAGCAAAGCGGGACTGGAGCTGAGACCTGTCTGACTCTAGCACCTATGGACCCTATGGACTTTCTATTGTGGTAACAGCATTTTAACTACACTAGTATGACCCTGACCTGATTCTTGACCTTCTGAAGAGGATGAATTCAATAAAGTGGTTAAGATGCAGATTGTCTCTGGCATCAGACCATCACAGCTCTGCTACCTCCTAGTTAAGTGGCCTTCAACAAATCAGTTAACCTGATCAACTCTCAGCTTCCTTACCTATAAACTGAAAAATACCACCTCCCTCCCTCCCTCCCTCTTAAGGGTGTTGGGAGAATCACACACATGCACAGCTAAGCTGAACAAAGCACCTGATAGAGGTAAATACTCAGTCAATGTTAATATTAGAGCTGGCTAACTTTGACAGAATTCTACCAAATCCTAAGCCATGGACCGAAGATAATAATGACAGCAGACTTCCAATCCGAAATTATGCAGGACAAAAAGACAATAGAATGACAGTGTTAAAGGACTGGGAATAAAACTGATAACCCAGGATTCTGTACCCAGTAAAAATATGTTTCAAAAACAAAGTGAAATGTTTTTTCAGACAAACTAAAGCTACAAAAAGTGTTAAAGCTCTTCAGGCAAAAGAAATCATGTTTAAGGCCAAGTAGATACAGACCTACACAAATAAATGAAAAAAACAGGAAATTATAAAAATGAAGGTAAATATGAAAGGCATTTTTTTTATAATTTCTTTAAAAGATAATTGACAAGGAACATACCAGGCATACAGATCTTGGTTTTAATACAATCCACCAATAAAAGGAACTAGGGCTCCTTGCAGAAATGGCCACACACACACACACACACACACACAGATGACAGTGTGTCATAGGACCCAGGGGCCAACAGAAAGAGCTCCCAATGGCAAAGCTGAAACAATCTGAGCAATAAAACATATAATGTAATATTGACTGCAACTCGAAATATGAAGTATTTTAAAATTCATATTGATATAAATAATTGGATACATTAACAAATGTGGAAAACAGAAAAGCCTCTCATGCAAAAACATTCCAAATAATTTCTGAACACACTCTCCCCTCAAGGAAGTGGAGTATGACCCCCACGACCCCCACGACCCCCACGACCCCCACGACCCCACGACCCCCACGACCCTGCCCTTCAGTGTGACCCCCACAACCCCACGACCCCCACGACCCCCACGACCCCCACGACCCCACGACCCCGCCTTTCAGTGTGACCCCCACGACCCCCACGACCCCGCCCTTCAGTGTGGGCTGCACACGGTGACTTCCTTCCAGAGAGTGCAGTATGGGAAACACGGAGAAGCGGGTGACTTTACAACACACACCTCACAGTGACTTCCTTCCAGAGAGTGCAGTATGGGAAACACGGAGAAACGGGTGACTTTACAACACACACCTCACAGTGACTTCCTTCCAGAGAGCACAGTATGGGAAACACGGAAAAGCGGGTGACTTTACAACACACACCTCACCAGATGGCCAAGGTCACAGACCTCGGCTGCTGAGACAAAGACGACACCACCCTCGGATCAGACCTGCTGAAAGGCCATCCAAGCAATGTGGCAGGAGGATGGCCAGAGGCAGGAGACAACGGGGTGGTCCTGACCTGGAGGACAGCAGAGGGTGGCCAGGGACAGAGTCAGATCTGGTACCAACAATGTTGAGGGGTTGAGAGAGAGAAGCCAGGGGCCCTCAGGTTTCAGCACACTGGGCAGATGTACTGACCAAAGAATACGGCCAAGGCAGCAGTGTGGGACAGCATGCTGCCTCTGCCTCCAGCAGGTGTGGGACAGCATGCTGCCTCTGCCTCCAGCAGGTGTGGGACAGCATGCTGCCTCTGCCTCCAGCAGGTGTGGGAGAGCATGCTGCCTCTGCCTCCAGCAGGTGTGGGACAGCATGCTGCCTCTGCCTCCAGCAGGTGTGGGACAGCATGCTGCCTCTGCCTCCAGCAGGTGTGGGAGAGCATGCTGCCTCTGCCTCCAGCACTGGACTCTGTGGTACCAGCATCTTCAAGGAGCTGGCAAGGAGGCAGGTGGATACAAGGGAGTGGAGCTCAGGACACAGATCTGGGCTGGAAAGCTGACGTTTCAGAGCACTACATCTTAACCTTGCAGGCCAACACACACGCCCAAAACTGATCAAAACGATGCTTCTTTTATCCAGAAAAACGTACAGAGATATAACATTTGGCATCATGTCAGGAGGCTCCTAAACCTGCTGAAAGCCACTTGTGGACTTTTAAGTCCACAGTGTAATGAAGACACATGCAAGAGTGGAGAATGCAGAATGAGAGGGAAGAGGGTCACGAAGAAAGCTCGAGAGAACCAACAGTCCAGGGAGAGGAGGACAAGCGGCACACCCAGGAGCCGAAAATGATGGTGAGGAGGGACAGGGTCCACAGGAATGCCAAGGCCAGAAAGGCTTGCTGTCCTGGAGCCTGGGAGGAAACGCTTTCAAAGATGTGGACGTGCTGTGAGGGATCTGATGGCTGCAAAGTGTCAACCACACACAGGGCAGGCCAGTCACTTCTGACCTCAGTAAGAACTTGCTCGCTGAGGGCGCCTGGCCAAAACCTGTCCCCTGTGGACATCCACGTGCCCTGTGCCATGGGGCTCAGCAGGATACATCTTATTTACAAAACTAGTAACAAACAGCCTGCTCTGTGACTTCTGCTCTTAATGTGATAATTGGTCCAACTCCAATAAGCTAAATGGGATTTCCTGCAAGATGAAAGGAGACCAGGTACACCTGCTTCCTCGTCTCCTCTCATGCAGAGCCTCTGATGTCATCACCTGGACATGCTCAGGGATGAAAGCATCAGGACACCTTAAAGAAAGACATTTCCTACAAAACAAAGCTCCGCATTTGAGCCTTCTGCTTCCAGCAGCACAAATTCCACTGGTTATAAATCAAGTTTATTAATTTTGCATGGATCTGAAAGAAAAAATCCATCAGTCATCACTGAGACGCTTGTCCACTTTACGCCTTGCTGTAACTGGACAGCTGACACAAGGTGCTCAGCCCTGATGACGCATTATCACCAAGTCAAGCTCCGAGGGCTCCAAGACGGCACCGGCTGCAGTGACAGCCCCTACCTGGAGTGAAATACAGCTGTGTCCATGCAGACGTCCCGTCACTCTCTTAGTACAACTGGCCCAACTGTACATTTTCAGTATTCACTGCCCCGGGCAGTCCTGCACGCTCTTGATTATTCTTTGAAAATGCATAATACACGAACTACGAAACCGACTGTGAAGGCCCAAAATTACACACTGCTGCCCGGCCTCAGAAAATGCTATCATTTTAGAACGTTCTTCTAAAGTGGTTTGTGTTTTATTGGCAAACCAGTATATTATTATCGTAATAATAATCATTTAAATATAAATACCATTAGAGCTACAATAATAATACACATGTACTTTGTGATTTTACTTCAAAGGCTTCCCAGCACTATACATATACTCAATCATTAACCTCCCAGAGAGAAGAAAAGCTGCAAGGATTGTCTCTATTTTGCAGATGGAGAGTCTACGGCAAAGCAACAAAGGTTGGGTAGGCCCAATGCCACGTACAGGACAGCTGAAAGCTCCGGAAGTGCTGGGCTGTTTCTGCCCACAAACATGCGCGTATGCATACACACTTCTACGGATGGATGCAGACTCACACACGTATCTCAGGACAAACACATATCCGAACACTTACAAGGAATGTGAGAGTGAGATTATTTATAAGGAACTTCTCTAGAGAAAAGGAACAGAACTAAAACCACACTGGTAAACTGGAGAAAAATAACACAGAAGTGCAGAGGTGTGGGGTGTGTTTGGTTTTGTATTGTCCCCAGCTCTCCATGCATACATCCATCCCGGAGATGCAAGGGTCCGTAAAAGGCGCTCTCTCTACCTCTTCAGATTCTCCTCCACACTCACCCGTCATTCGCGCACCTCTACCGTGAATAACTCAATCTAGGAAAGCTACCACCACCGTCCTCCCGTTGTTCCTTGCAACTTCCTGATGAGACATCGCCATGTCCACACTGGAAAGGAAGAACAGGAAGCTCCGAGATGACAGCTGGCTCTGACCTCAGGCAGGAAAGTGGGAGCCAGTGGGCCCTAAAGCCTCTATCCAGCCATCGGCCCTAAAGGACAGCCCAGCATTTCACAGCGGACACAAGGACCTCAAAACGGGGGCAGAAATCAACGACTGCCTGGGAGGACAGCGTAAAGACCCGTGGGGTTTTGACTAAGAGTGTTGAATGATTAGGATGTCCAACAGGCCACACAAACAGCACCCATCCAAGACTAAGCTCCTGCCATGCTTCCAAACCCAGAACCTCTCCTACCAGCCACTCAGGAATGGCAACTCTACCCTCCCTGCCAGTGAGGCACAAACCTTAGAGCCATCTTCAACTACCCTCTCACTCGTTCCTCTGATTCATGAGCAAACCCTCTCATCAGCTCAACTTTCAAACCAGAGTCAAATCCAGCCACTAATTACCACCCTCTTGCTCCAAGCCACCACCGATCACCCCAACTTGGCTTAGCACAATGACCTAACTGGTCTCCCAGAGTCCACCCAGCTTCTCCCTACAACCTAGTCTCGGTACATTCCCAAGGCCACCCTTTTCAAAAAAGGCCATGTTAACCCACGTTAACCAATGTCCCTCCACTGGCCTCCAGGCCCCATGGGGGTCGGTCATTGCTGCTCAGATGACACTGAGCACAGCCCTCCCCTGCTCAGCCTGCTCCAGCCCCAGGAGCCTCGGCTCAGGCCTCAGGGCCCCCTGGAAGTCTCCGCACTCATTTGCCTGCCCTTGCGCATGGTGCTCACCACTCCCATCACTGCTGACCCACTCAGTGACGCCTTGCTGAGCCAGCATTAAAGACTGCAACACTTTCTTTTCCTTACTCAGTTCTTTCTTCTTAGTGCTTGCCAATATCCAACTTACTATTTTCTCTCTCCCCACCAAAAGAATAAAAGTTCCTTGAGTGCAGAGATATCTGTTCGGTAGATGGATGAAATGATATAAATTTGCTAACAAGGGATCCGTTCAGACGCTTCCATCTGAAGCCTCCATTTGCTCTATCACCAAACGAGTAAGAATAACTGCCAGACATACCCCAGATCTACATGGGAACATTTAAAGCAGGCCATGCCCTCTTCAAGGCCCCACACAAACATTGTGGCAGGAGGCAGGGCTGGAGGGGAGCATCAGAGCAGAGATGGGGGATGGGGTCAGGCTCAGCTCCATCACAGAAGGGGCCCTCAGAAAACCAACTTCTTTCTCTGGCGTGGGTTTCCCTGAGAATGGGGAGGATGACTCGGATGATCCCGAGGTTCCCTCTGGCACTCACAGCCTCTGACTCCCTGAACCACACGAGTGTGACCGGCTGTTGTCATGCTCATCGTGGTTCCAGGTATTCAGGTGGACCTTGGTGTTGCATCTTCTTTGAGGGTCAGGGATGAAGACAGGGCTCAAAAATGGAAGAGAAGCAAAATGAGGCACAATCAGTCTCTTGAACAAAGACTCTTTTAGGAGCCCAAATTTGTGCTCCCTCATTGGGTCAGACTGTCATTTCTTCCCAACATCAGATGAAATGAGTGACCCTCACTCACAAGTGGCGCTCCGCTCCTGCTTCCCACAGGGCTTCTGCTCCTCAGCGAAAGGCAGACAGAACTCCCATGCCTGGAAGCAGGCTGATCTGCCTGTGTGGCTCTCACCCCCGGCACATAGTGTTCATTCTGCATAAGGTAAATGTGTGTGACGGGCCTCTCCGGTGATTTTCTGATTTTCTGACTTCGGTAGCATGTTTCTGTTTGGCCGTGCTTGCAAGATGAAATTGATTCTGTAGAGAAAGGCACGGTCTTTACCTGTCTCACGGGGCCTCTTAACAATAGGAGCAGGCTCCGTTTCAGCAACTATCATTTCTTTCTTCTTGAGAAATTGCAGCTTCTGCCCCACGGGGACAAAGACCAAAGAGGGTAGACAGCTTCCGTGTTGCATCAAAGATTTCCCAAACCAAGCTGAGCACAAACCATTGCCACAGAACACATGGAGACCAACTCCAGAGACTCAAAGGGTTATCGGCCAATACACACCTGGAGTGAGAAACCCACCATGGGGGGATGAGCAAAGCTCATGACTGCAACCAACGCTTTGGGTGGAGGAGACTCTACCCCCATGGGCACCCAGCATGTGGGAAAATCTCAAAGGGCATTACCAAGAATGTGGGCTCTTGCCTACAAAGGCATGACCATGTATAAAAATGACTCTTAAATGGTGAGCAGTCAAGAGTTGGTGGGAAACTCTAATACTGTTTCTTTAACAAAGTCTTGCTCTGGCGTAGAACAAAAGGGAAAAAGGTCTGGATGCCATCTTACTTGTCAATTTAAGAGTGAAAATGAAAATGAAAATCTTTCCTGCTTAAGGGGCTTTGATTTCTTGTTTTCTCTCTTTCACCTAAAATGTTTTATTTGAAGATATGCGGGTTTGTTTTTATTTGCTTTGTTTCGCAAATCTCTCTTGCTGGCCTCTAATACCCCAGCCCTCCGTCCTTGCAGCCCTCCAAAGGCATGTTTCCTAGACAACCCAGCGTAGCTCAGAGCACCTCATTTACGCAAGTGTACAAAGAGCGTCCTTCTCTCATTCACAGCTGGCATTAAAAGGCGAGTTTATCAGGTGAGAGCAGGATTCTAAAAGCCCTGGCAATTTTTCTGAATCTCTCTTGATGAGAAAGAGCTAAACAAACAGGTCCCCAAAGTTAGCAACAGAATGGAAAGGTGGCCACACAATCCCCAGAAAGAACAGGCAGACTACTGAACAGGTTGATATGGAGGGCCAGGCAGTCCTCATGATATCTCTGGCCAGGTTCCTTGGGCAGGCGTCTCTGCCCACCTCCCACTCCTGGCAACAGCGTGAGGGGGGAGGAGGGAGGGAGAAAGGAAGGGAGGCAGGAGGGAGAGGTCACACTTGCAAGGGCCGGAGTGAATGTATGAAGAAAACTAGGACGTGCAACACAGACAAACACAACACAGACAAGCGTGAGCAGCAGCCCATGGCTTCCACGAGGCCTTGAAATAGCGCAACGAAGATGGTGGTGGCCTGGAGGTGGCAGCTATAAACCTGTCTCTGTCCCACCAGCAGGTTCAGCAGGTTCTAGGCCCTTATTGCCCCACCTGTAAGATGACGGTGGAGGACTGAAGGGTCTCAAATGTCCAACTGTCCACCTTTAATGCGCAGGGCTAAGTCACTGAGCCCCACATGACCTGGGCCTTTTTAACTAAGAACAATGGCTGTACTCGGATGACCCTGACTTCAACCAGCCTTAGCCGTTCGACTTCACACATCTGGGTCCAGACACAGCGACTGAGAAGAACCCAAGAACCATGTCCAAACAACAAAACCCACAGAAAGTGGGTGATTTAGGGTCCATCAGCTGATACAGCAAACATTTTCCCCATTCAAACTGGGGACCTATGCGCATTTCTTTATACTGATTCCCATCACTCTTCAGAGAAGCAGCACACAGCTCTATCACCTCATCCACATAACAGGGTGTGGCCTGGGGAGGCTGGGCCTGGCAGTCTCTAAAGACCCCTCAGCCTCAAATTCTATGATGAAGACTTGCTCCTCCGGAGAAGGCCATGGCTCAATATTCAGGTCACTGAAAATTATACAACTGGACTGTACTACAAACATCCCAGAAAGAAGGAGCAGCTTAAGTCTCTCCCTAAAACCTACTGGAGACATAATATGCCAACATAAAAGTAGGAGGAGGTGTTATCAGGTTGCAAAGAAACCTCTAGAGATTTGCTCAGAATGCATTCCCTAATGCAGTCAAGCATGCTGGTCTGAATACCAACCTAGAGGAAGGGGCCCCAGGCTCATTCCAGGTAGCACAGACTTGCTGAGACAGAGCTGAGGATGCTGTGACCGAATGAATGAAAGAGACTCACCTCAAAATGAAAACTGCCTGGGAAACTCAGTCATCAGCAGGAGCCCATGTGCCCGCACAGCTGTGGGACTCACGCAAGCACTGTCCCAGAGGCCCTCCTTGTGCACCTACTCAGTGCTTCTGTGGATGAGGCAGTGAGGCAGCCACCTGTGCCCTTGGATCTTACAGCTGTATCTACTCTCCATCTGGCTGGCCGGCCTCAGGCTTCTATTTGCTTCTGAGCCCAGTGCCACCCTTTAGACAAGAAGAGTCACTGAGGCTCACCAGCCTCCTGAAGGAACAAGGGGGAGCAGGTGGCACCAAGCCCTCTGCTCATCAGGAGCACCTTTCTCCTACAACCTCTTACAGCCTGGTGGGAGAAGCCTCTGTGTGTTCTGGCCAGCTCTATTCCACACAGCATCCTCTGTGCAGCCAAGGATGGGAACATGGTTCAGTTCAGCCACACAGGCCCAAGCGGGTACTGTCACACTGGCTGGACGAGGCCAGCAGCTCCTACAGTGCACAAGCTTATGCTGGCCCGTCCGGAAGAGAAAACGAACCTACGTGGAGGAAGCTGGTAGCAACAACACTCCATTCCCTCCCTTTGGAAAGCTGTGTACACACACCTTTAAGGGAGAAACGATAAGAGCCAATACCGTGCAGAATCACAAGGCTCCTAAAACCTCTTCTTCCAACCAGAGTGAGAATTACACAGAATGTCACTGTTGCTTCAGCCACTGATAAAAATTATTCTAAAGTACTTGGGGTCCCAGTTCTGCAATATTGAGTAGAAAAGTAAGTTCTAAAGAAAAGGGTACAAAATACTAGTCAGCAGGATGAAGCTCACTGCAATTTATTTTGAGCTGTGGGCCGTGGATAAGTTATTTCCTTCTTTGTGCCTCGACCCGTCTCTACAAAAGGATCATACCGCCAAACCCAAGGAAGACATGAGGCAGGTAATATTGCATCAGCAAAGTGTATGCCCTGACAGAGGGTAACCAGGGGGAACCCTGCTCCTATACAGGCCCACAGAGGAAAAGGCAGAAGGACTCGGAGGCTGGGAGACAAATGCAGACCCCAGGACAGACACAGCCTTAACCCCCTGGTGCTTCTGATGTCAGCTGGTTGGTCACACCTTTCCCCATAACGAGAAATGCCGTCAGCACAGCTGCAGCCTCGGTTAGGATCCTGGCTCAGACCCTCAGTAGCTCTGAGACCTTGATCAAGTTATTCAATCTCTTGTGAAACAGGGGTGATAACAGCATCATCTTCATGAATTAGTAAGACATAATAACAAGGAAAAGTTCTTTAAAAGCTTCGGAAACAACGTGCTAAATAAACGTCAGCTGCCGCCTCCGCCACAACCATCAAACAGGCCTTGTAATTTTCATCACCTGTTTCTACAGCCCCCAGCAATAAGTGCTGAATGAATGAGTGAATGAATACAATAAATTGCCATGTATCCCTCCTGAAATTTAAACTGCTTAAGAGCAAAGATCATGGCACAAAATCTGGCATTTCAAAAACCCACCAGTAGTTTTTCAAAAGTCTGTGGTATTGAACTGAAAATCTAAGGAGACCAGAAGATAAGGATTCCATTTTGACTTTTAAGAACTAAGGTCATGACCAAACTACAGATTTGGAAGTGGCACAGTTGCTAAATGCGTGAAGTTGCAAAGTTTGAAGTGGTTGCCTCTTATTTCCAGATCTTCCTTTAATCTCTCAGGCACAAGATGACAGAAATTGAGATAATCTATACATATTTAATTATCTATCTTAAAAGAAAAATCATCTACCTGTTCAACTTTCAGCTTTTGTGAATTAAAAAATATATCAAATTTTCACCCTCATCTTTAAGGGTTCTTTTTTCCTCTAACCAACAAAAAAGGCAAAAGAGTAATAATGAAAAAATAAAAGTATCTTCATTGTATAAAATGTGAGACCAATTCCACTCAAGTTATAATAGATCAAAGAGCATGGGATGAAAAGTTTTATTTTTTAAAAAATGGAGTACAGGCTGGGCGCAGTGGCTCACACCTGTAATCCCAGCACTTTGGGAGGCCAAGGTGGGCAGATTACAAGGTCATGAGATCGAGACCATCCTGGCTAACACGGTGAAACCCCATCTCTACTAAAAATACAAAAAATTAGCCGGGCAAGGTGGCGGGCACCTGTAGTCCCAGCTACTTGGGAGGCTGAGGCAGGAGAATGGCGTGAACCCAGGAGGTGGAGATTGCAGTGAGCCAAGATTGTGCCACTGCACTCCAGCCTGGGAGACACAGCAAGACTCCACCTCAAAAAAAAAAAAAAAAAGGAATGCATAGAATTTAATGCAAGTAAAATAAATTTAAAGTTTAAAAATTTTTAAGTGAATCCAATCAGTATCAAATGTAATTGCCAATGAAGAAAAAACAAAACAAAAATAAGCACATTAGTAATCATCCAGGAAATACAAACAGAAACACAACAACCTACCACTTTATACCCAGTAGGATGGCTAAAATAAAAACACAAACAATAGTAAGTGCTGGCAGGGATGTGGAGAAACAGAACCCTCCTCCTTTGAAGATGGGATGGTAAATGGAGCAGGCACTTTGGAAAACAGTCTGGCAGTTCTTCAAAGGTAAAACGTAAAATTCCCATATGAACCAGCAATTCCACTCCTAGGTATATCTCAAGAGAAATAAAATCATGCCCACATAAAAACTATACTGAATGCTTACAGCAGCACTGTTCATAACAGCCAGAAGTGCAAACAACCCAAATGTCCCTCCATTGATGAATGTCCCTCCATTGATGAATGGATAAACAAGACGTGGTCTATATGGAATATTATTCAGCCATAAAAAGGACCGAAGTACTGACACGTGCTACCATACCGGTGAACCTCAAAAACATTATGGTCAATGAAAGAAGCCAATCAAAAAAGGCCACACGCCGTAGGATGCTGTGAACATACAACATGAAATGTGAGAAGAAAGGGCAAATCCATGCAGACGAAAAGCAGATCAGTGGTCACCAGGGGCTGAGGAAAGGAGGTCATGTGGCTGCTGAAGGGACCAGGGTTTCATCTTGAGATGAAATGTCTTGGAATAAGAGTGTGGTAATTTTTGCACAATTCTGTGAAGACATTAAGAACCACTGAATCATACGCATTAAATGATAGACAGACAGATGGACCAGACGGAATACACAAGTAGGAGATAGGAGGAGTTTATTCCCCTTTCCAAGCACAGTCCCCAGTGCTCCAGTCCTGGCGGACCAGCAACCCATGCCACTACTCTGTGCTTACGGCCTTCAAGGTTGAACGTTTAGAGCCTCAGCTAAAACACAATTTCTTTCTCTGCCTTGGGTTTTAAATTCTGTTCTTACAAAAGTAGAGATATTGCAAAGGTCTATCATGTGCGGAAAAAACACAAGGTTGCTTTCTGCCCCCAGCTAGGACAGCTGGGCAGCCTCCAGTCCAACTCCACCACCTCCTGGCTTCTGAGTGGGAGAGGAGGCTCATTAATTACACCGAGATGGATGCCGCGGGGAAGCTGGGAGGAGAGCACAAGCCAAAAGTGAGGCGGGCAGCTCCCTTCGGAGGACATTTCTCTCTTCATAATTACATTAATTGCAATTAGCTCTCTCCTCCTTCATAATTCTTTTGCACTGACACCTGCGGAAGTCCTCTGGCTCCTGTTCAACACCATTTTCCTGCTGCCACGGGTCCTCCAGCTCATTTCCCGTTTGGTCCCAGAAGCACAAAGCTGCTCCACCCTGCGATCCTGGGTGACGCACCTCCGTGTGCAACCACGATCTGCTTTCACCAACTGGCCCACACCTCATCTTCATACTGAAATTAATTTCTCTCCTACTCACCCCTGAAATAAAGTTACTAATGACAGACAGATACTTCATCTTTTCCTCCTAATTCATTCATCCTTAAGTTTCATAAGTAATTAAATTGATTTTTCCTTTCTATTTGGGACACAGGGCTATTTAGAACAGCAAAGTAATAGAAAGCCTGATTTCTCAGCAAGGATCCCTCGGGGAGGCCTGGCAACATGACTGCTACAGGAAGAGGCACTTCCTGAAGCCGGATTGGAGGGGCCTCCATGGACTGGTGACCGAGCGCACATCAGCCCTCTCTTCCTAATTGACATGTGCTGTATAAATTACACTCAGAAGGGATTCGCAGGCACTTTCTGGATCCGAAAGGCTCTTTAATATTAACGCGGTTGAATCCTTCTTGAATACTATACAATTCTTATTACTGAAGTAAAAACTTAGACGTGTGACGTTGGCGGCATAGCTAAGCAGCTGAAACGGTGTGACCAGAGTAGCCATGTCTAATTACCCATGAAAGTCACTGAAACTTCCCCAAAGAAACCAACAGTAGTGGTGAAGCTTGGGGCCTTGTGAAGTTATTAAGATAGCTTTATAAAGCTAAGCTTTTCACCCAAATACAGAACAGGATTTTTTCCTATTTACTGCTCAGAGTGAAAAAGCACCTCAATACAAAGTTAAAACAAAAAAACCAAAGCTGGCTCCATCATCGATACCTAATATGAACCACATGCCAGGCAGCCTGCCTAGTCCTGTAAGACTGTGGACTGTGTGTATATATATGTATGCTGGTGCCCCCAGCCCCCGTGCTACTCAAGGGTGGACTGTGTATTTATATACATATGCTAGTGCCCCAGCCCCGGCCTCCATACCGTTCAAGGGTGGACTGTGTGTATATATACACTCATGCACGTTGTTGTATTGTGCTTTGCTCTACTGTGCTTCATAGATCCTGCATTTGTTACAAACTGAAGGTCTGTAGTGACCCTCCGTCGAGCAAGTCCATCAGTGCCATTTTCCCAACAGCATGTACACGCTTTGTGTCTTTGTGTCAGCATTTTTTAGCAAGGAAGCATTTTAAATTATGTTATGTATGCTGCTTTTTGAAACATATATTGCACACTTAATAGATGACAGTATAGTACAAAACATAACTTTTATATGGACTGGGAAACCAAAAAATTCGTGTGACTTTCTCGCAGTACTCCCTTTCTTGCAGTTGTCTGGAACCAAATCTGCAATATTTCCAAAGTATGCCTGTATAGTGCATCTAAAATGGGCAATATCCCTTGAATGCAAATGACTGCTCATCAACTGTCATGACTGAGCCTGGGTCACATCTGTAAGCAGTGATGCCAGCTTTCCAATTCCTCTCTCATAGGTCCCCTCTTGTCACTGCTTGGGGTTCTTCTTGCACTGATGTTGTTGAAACGCAACTGTGATTCTAAATGTCAAATGCATCCCTAATCGGTTTTAGCTCCTCATTACTTCTAGTCCTTTCTCCCATATTTTCATTGTCAAAACACAGTCTCTTTGATAATTTTGATGGCTTACAATTTTGTCGAAGACAGTCATCTTCTATGCTCCAAAACGGGAGAGGATTTTCCTTTTTAGATTTATGAACATCAATTACAATGACCAAGCCAATGGGTATTTTCATCTCTGCCTCTATTTCCTTCCAATTATCTCTTGATTGCTTTTAGCAATTATCCATTTACTAAATGTACCAAGTTTGGTCCATAAACATCTTAAAAGATGAAAGAATACTGTCACTTATCTATTTAACAAAAGGGGATGGTCCACATTCTTGTCATAAAATACTGTGTGATAAAGCCCATCCTGTTGAATGACTAATTGGATGAGAAACCATATTCCCTTCATATTCTTAGAATACTATTCACTCGTTGATGCTTGATTTTAAGAAAATTCATCTAAGCTATCTTCCACTGAAGGCGCACAGTCTGCGAATTTGCTGATATGATCAATTTCACCATCATCATTAGCATCTAGAGAGCTGCTCTCAATCTGTCTGCATTCATCTTCTGATTCATTTAATAATGGTGAAATGTCTTCCTCTGCCAATTTTCCTCTCATTGCTATTACAAGTGAAAAATAAAAAATTCTAAATTCTCTGTGTTTAATGAAAGCTAAAAGAAAAACAGACTTCAAAAATGGTGTCTCCAGATTGTTTTCATACCTTTTTGAAAGATAATGCAATCATATGGGTAACATAGTAAGAAAATTCGAGGATCATATAAAAGATATGGTTTATTCCACTATCACATGATTCTTGATGCCATCTCTTATTCTCCCATTCTATTATTTTAGTCTATTTCTACCATAGTTAGAAATAACTGGCCGGCTGTGGTGGCTCATGCCTGTAATCCCGGCATTTTGGGAGGCTGAGGCAGGGGGATCACCTGAGATCGGGAGTTCAAGACCAGCCTGGCCAACATGGTGAAACCCCATCTCTACTAAAAATACAAAAATTAGCCAGGCATGGTGGCAGGTGCCTGCAATCCCAGCTACCCTGCAGGCTGAGGCAGGGGAATTGCTTGAACCTGGGAGGCAGAGGATGCAGTAAGCCGAGATTGTGCCACTGCACTCCAGCCTGGGCAACGGAGCAAGACTCCACCTCAAAAAAAAAAAAAGAGAAATAGTTGATGAATAATGACAAAATAATATCAAGAAAGAGAAAACAGCAAAACGTTTCCAGATATAGATAAAAAAAATACCATTAAGATGTGATCATGCAGCCATGCACTGCTTAACAGGGACACATTCTGAGAAATGTATCACTAGTTTATTTCATCGTTAACATCACAGAGTGCACTTACACAAACCTAGAGCGAAGCCTACTGCACACCTAGGCTATATGGTACAGCCTGTTGCTCCTGGGCCACAAACCTGTGCAGCGTTGTTACTGCAGTGAATACTGCGGGCAAATGAACACAAAGGTCAGTTTTTGTGTATCTAAACATATCTAAACACAGAAAAGGTACACTACAGATAAAGCAGTGAAGACAAAAAACTGTACACCTACCTGTATAAGGCATTTACCATGCCTGCAGCCTGCAGGACTGGAGGTTGCTCTGGGTGAGTCAGTGAGTGAGTGCTGAGTGGCTGCGAGGCCTGGGACACTACAGTGCACAGCTGGAGACTTCACAAGCACTGTACGCTTAGGCCACACTACATTTATTATTATTAATTTCCTTTGTCAATGATAAATGAACTTGAGTTAATGTACCTTTTTTACTTTATAAACTTTTTAACTTTTTAACTTGACTTTTTTATAATACTACTTAGCTTAAAACTCAGATACATTGTACAGCTGTACCAAAATGATTTTTTCTTGATTTTCTTATTCTATAAGCTTTTTTCTGTCTTTAAATTTTTTTTTTTTACTTATTCAACTTTTTTGTTAAACGCTAAGATACAAACACACACATTAGCCTAGGCCTACAAAGGGTCAGGATCGTTAATATCACATTAATTCCACCTCCACACTTTGTCCCACTGGAAGGTCTTCAGGACAACAGCACACAAGGAGCTATCATCTCCTCTGATAACTATGCCTTCTTCTGGATACCTCCTGAAAGACCAGCCTGAGGCTGTTTTACAGTTAACTTTTTTTTTTTTTACATAAGTAGAAGTATTACATTCTAAAATAACGATTATAGTATACTAAGCACTTCAACCAGTAACACAGTCATTTACCATCACGATCAAGAATTATGAACTGCATTTCTTACAGACCGGCAGTGCAGTAGGTTTGCTGATACCAGCATCACCACAAACACGTGGGTAATGCATGGTGCTAAGACATTACGATGGCCATGACGTCACCAGGCGAGAGGAATTTTCCAGCTCACACGCACTTCTGTGGTATGCACCATCCAGTGTTAACAAAAACGTCATTATGTGGCGCAGAACTGTATATCCTGGATTCCCCACAGACGCAGCGGGTCCATGTGGTAACTGCAGGCTCGAATGCATTTTCTTCTATTTTTCAAAAATAAGATTTTCTCCTTGTTCTTTGAAGAACAGCATAAAAATCATGAAATGTCAATCCTTATAAAATAGTTTGAAATGTTCAAACATGCTAAAATGGACACGAGATTATGCCTTTCTTCAAAACAAAAGCAAAGCACAGAGCATACCTGTGCCGGAATACAAACCCCCGCGGCCCTCCACAGGAGACCACAGAAGAACTCTATCTGTCACTGTCCCCCACAAAAAAGCCAAGTGTGATGACTGTCAGCTGAAAATATTAATCTCAAGAACAGCTGTATACTTAGAGATTTTGAAACCATTTTCAGTCCCCAAGACTAGTCTCATTCGTTTATTTTTGTGAGTTTGCTTTTTGGTGAGTAGTTTTGTTTTTACTTTGAGTTAAAAACTTTAAAACTTCTGCAGACTAGGTCAGTGTGGCTTATGAAAAGCAGGGTAAATACTGCTCCTTGCCAGCCTGGTAAATACTCAAGAATAACTTTCTGCTCTACTGCGCTGTGTGTCCTCGCAGAGTGAGGCTCCCATTCACACCTGATTCTTTTGTTCAGGGCTCCATTGCAGAGCCTGAGCGGTTAACTGACAGCCCTTGTCCAGAATCCGACAGAAAGATCCATAATTACCATGAGTCTGTCTCACGCTCCGCTTGTCAGGCTGTCCGCCAAAATTGTTTGGTAACGGAGATCATCAAAGGAGGATGGGAATGCCGGCCCTGGCCCCAGGCCCCAGCGGGTACAGTTCATTAAAGAGATGTGCAATGTACTGTTTGGGGCGCTGCCTGTATATTCTGAGTTGCTTCTAGAGGAATCCTGAAAGCTCCCCAGCAGGGAGGCTGTGCGGGGAGCCAGGACGAGGGCATGCAGAACCGCGAGGAGCCTGGCCCCAGCAGGACCCACCACACTGAGGCTCCCAGGCCTCACCCAATCACAGCGCAAAGGCAACAAGTCCCTACAGCCATCACAGGTGAGGGGACAACTCAAGGAAAGAACCATGGGTGTCAAGGTGACCAGCACACGCCCAGCACCCTCTGCCACCTAATAAATGGCAGCTACATGCATGATGAATTCTCCACTAGGGTGGAACAGTGCTGAGGATGAGGCACTCAGAGCCTGGCATTAACTCAAAAGCTGATGAGGACAGAATAATCCAATGCTGACAGTGATCAAGTGACAGAAAACAGTTGCATAAGCACAGCGCTTCAGAGTTCAGAGGAGGGGCCAGGAGACAGCGCGACAGCAAAGGCTACAGAGACACGGGCATCTTTGAGGAAGAGACTGGGACAGAAGGACAGGGAGGAAGTCTAACTGGTTCCAGCCCACAGACGGCCCCACAGCACAGCAGCAGAGCCGCCTGGGGAAGTGACCCCTGCAAGACTCCTAGACTCGGAAAGGAGGGGGGCGAGACGGAATCACAGGGAGAAATGTCAGCCAAAGTTCGAGCTTTGAATCCATTTAATGGCTGGTCATTTTCCAAGAACTTTCTGAAGCTTCATGGTTTCTATCTGTATCTTCAAACTGCCCATACGGCCCTTGTGACAGGGGCTGCGGAGGAGTGAGGGTGCATCTAAATTCACTGTGTGAACTCAGTAACCCAGAGGCAACTTCAGGATTATAATTTTTTTGACTCACTTTTTAACAAGAATTCCCATTTTTTCTCATGTACTCCAGGATATCACTTAGAGTCCTGAATGTTCAACCAAAGTTTCTAATTTGCTGAAATACAGGGGCTTCGTCCCAGCCCTCTGAATGTGAGCTACAGGAGAGAAGGTGCTAATGTTGTACTCGACTCTGCTTGGCTGACATCAGAGGTAATATTACTTGTATACCTTCTTAAGGCCACTTTCAAAACCTACTGATGCCTTCATTGCTGGGCGGGTCACATCAGTGACCAGCTGTGCCTGACACACAGATGACTCGCCCTGAAAACCTTCATGATCAGACACTCGGAGGAAGCCCAGCACACCCAGGCCCCTATTGAACAGAAAAACAAGTTAACTGAAACCACCAAACCTCTAACCATGATATCAAACAGCTTTCTAAAGGAGACTCACCTCCCCTCCCCACCCTCTCCCTTCACCAGGCGTGCTGGCCTTGTGAAAACGCCATGGCCACCACAGGGTGATGGCCAGCGAGCCCAGGGAGGGCCCCTGGACAGGCGAAGGGTGAGCAGCCCATATTTCACATGAGCTGCTCCCTCTCCAACACCGTAACACCAGCACCCGAGGCAATGCTGAGCGGGGGCGGCACGCATTGCCCTGCACTGAACCAGAGAGGAAACAGACTTAGAGTGGACCCTTCCTGGAAGTGGGTGACGTGTCCCCCGGCTAGAGCATGGACGCGCCTCACCCTCAGGACTCCATCACTACTGCCAAGGGACTGCAATGGCAGAGTCCTTGCCCTCTTAGGAAGTGAGTCCTAAAAAAGAAGAGTCTTCCCCAAGAGTAGTGTAGACGATTTGGGGGATGGAGAGACTCCTGCTCTCTCTGGCAAGTGAAAGGAGCTGCAATTTGCTGACAGCAAGCTGCACACTGGAGTCTTTAACTTTCCTAAAAACCTTCCAAGACACTCACTCCTCCCACTAGCCCGAGTTTACGGCACCGAGAAAGGGTGAGTGCCCACGCGTACCACACAGCCCAGAGCACCAAAGCTGAGAATCTAACCGAGGTTTCCAGGACTCCGAAGCCCAGTGCCTTCTGCTACACACTTGAGTGTCTCCGCTTTTGATAAACAAGTAACTCTCATGTCCTTTTTCCCTGTTACTTAAAATTTCAAGGTAAAGTAGATTCCTTAGTTATCTGCAAAGAGAAAATTTAATTTTGATCATGAAAACTACATATCTTTACTTGGATCATGAGAAATAAAAAGTCTGCAAACTCACCCATTCACTGGGTCAAAAAGCCTTGCCTTTGCCATTTTGTTTTTCTTTTCGAGAAGACAAAGACAGCAAGAAAAGCAAATAGAAAAAAGAAAATATAAAAAGGCACATATCAAGTATAAACTTCCACACACCGCAAGTGGGAGTCCAGCCTTCTCAAGTGTGAAAAGGCTAAATGCTGGAGACCACTTGGCCACACAGCCTCAACTCAGCCTGGCTCATCCCCACACCCCTGTCCCCACCTCTGCTTTCTCTCACACTAAAGCTGTGCTTCCCAAGACCAGAACCAAGCCACGTGTGGCTACTTAATTTGAAATAAATGAAAATGAAACAGAACTGAACCTTCAGTGATGCTGGTCACATTTCCCGTGCTCAGGGGCCACGTGGCTGCAGTCAACACCCGCCCCGGGCAGTGCAGAGAGAGAACACACGCATCTGAGTGCAGAGGCTGCCGGCCAGTGCCACCCTGGCACAGGGGGCCAAAACCCCTCCGGTGGTCTCTCCCTGTCTCTGTCCTCAGAATTAAATAGCATCCCTGCGTGGAAGTGGCCAGAGGGGGCAGAGACTCAGGAGAGGAAGAAGAGCTTCCTCTCACCCCATCAGAGACTGCCTCGTTTCCCTCCCACTGGGTTGGCCAGGAGAAAGCCCTGTCCAAGAGCAGAACTTTCACACACCTCAATTCGTCTCCACGGCTTCAAGTAATTCCAAGCCATGCTGAGAATCCTGGACCTGGAGAAACCTCTCCTTCTACTGAGGATTGGGAGACACTGCTTACCTAATGGGAAGGCCCACCTGAGGCCCAGGAACTGCACCTCACCTTGACTGCCTCTGCCCTCTGCTCAGAGCACACGCTGTGGTTGTGATCATGATTAACTTTTGTTTATTTGGAGAAAGTGGTCCTGAGAAGAATGCCACCTGCTAGAACTGCCGATGGACCCTAACAGCTCAAAGATAGGAATGGAAGGCAGATGGGTGCTAGGCAGAAAATGTAAAATTTCCAGAGGGAGGAAATGCAGGTAGCAGAAGACAATGGCAGCCAGCAAGCTACCTGCTCCCAGCATTGCCTCCCAAATGATGCCAAAAAGCAAGGAGGAGGCCGGGCGCGGTGGCTCACGCCTGTCATGCCAGCACTTTGGGAAGCCAACGCGGGCAGATCACAAGGTCAGGAGTTCAAGACCAGCCTGACCAACATGGTGAAACCTCGTCTCTACTAAAAATACAAAAATTAGCCAGGCGTGGTGGCAGGTGCCTGTAATCCCAGCTACTTGGGAGGCTGAGGCAGGAGAATTGCTTGAACCCGGGAGGCGGAGGTTGCAGTGAGCCAAGACCACACCACTTCACTTCAGCCTGGGCAACAGAGTGAGACTCTATCTCAAAAAAAAAAAAAACAGAAGAAGAAAGCAAGAAGGACAACGCACACTGCACTAAACCCTATCCTCAGAGAATGCCACACTGCCAGTGAGAAGGAATCATCTCCACCGTGATCGCCCCTCGCCACCCACCCAAGGCTCCATGATGGGTGGAAAACCATGGGGAGGAGAACAGAAGGGGAGGGGGCCGTGGGAAATGAAGTAAACTTCCTACTTCCTTTTATGAGGCAAGCATAACATTTATTCCTAAACCTGAGGAAAACGGTACTCCACCAAAAAACCCTACACACCACTGTCACTCGTGGATACAAATGCAAAAGCTGAATAACAAATATTGCAAATATATGACCAAGAAAAAGTCAACACCACATCTGAATTCTCAACAGGTCTTTCTCTGGCCTTTACTCTTTGAGGTGACAAGCTGGTGGAGAAACCATGAGTTCTGGGGCCGGGAGAGCTGCCACATCACGGCCTTGACAGGCAACCTGGGGGAATCACAACAGTAACGTATGGTGGTGTCGCCAGAGGGCATTTGAGAATTACAGGTGATAATGTAATTACCTGCTTAGCACCGTGTCTGACACGGTGAACCTGTTACTAGTCACCGTCATCTTCACTGACAGAGTCTTGCTCTGGCTAGCACAGGACTTACACTTTCTATAAACGCACAAATGGTGGCATGCATGAGCCAGGAAAGAAACCGCGTAACATCAGAATAAGGCATTCCTCGACAATGAATCAATTTGTAAGCAGAGATTTGTTTTTCCCAGCTTGTGACACTGAATTGGAAATACAAAGAAAACAACAGATCACAGAATATACCATAAGGATCTCCTAACTAAATGCCATTAAGCTTTTAAAGTTCATTAACATTTCTAGGAACAAAATAAAAATTATGCATAACATACAACAGCAGCCAGGAATGGTGAAAACTACACGAAAAATGAAGCTCCGTCAGATCAGTCTTGACCATGCTCCTCTGCATGGCTTTAAAGGGATTAAGAATCAGACCCAGGAAAGAGAGTCCATGAAATTTCTGAAGCTTTAAGCGAAGTGTGGGGCCAGGCGTCTGTCTGGGGAGAAGAGGATCCACAGTCTTCAGGACATTCCCAAAGGTGCCGCCTCCAAACCACAAGAACTCCTAACACAAAGCAGGCACCCTCTGCTGGCTGTAGCTGACTTGGGTGAATTTAGTCTTAAGAGTTTTCAAAGGTGCTGGTTTGAATTACTCAAGTTCCTGGATATTAAATTATGTGGCATTTATATTAGGAGGGCTAAAAGTGGGAGGATACCTCTTATGTATTTGTTGGTTTATTTCCTCTTAGAGCCAGAACCACTTCAACAATGACTATAATTTTAAAACTGGAAATGAAGAGAAACTCATTTTTTAAAAAAGAAAATGAATTGGGAAAAACATGAAACTGCATTTGAGTGGAATAGAAATAGAACTTGTTCTCTGAAGGAAAAGGTCCAAATTAACAAGGACAAAAATCCCAACATCTCAGCCTTGAGGACCAGATTCAAATGAATAGGAACTCTGGCTATGTATCATTAAGAAAAGCCAGATACTGGAGAAAGGAATCCTTTGATTTAACTATCAGCTGCAGGCATAAAAACCACATGACCAAGTAATTCCACGGTGGGCTCTGAGACAGCAACTTCCAAAGCTGCCTGTAGTCCAGAGGTAGAATAGGAGGGACTAGAACTCTGGAACTGAAACGGTGGGGCCTCACAAGCCACTTAACCTCTCTATATCCCTTCTTCTAAACTAAGAGCAGCAGTATCTACCTTACAAGGCTGCTGTGAGAATTAGGGAGATATATGGTAAAGTTAATCAAACTGTAAATTTAACTTAGGTGAATTCATGTAAGGTAGAAAGGCAGGCAGGAAGCAGAGCCCCTTATTTATCCCCATAATTCCACATCATTTAAACTACATACTGGCTTTGGCTCCAAATAAATGGAAGCCAGGATTTAAAATCAAGGAAAGTCTAGGCGTGGTGGCTCACACCTGTAATCCCAGCACTTTGGGAGGCTGAGGCGGGTGGATCACGAGGTCAGGAGATCCAGACCATCCTGGCTAACATGGTGAAACCCCATCTCTACTAAAAATACAAAAAAAAAAAAAAAAAAATTAGCCAGGCGTGGTGGCGAGCGCCCATAGTCCCAGCTACTCAGGAGGCTGAGGCAGAAGAATGGCATGAACCTGGGAGGTGGAGCTTGCAGTGAGCCAAGATCACACCATTGCCCTCCAGCCTGGGTGACAGAGCGAGACTCCATCTAAATAAGTAAATAAATAAATGCAAGGAAAAACAAACAGGTTAATTCTTGGATGTTGAGTATCAGAGTCCTCAAGTCCTACTGACTTCAGGGACTATGAGGGTAATTTTGACTCCCCACAATTTCACTTTAAAATCTAACCCAACCTATCCACCACCACACACACATAACACTTGGCCTGGAATGAAAACTCAATAAATGTCAGATACTATAACACAATATACAAAATGCTTCCCCAAAACCAGTGTGTTGGTAACATAGGAGCGGACTGCAGGCTGGCATGGTCTGATGGGGGAGACAGTGAGAAGGAGCCAGGAATCAAGAAAACGGAAAGCAAGGTCCCAAAGACAGGCTCAAGGCCAAAGAAAGGGCTGACTTTCTGCTTGGGGAGCTTATGATGATATACGGGTTCCACATCATTGTTTTACAAGGAATGCTAACATCGTCCTCTGCATAAATTACATCAGGGACTTGCAAGATGCTGACTCAGGCACTGCATTTCCACAAAATGGCCCAAACTAAGCCCTCTACTGCTGCCTCCCAAAGGGGTCCACACACACATAGGGGCTGAGGAGCAGAGTTCTGTATGGGAAGTTCCCAGCACACCAGGTCCAGTGAACCATTGGGCACATGCTTGCTTCTCCCACACTAGCACACTCTAAGCACGAGGCCTGCAGTCCACGGGTTCCAACCCAACTGTTCAATTGTTGTTTTACCACACATGTGCATGCATGCGCGTACACACACACACACACACACACACACACACACACACACACACACACACACACACACACACACACACACACACACACACACACACACACACACACACACACACACACACACACACACACACACACACACACACACACTTGTCTTTGTTGACTTTCTAATCAGGCCAGCTGAATAAGGTACCTTTAGGTTGAAAACTCACATGTCAGTACTGGAGAGTGTATTAATTGCTCCTGGCTCTTCAATTCACTGAGTCACTTAGCATCTTTGAGCTCGTGCACATGTGGAAGCAGCCTTGCGTGTGAATACTAAAGCATCTATCCATGAATGAAGTACATCTGTAAGTACACAGACACAGATGTTTGTCCTGTCAAGCCAATCAAAGGCCTATTAATAATTAAGGTAAAGAAAATACGAAAGACAGAGTAAGACGGCACTGGCACTCTCTCACGTGGTGGTGAGAATATACGCATTCATTTCTTTCTGGAAAACAACCTAGCAAATGTGATCCAGACCTAAAAACACTCACAGCCATTGACTCAGTGACGCCTCTTCTAAGAATGCATCACAAGACTAATCCAAAACACGATCAAGGATTGTTTACGCAGCCACCACATGCATTATCCACAGTGAAAAAGCAGAAACTACACAATGTTTGTCGACAGAAAACTGCCGATTACACCTCCTCACAACGAGATAATGAGCTTCCACTTTCTTTTTTAACCTGTTTAACTGAGATATAATTCACATACCACATAATTAAATTATTTAAAGTGGTTTTTCATATATTCACTAAGTTGGGTAACCACCACTACAATCTAATTTTACAACATTTTGCCTCCTCCCAGAAGAAACTCTGTACCCATTCACAGTCAATCCCCCGGCCCCCACATTCTAATTTCTCCACATCCTTGCCAACATTTGTAACTGTTAATTTGTTATTGTTCATCTTTTTGATAGTAGCCATCCTTGTGGGTGTGAAGTGGTATCATACTGTGGCTTCTGATTTGTATTCCCTAATGATTAATGATGTTGGCCATCTTTTCTTATGTTTATTGCTCATTTGTATATTTTCTCTGGAGAAATATCTATTCAAACACTCTGCCCATTTTAAAATTAGGTTTGTCTTAATACTGAGTTGTACGAGTTCTTTGTATATACTAGATATGAGTCTCTTTTCAGATATATGATTTGCAAACATCTTCTCCCATTCTGGGGAATGTTTTTTCATGTTCTTGAGAGTATTATTTGTAACATGAAAGTTTTCATTTTGATGAAATCCAATTTGTCTATCCTTTGTCCCTTTTGCTTTTGGTGTCATATCTCAGAAACCATGGCCTAACCCAAGGTCATGAAGACTTCCTCATGTTTTCCTTTAAGAGTTTTATGATTTCAGCTCTTACATTTAGGTCCTGATTCACTTCATTTTTTTGGTAAAGATTCAGTGCAGTCCCTATCAAAAGCCTATCAGAGAGGCAGCAGTGGAACTTCATCTTTTTGCATTTCAATGTCTAATAACCGTCCCAGGACTACTGGTTGGAAAACACAAATTTCCTCATTGAATTCTCTTGGCATTTTTGTCAGAAATCAATTGACCATAAATATGAAGGTTTATCTTTGGCCTCTCAATTCTCCTCCACTGATCTACATGTCTATCCACATGGCAGCATCACAGTCCTTTTTTTTTTTTTTTTTTTAGTATTTATTGATCATTCTTGGGTGTTTCTCGGAGAGGGGGATATGGCAGGGTCATAGGATAATAGTGGAGAGAAGGTCAGCAGATAAACACATGAACAAAGGTCTCTGGTTTTCCTAGGCAGAGGTCCCTGCGGCCTTCCGCAGTGTTTGTGTCCCTGGGTACTTGAGATTACGGAGTGGTGATGACTCTTAACAAGCAGGCAGCATCATAGTCTTGATTAATGTAGCTTTGTAATAAATTCTGATACCAGGATGCATGAGTCCTAATCTTTGTTTTTCTTTTTCAAGACTGTTATGGCTATTCTGGGTTCTTTTAATTCCCAAATGAATTTTAAGATAAGCGCGACAATTTCTGCTAAGAAGCCATTTAGGCTTTTGATAGGGACTGCACTGAATCTTTACATCAATTTGAGGAAGAATGCCACCTTAACAATATTAAGGTTTCCAATCCATAAACATGGGACGCCTTTCCATTTATTTAGATCCTCTTTAATTTATTTCAACAATATTTTGTAGTTTTCAGAGTGCGAATCTTGCACTTCTCTTGCTGAATTTATGTCTAAGTATCTCTCGCTCCTTCTGATATAAGTGGATTTTCCCAGCTCCATTTTTTAATATTTCATTCCAAGCGCATAAAAAATGTAACTGATTTTTTAATCTTGATCTTGCATCCTACAAACCCGAATTGGTTTATAAGCTTTCATAGTTTTCTAGTGGATTCCTTGGGGATTTTCTACACACACGATCCTGTCATCTACAAATAGAGGTAGTTTTAATTTTTTCCACTCTGGATGACTTTTGTTTCATTTTTGGGCTTAACTGCCTTAGCTAGAACCAATACTAAAATAGAAGTGGAGAAAGTAGACATCTATATCTTACTCCTGATCTTAGGGGGAAAACTTTGTCTTTTAAACTAAGCATGATGTTAGTCACAGAATTTTCATGGAAGCCTTTATCAGAGAGGAAGTTCTCTTCTATTCCTAGTTTGTTGAATGTTTTTCTCATAAAACGGTGTTGGATTTTGTCAAATGCTTTCTCCACATCAACTGAGATGATCATGTAGTTTTTGTCCTTTATTTTGTTAATACAGTGTATTACACGGATTGATTTTCAAATGTTGAACCATCCCAGCATTCCTGAAATAAATTCCACTTGTAATAATGCCTAATCCTTTCAATACGTTGCTAGATTCAGTTTGTTAGGACTTTGCTGAGGATTTTTAAGTCCATTGTGATAAGGAATATTGTTCTATAATTTTCTTTCCTTGTTATGTCTTCATCTCACTTTGGTCTCAGAGTAACATCGGCCTCATAGAATGAGGTGAAAAGTGTTCCCTCCTCTTCTATTTTTTGAAAGAGTCTATGAAGAAATAGTGTTAATTCTTTTCTATAATTTTCTTTCCTTGTTATGTCTTCATCTCACTTTGGTCTCAGAGTAACATCGGCCTCATAGAATGAGGTGAAAAGTGTTCCCTCCTCTTCTATTTTTTGAAAGAGTCTATGAAGAAATAGTGTTAATTCTTTGTTAAACCTTTGATAAAATTCACAAGCGAAGTCATCTAGTCCTACAATTTTCTTTGTGGGGATTTTTGAAATTATTATTTCAATAATTAAAGTTAACATTATTTAAATTACTGATGAAAATTAGTTCATTATTAATTTTAAATTGTTAACAATTAATTCAGTCTCAAAGAGAGACTTATTTTATGGAATTGGCTCACACAATTGTAGGGATTGGCAAGTCTGAAATATGTAGGGTAGGCTAGCAGGCTAGGAACTCAGTCAGGATTTCCCATGATGCAGTCTTGAGAAGAATTCCTACTTCTTCAAGAAACTTCATTCTTCGAGCTCATGGCCTTCAACTGATTAGATTAGGAGGCCCACCTACATTGTGGAGGGTAACCTGCTTTACTCAAAGTCCACCGATTTAAATGTTAATCACATCTAAAATACATCTACACTGCAGCTACAAATAGATTGGAGTTGGACCAAACAACAGGGCACCACAGCCCAGCCAAGTTAGCACAAAATTAACCATCATAGTCAATTTTGGCAATTTGTGTGTTTCTAGGAGTTTCTCTGTTTCATATACACTGCCTAGTTTGTAGAGTTGTTCATAGTATTACTTTAATGCTGTGTATTTCTAAAATTTCTCATGAATTTAGTAACTTGAGTTTTCTCCCTCTCTCTGGTCAGCCTAGCTACAAGTCTGTTTCACTTATTTCTGTTCTAGTCTTCATTATTTTCTCCCTTCTGTTTGTTTTGGCTTTATTTTACCCTTCTTTTTCTAAGTTTCTGAAAGTAGAAAGTTAATGATTTGAGGTCTTTTTTAATATAGTCCGTTACAACTATAAATTTCTCTTGGATCACTGCTTTAACTGCATCCTGTAAGTGCTGATATATTGTGTTTTCATTTTCTTCATCTCACAGCAATTTCTAATTTCCCTTATGATTTCTTCTTTGACCCACTGGTTATTTAGGGTGTGTTCTAAAATGTCTACATATTTATCATTTTCTTCAAATTTCCTTCTGTTACTGGCTTCTAACTTAATGCCATTGTGGTCAAAGAACACACTTTGTATAAACTCCATCTTCTCAAAAGTATTACGGCTTGTTTTATGGCCTAGCACATGGTCTATTCTAGAGAATGCTCCACAAGCACTTGAGAGGAACATGCATCCTGCTGCTGTTGGGTGCAGTGTTCTGTGGATATCTACTAGATCTAGTTGGTTTTCTGTGTTTATTCTTCTAGTTTCTTGCTGATTTGTCACATTTTTCTAGCCATTATCGAAAGTAGTATGTTGCTACTTTTAAAAAACTTATTTTTTAAAAATGTTGACTGACACTAGAAAATGGTTGGATACTAAGCAAAAAGCAATATTGAAAATGTGCATGCATAATATAATAACTACTATGGAAAATAATCTACAGAGTAAAAGGCCAGAAAAAAATCAGCCAAACGTTCAAGTGACAGCTTCTGGGATGGCAAAGCCATACTGTTATTAAACTTTCCAATCTTTTAAACAGTAAGTCCATTACCCTAATTATTTCCAAAATGTTTTTAACTAGAGAAAATGAATATATATGAGTCGTGGGCAATGCAAAGATGTGGCACCTGCACAGTCAGTTCAGGGGCTGCAAAGCCAGTAACCTCCACTTTGCTATTCCACACACAAGCAACCCCAGGGAGCTCTCTGCTTGTCTCACGTGGGTCTAGAACTGCCACAGAAAATGTGCTATGCTCAGATGCTTTGGTTTTTACCTTTCAATGTTTCTGAGATTAACTGTGGAGCACAAAAGCACCTAAGCTATGAGGAACATTCAAGAAGTCAGGCAAAGGATGTATTTGGCAGTAGCCTTGGTTTAGACAACATAAAAAAAACAAGGTAGAGGGAAGTAAAATTTAAATGCAAACAATGGAAAGCTAAAACAAATCATTCTAAAGCTACAACTTATCAATGAGAAACTAGCACCAGCTCTTCTTTCCCTCACTGTCACTCAAAGCTCTATTAATACTCCGATAATGGAAATAAGCAAAAGAATAACTATGCTGCTAAAATCCAGCTGTGAGCATGTTCTCTGCGTTAGTCCTCTCATGTGACCCAATGGCTGTAGGGATTTTACCTGCCATCCCGACCACATATTAATCACAACCCTAGCAGTCCTCCAGCTCCAGGAGCCATATGCTAGAATGTCCTCTCTGGGTAACTACACGTTTAAGAACAATCTATATTTCAGAATCTGACTTACAAACAGGAATATAATGGTTTTTTAGGGGGGTTTTTTGTTTCTTTTTTTGAGATAGAGTTTCGCTCTTGTTGCTCAGGCTGGATGGAGTGCAATGGCGCAATCTTGGCTCACTGCAACCTCCGCCTCCTGGGTTCAAGCAATTCTCCTGCCTCAGCCTCCCAAGTAGCTGGGATTACAGGCATACGCCACCAGGCCCGGCTAATGTTTGTAATTTTAGTAGAGACGGGGTTTCACCATGTTGGTCGGGCTGGTTTCTAACTCCTGACGCCCACCTCGGCCTCCCAAAGTGCTGGGATTATAGACATGAGCCACCGCGCCCAGCAAAATAAATATTCTTAATGTTCTTAAGTAAATGCACTATTTATTCTAATCCTATTGCACATTTGCTTTCTAATGCATTTCTTAAGTAAATGCACTATTTATTCTAATCCTATTGCACATTTGTAATTTAAGAGAAAATGATATAGAAAATCAAGTCAATTAGATATTAAACATACTGATGGTGAGAATCCATTGTAAACACTCTTCACCTTCCAAAATGTGGTCCTACTGCTCCTCTGCAGCACAACCAACATCCAGTCACTCCGAGTTCTCCGTCCAAAGTACTCAATCAAGACATCCAGTCACTCCGAGTTCTCCGTCCAAAGGACTCAGTCAAGACATCCAGTCACTCCGAGTTCTCCGTCCAAAGGACTCAGTCAAGACATCCAGTCACTCCGAGTTCTCCGTCCAAAGGACTCAGTCAAGACATCCAGTCACTCCGAGTTCTCCGTCCAAAGGACTCAGTCAAGACACCCAGTCACTCCGAGTTCTCCGTCCAAAGGACTCAGTCAAGACACCCAGTCACTCCGAGTTCTCCGTCCAAAGGACTCAGTCAAGACATCCAGTCACTCCGAGTTCTCCGTCCAAAGGACTCAGGCAAGACATCCAGTCACTCCGAGTTCTCCGTCCAAAGGACTCAGGCAAGACATCCAGTCACTCCGAGTTCTCCGTCCAAAGGACTCAGTCAAGACATCCAGTCACTCCCAGCTATCAGTCCAAAGTACTCAGTCAAGACATCCAGTCACTCCGAGTTATCTGTCCAAAGGACTCAGTCAAGACATCCAGTCACTCCGAGTTATCCGTCCAAAGTACTCAGTCAAGACATCCAGTCACTCCGAGTTCTCCGTCCAAAGTACTCAGTCAAGACATCCAGTCACTCCGAGTTCTCCGTCCAAAGTACTCAGTCAAGACATCCAGTCACTCCGAGTTCTCCGTCCAAAGTACTCAGTCAAGACATCCAGTCACTCCGAGCTATCAGTCCAAAGGACTCAGTCAAGACATCGTCATTCCAAGTTATCAGTTCAAAGGACTCAGTCAAGACTGTTTCTACATTTAAATAGCACAGAGGCATCAAAGATGGGGAGGGGGGCAAATACTTCTTTGTTTCTTGCTCTGCTAAAAATGTTTAAGCTAAAATACAATTTTCTGCTTAAACTGTGGAATTCAAGGTGATGGAATAATGCTCCTTAATTCAAAATCAAATTTAACACACTTAAAAGTAATATGACAGTCGCTGTTTGAAAAGTACAGGCTTTACTTAAAAATTACACCATGACTAAAGGAATGAAAAACTAAAAAAAAAAGATTCACCAACACTGGATGGTTTCAGAAATTATGCTACCTGATCTCAATAGAGTATTACGTACAGAAGGTAGAAATGATTTATATAAAGGTTTCTTAATACAAAGAAAAGCCTATATTATAAGGTTAAATGGGAAAAAAAACATGAAACAAAATGTTATAGATAATATGCACTTGACTATGTAAATACAATGCATAGAAAAAAAGACTTAGAGGAAATACAGAAAACAGCTGCTTATGCACAGTGGTACAGCGGCTGCCTGGTGGCCATACACAGGACAGTAACCCCTGAGTGAGCGCTGAGTGGGCAAGTGCCCCGCACCCTGGCTCAAAGGATGGGCTGGAACCACAGCTCAGGCTCCAGGCTAGATGAGTCCTCCTTCCTCCCAGCCCAGACCTAGACACTGGGACCCTAGCAACCTAGAGAAGAGACCCAGGCTAGCTTCGAGGCCCAGCCCTGGGCGGGGCAAGAGATGGGGAAGGGCCCAGATTCATACTGCTTGCCACACGGAGGTGATACCATGGTGCCACCCCCAAGGAACTGAAGTAGAGCCCAGGACTCTCCCCATGCAGATAGCCACTGGTCTCTTGGGAGCAGAGAAAGTAGAGAGACCCTTCTCCAGCCCTGCCAGTGTGGCTTTGTGGGGAGAAAGGATCTTAATCAAAGGGGAGGCTGCACAGTGAGGAGATAGGCTTCAATAAGTCTTCTCAACAGTGGGGTGGCCAAGTATTTTAATTGCTTCCTTCATAACTTATCTATATTTTCCAGTATCTCTATACTGTTTCTAAAGCCATGTTTTTACATTACTCTGTAACACTGAAGGAACATACTTCAAAATAATAAGAGCCAATTATGACAAACCCACAATCAACAGCACACTGAATGGACAAAAGCTGGAAGCACTCCCCTTGAAAACCAGAACAAGACAAGGATGCCCACTCTCAAAACTCCTATTCAACAGAGTACTGGAAGTCCTTGCCAAAGCAATCAGGCAACAGAAAGAAATAAAAGGCATTCAATAGGAAGAGAGGAAATCAAATTGTTTGCAGTCAATATGATTCTATACCTAGAAAACCCCATAGTCTCTGCCCAAAAGCTCCTAGATCTGATAGCTTCAGTAAAAATTTTAGAATACAAAAATCAATGTACAAAAAGCAGTAGCATTTCTGTACACCAACAATGTCCAAGCTGAGAGCCAAATCAAGAATGCAATCCCATTTACAACAGCCACAAAAAGAATAAAATACCTAGAAATACAGCTAACCAGGTAACATATAAGATCTCTACAATGAGAATTACAAAACACTGCTCAAAAAAATCAGAGATGAATATACAAATGGAAAACCATTCTATGCTCAGGGATAGGAAGAATCACTATTGTTAAAATGGCCACACTGCCCAAAGCAATTTACAAACTCAGTGCTATTCCTATTAAAATACCAATAAATGACATTTTTTGCAGAATTAGAAAAAAAAAAACTATTTCAAAATTCACAAGGAATCAAAAAAGAACCTGAATAGCCAAAGCAATCCAAAGCAAAAAGAACAAAGCTGGAGGCATTACAATATTCACACTTGTGAATATACTTGTGAGTATACTTGAAACTATACTTCAAGGCTACACAAACAAAAACAGCATGGCACTGGTAACACGGCACAGTAACAAAAACAGACACATAGACCAATGGAACAGAAGAGAGAGCCCAGAAATAAAGCCACACATTTACAGCCATCTGATCTTCGACAAAGTCGACAAAAACAAGCAATGGAGAAAGGACTCCCTATTCAATAAATGGTGCTGAGATAACTGGTTAACCATACACAGAAGATTGAAACTAGACCCCTTTGTTATACCAAAATCAACTCAAGATAGATTAAAGACTTAAATGTAAAACCTAAAACTGTAAACATCCTGGAAGATAACGTAAGGAAATATCACTCCAGACACAGACCCTGGCAAAGATTTCATGACCAAGATGCCAAAAGCAATTGCAACAAAAACAAAATTTAACAAATGGCACTTAATTACACTAAAGAGCTTCTGCACAACAAAAGAAACTATCAACAGAGTAAAAATACAACCTACAGGAGAAAATATTCGCAAACCATATTTGCATACCATCACACACCAGTCAGAAAGACTATTATTAAAAAGTCAAAAAAAACAGATGCTGTGGAGGTTGCAGACAAAAGGAAATGCTTTTACACTGCTAGTGAGAATGTAAATAGTTCAGCCACTACGGAAAGCAGTTCGGCAATTTCTCTAATAACTTAGAACTACTGTCCAACCCAGCAATCCCATTATTGGGTATACACCCAAAGGAATATCAATCATCCTACCATAAAGACACATACACGTGTATGTTCATCACAGCACTATTTACAAAAGCAAAAAACATGGAAACAACCTAAATGTCCATCAATGGTGGACTGGATAAAGAAAATGTGGTACATATACACCATGGAATACTATTCAGCTATGATAAAGAACAATATCACATCCTTTGTGGCAACATGGATGGAGATGGAGGCCATTATCCTAAAAGAACCAATGCAGGCACAGAAAACCAAATACTGCATGTTGTCACTTATAAGTGGGAGCTAAATATTGAGTACACATGGACCCAAAGAAGCAAACAATAGACACCAGGGCCTGCCTGAGGGTGGAGAGTGGGAGGAGGGTGAGAATCGAGAAACTACCTCTTGGGTACTTCGCTTATTACCTGGGTAACTAAATAATCTGTACACCAAACCCCTGTGACTCACAATTTACCTATATAAAAAACCTGTACATGTACCCTTGAACCTAAAATAAAAGTTAAAAAATAATAATAATAACATAGTGGCCGGGCACAGTGGCTCATGCCTGTAATCCCAGCACTTTGGGAGGCCGAGGTGGGTGGATCACTTGACGTCAGGAGTTCGAGACCAGCCTGGCCAACATGGTAAAACCCTGTCTCTACTAAAAATACAAAAATTAGCCGGGCATGGTGGCACACACCTGTAATCCCAGCTACTCAGGAGGCTAAGACAGGAGAATCGCTTGAACCCAGGAGGCAGACGTTGCAGTGAGCCGATATCGCACGACTGCACTCCAGCCTGGGCAGTCATGAGTGCCCAGAGTGCCCTGGCAACAGAGTGAGCGCACTGGGCAACAGAGTGAGACTCCATCTCAAAAAAATAAATGAATAAATAACATAATGTTAACTTCAAAAAATAAATAAAAATTATATATTGTTTCAATGTTTAAACGAATACTAATAAAGTGCTCTATAAACACAAAAACTTTCTGTAGGGATCCAATTCAACAGAGTTTCTCCAATTCACGAAGCTTCTCTGTGCAAAGCATGACACACGCATGCGACACAGTCCCCAGATTCGAGGAGCAGCAAATCTACCTGGGGCAGGTACAACAGGAAAAAAGAAAACAGAGCACACAACAGGAATGAAACAGAATCACAGCCTCCACGAGTTTTAGGGAATATATGGAAATTTTACCTTTCCATATATCCCTTCTAAAAAGTTAAGGTATAATTGTCATAGGACATGACTAAATGATTATTAGAATGGGAGAATACCCAGCTTTGAGCTAGGCACAGTGGCTCGTGCCTGTAATCGCAGCACTTTGAGAGGCCAAGGAGGAAGAATTCCTTGAGTCCAGGAGTTTGAGACCAGCCAGGGCAATATAGCAAGACTCTCCCTCTACAAAAAATAAAAAATTAGTCAGGCATGGTGGTACATGCCTGTAGTCCCAGCTACTTGGGAGGCTGAGGTAGGAGCATCACTTAAGCCTGGGAGGTTGCAGCTGCCATGAACCATGATAACGCCAGTGCACTTAGCCTGGGCAATAGAGCAACACTCTGTCTCTCTCCTTCATTCATACATACATACATACATACATACAAACAAACAAACACATACATACCTAATACTCAGCTTTAAGCCTAGAAGAAAACATCAGCGTGTGCATCCATTTTAAGGGGGTTAAACAGCTGCCATAAAGGTTCCCTCTTACGACAGGGAATTTGGCACTGGGTGCGAAGGCTGTCAACACTGCAGGTGTGCTGGGCTATGGGGAAAACAGCAGCACCGGGGAATTTATTTGTCTTTACAAATAATTTCTACACTCAACATCCCTTCTTATCTGAGTTTTTATCACAGTTTGAGAGTTAAGAGGCAGAACTCAATCTCTTTAAATTAATATAAGATTCAGTAAAGTCTACAAAAAAAAAGAAGAGTGAAAGATAATGACAAGTGTTGACCAGGATGTGGACACACTCCTGCAGGAAGGGGAAACATACGCTCCTCCCACAATGCTGTGGGCAGGGAAAATGGTGCCGCCACATGGGAAAGCAGTCCGGCAGGTCCTCAAAAGGTTAAACAGAGTTACCATGTGACCCAGTAATTCTCCCAGTTATATACCAACAGAAATGGCAACACATATCTACATGAAGACTTGTACATGAATACTCATAGCAACGTTATTCCTGTTAGTCAAAATATTAGTCAAAAATGGAAACAATATTAGTCGAAAAATGAAAACAATCCAAGTGTTCACCAACGGATGAGTGGAGAAACACAACGTGCTGCGTCCGTACCCGGAGCCGTTACCTGGCTACAGAATGAAGGAAGTACTGATTCACGCCGCGTGGATGAACCTTGAAAGCATGATGCCGAGTGGAAGAAGCCAGACACAAAGGGCCACGCACCATGTAATTCCACTCACGTGAAATGTCCAGAAGAAGCAAATCCACAGACACAGAAAGCAGATGAGAGGCTGCCTGGGGCTAGTGGACAAGAGAAGAGGGAAGGATGGGGAGTGACTGCCAATGGGTATAGGATTTCTTATGGGGACGATGAAAATATTCTAAAAACAAATGTGCTGATGGTTACACTACTCTAAATATTCTAAAAATCTTTCAACTTTACACTCTAAGTGGGTAAAAGTGAGGGTTTCTAAACTGAATCTCAATAAAGCTGTTTTTAAACAGCAGTAGTAAGTGCAGCTGCATGGAGGTTGGGAGTGGGTGGGGGACAGAAGGAAGGAGAACGGTGACTGCTGGAGTCAGATGACGGGCACGTGGGTTCTTTGGACAATTTTCTTGACTTTGTGTTTGAAACTTTCCGTCATAAAAAACTATTTAAAATAAAGTTGCAAGAGGCTGTGGTCCACTGAGTGCAATCTTCCCCCAGCACAGAAACATTCAGGCCCCCATTTCTGAGGGAGGGCAGGGAGCTGATGTGACAGTTTGCTTGCCACTATTCTTCAGCCTGTTTTTGGCAGGTCACTAGCAAGCTCCCCACTATCAAATGCTTTGACCAATTTTCAGTCTCCATCCCTGTGAGCTCTGCTGACCACTCCCTCCCTCCTGAAGTTGTCCCCTCCCTTGATTTCTGTGATACCTCAGGCCTGGCCTTTGTCCTACCTCTGAAACCACTTCTTCTCCATTTCCTTACCACACCGCCATAGCTCTCCCCAGGGCACGCACTGGTCTGACAGCCTGCACACATGCACGCACACATCCTCTTCCTTGCCTCCTGTCTCCACCCACATCTTCTCCAGGCCCCCAGTGACTGGTGGGTGGCAAGAGTGTGGCCGACGGAGGACACTGCTGTGTGGGTTCCAGGAAAGCTTCCGAAAACACATGGGCTCAGGTGACGCGTGCTTTGGCCTCGGCCATGCACCCCGCACCATCTCCCTCTCTCCAAACCTAGGACAGGGACCCAGCAGAGGTGCAGCCACCATTTTAAACAGAGGAAAGCCACAGGCAGTAACAAGGAAAGTGACAGTACAATGATCACCACAAGAGCGACACATACTGGACACTTCCTCGTTCCATACCTGGTTCTAAGCTGTTTTTGCTTCACTCAGTCTTCACACCAACCAAGAGACTGGTGCCATGACGATCTCCATTTCGCGTCCATTGCAGAGATCACTGAGGCACCCAGGCCGCCTGCAGCTCTTCAGGGGCAACGCCCGGATCTGGACCCCAGCGGTCAGGCCCCAGAGCTGCACTGCATCCTTCACAGATCCCGATGGCGGCCCTCAGCAGCAGGAGCCACCTGGACTCTCAATGCCCAGACTCCTGCATGGGAGAGCACCACAAACCTCCCTGTGGGACAGCCCCATTGCCAGCTCCTTGAGTCACAGACAGTCACACCTTGGAGACCCCTGACACATCAGAGAGCCACTGGATCCTGTGACCTGCTGCACTCCACTCTCTCCAGACACACACATCCACAGCCACGACTGTCAGCACCCATTTCCAGGCCGACAATTTCCACACTAACCTCCACTGCAGATCTCCTGCCAAGGCCCGGATCCCAACAGACTCTTCTACTTGATCACTGCCGACAGAGCACGCTCAGCACATCCTAAATCAGAACCCCCATCCCGCCTCCTCAACCCGCTCTTTCTACTCCATGTCTCATCCTGGCAAACGGCACCACACCCCTCACAGGGCCAGAAATCTAGGAGGTCACTGGATTTTTCCTTCTCGTTCACACTCCCCTCCGCTCGCACCAAGCCACCTTGGTGCCCTCACAGCAGCCTATTTGACACCCAGGACCAGGCCCTCCTTTCGGGCCCAGTCCTCCCTCAGCGAGTCTCCTGCCTCCGCCGGCCTCTGGTCTGGGCCCGCTCCTGTCCCCCTCAGTGTCTCTGGACCAGGTGTCGCTCCTCTGCTGTTATAAACTCTAAGATGCTCTGGACCCTATGTTATTCTCATCCTAGACCTGCCTTCTTCCATGGCCTGAACTAAGTCCAAAGTAGCATGTGCCTTGCTGTTTCCTCTCACTTCCAAAAGATTAGACTAAAAAGTGTGTCTTCTGCCTGTTCCTAGCTGAGTGTCGTCTCCAATGGGTGTGCGAACCGGAGTCTCCTCCACACTCTGCCCGCCCCGTGGGTCAAGGACGCAATCTGCAGGAACAAGCACCCACACTCGGCTCTGACCTGGAACAGGCACATTCAAGCTTCAGCACGTTTACCACTATGTGCCTCTAGTTTCTTCCCCACTCCCTAAAGCTTCAACCTCTGAAATGTATGAGCTGCGAAACCTTCCTGGCATAGAGGACTTCTCCGTGATCGATCTCTCCCATCACATCATACCCTCTCGCTTCGTTTTCACTTGTAGAGTTTTCTCCCCAAGCTTCGGTGATGTCGAACTGGCTGTATTTACTGGACTTCACCGTCTTCACGTGCTTTGCACGTGGCTGCCCCTGCCTCTGAGGTCACGAAAGATCGCTTGACCTCTTTCTCCAATGACAGGCACCTCCAGGGCCTGAGTGAGACTGGTGGGTGCCACTCAAACAGAGGTTAGTTACAGATTTGTTCCCCATTTGCTTGGAGAGGTTGAGGCTAGCACTAGTGAGGAGTGTGCAAGTGGGTTTGTGTCTCTGTATGGTTATGTGTGTGTGTCCGCATGCATGTGCCTGCACGCCTGTGTGCACAGCGTGTGTGTGTGCAAATGCATGCGCTAAACACGCATTTACAGACTCTGCATCCACCAACAGCAGGACCAAACTGCCCTTCCCAAATAGTGGCGAGCTCCACGAGGAGACCTGGGATGCATACCATGTATTCCTGACTCAGGCCGGCAGTGTCCTGGCACCCACAGAGACCCATCGAACCCTGAGCCACCTCTGATCACACCTCCACCAGCTTGAGCATTGCTCCCCCACTACAAACTGCTTCTCTGACTCTGACACCCTGGCCAGCCTCCTGCTGAAGATGAACATTCTCCTCTGTGCTGGGAAGCAGTTCACCTAGTCAACTGCTCTGCCTTCGGACCAGGTCCTGTGTGTCAACCTCAACCAGGGCAGCTCTCATTAGTTGCTTAGCAATGAGACAACCTCCTATGAAATCATAACTGGAAACAAAGTGTCAGAGGGGTTGCAATACAATTCACTACATGCATATATCCTCATCCTCGGGGGATAATCTGTCCTCGGGTAAAGCTCATCTCTCCAGATTACAGCAAGGATGGGAATCTGAAGCCCACCACATCCTTCTTTCCAAGTCAAAGAACGTAACACTGAGAGGGCTCTGAGCGCCAGCACGTGCAGAGTCAGAACCTCCCACTGACAGCCAGAACGAGGAGCCACTCCCGAAGAGCTGCTCCTACTCAGGACCAATGCCACGCTCCAGGATTCCCCACCTCCCGTGGAACCAGTGGGAGCATGTGGCAGGCCAGGAGCTGTGGATCTTTAAAGGCTCTGGACTCATGGCGAACACACATCCCCAGAAAGAGCCCAGCTCCCACTCAGGCATCACAGATATGTCTGCTATTGCCTGAAAGCCCGTGGAGAAATCCCACACCCCGGGGATTTCTTAAACCTTCGATTAACTGGGATGCTATCCTGTACTTCAAAGAAAGAGGAATATCCAAGTAACAACGCAAGCTCATCCGCAGAACCAGGCCAGCTGCAGCTCTCAGGAGGTAGCCACACCCGGGCTAGTGCCACAGGCAGCTGCACCAAAGGTGTATGAGCGGTCACATGATAACCTGAACGCTGAGGCCCAAGGACTGGCAGGTGCTCAGGTGTCGAAACCCCAGAATCCCATTACCAGGCTCTGTTCTCTGAAGGAACAGTCAATCTTGAAGATCTTCACTAAGCAGAGCATCTGAGATTTACTGGCCTGAAGACCCAGCAAACTAAGAGTTCAGCACAACAGAACAGCCTCTCTGGAGGGCACCCGTGCCTCTGCCGGTGCTGGAGCCTGCGGGTCCCTCGTCTATGAGCTTCCCCAGAAACTCTCCAATCTCATCCACGCAGCTGCCAGAATGAATGTTCAAAGACAAGAACCTGAGCACAGTGGCGGGGGGTTTCGCACGCCCCTGGGACTCGACCCCAAGCTTCTCCTTCTCAGCACTGCAGCCCAAGCCACCCTGCCCTTCCTCCCAATGCCACTACTTGTCACTGCACCTTGGATTCCAGGCCGGCCCTCCTGCTGCCCTCTCTGAATGCCCGGCCTCAACCTAGCTCCTCCTCATCCCACGAGACATGGCTAAAACGTCACCTCACCCTGGAGGCCTCCCCGACCCCTATAAGGGGACAGGTCCTTACAGCAGCCCAGGCTTCCTCTTGATAATGTGAATGTTAATTAATTTAATTAAGACTTTAAATTACTCATCTAAAATCTGTCTTCCGTGCTACAACCACAAACTCCAAGAGAGCGGGGATCAGGCTTTCCTTGTTCTCCTGCCCCGCTCCCACAGCACAGGGCCAGGAGATGCTCTGTCGACACTGGCTGCATTGAACTGAAATCATCTCCCCACCCCAGCGCTCTGCACCACACCCAGCACCAGGGCAGGTGCTCCACGAAGGGCTGCGTGAATGACTCAACTGCAGCCCCATAAGGAAGCTGGATAGCACACCACGCAAGTTAAACGCTTCTTTACAACATTATGAAAGACGGACTTGGACTATACTAATGAACATTCCCCAAACCTAGGAAGCTAGATCTAAAAAGGACTACAAATGCAATAATCACATGTGAAATCCGAGACCAAACTTCTTTTTTTTTTTTTTTTTTTTTTTCCGAGATGGAGTCTCATTCTGTCATCCAGGCTGGAGTGCAGTGGCACGATCTCGGTTCACTGCAACCTCCGCCTCCCAGTCTCAAGCAATTCTCCTGCCTCAGCCTCCCGAGTAGCTACAATTAGCTGCATGTCACCACGCCCAGCTAATTTTTTGTATTTTTAGTAGAGACGGGGTTTCACCATGTTAGCCAGGATGGTCTCAAACTCCTGACCTCGTGATTCATCCACATCAGCCTCCTTAAGTGCTCGGATTACAGGCATGAGCCACAGCGCCTGGCCCAAACATTTTTATATGTCCACTTAATAGTTGACTGACAGAAATAAATGGTATGTTTTACACAGATGTTCGAAAGTGACACCGTATACCCAATGTGTAGTTGTGTTCTGATGTGTGCACACATGTGTGCGTGTGCGTGTGTGACAGGGATGCAGGAAGGCAAGGAAAGTGTCTCTGAGCTCATCTGAAGACACCACTTATACGACACAAATTCCATTTTCTCCAGGCTTTCTTTCTTCTGGACAATTAAGATCGTAGTCATGCCCCTTCGTCCTGTCTTGCAGACAATCAGGCAAATGCATTAAGAATCACTTAGGTCTTACAACAGAAGTTGGTGGTAAAGTAGTTAAAACAAACTTATTTACCACATTAATTAAATGGTCTATTTAACATGGAATATCAATTCTCTAATCACATCTCAGTTGAACTTCTCCTTTCAATTAACAACTCTGAAGTCTACTGACAGAAGTCCTACTGTTCTAGGATCATTAAGAGCATTTTCATTATCTGTCAAATGAGGGGTAAGAGGCAGAAAAGCAAGCACCCTCAGGAGTGGCCTCTCCCCTACTTAAGAGATGATTAGGGAGTGAGCCGCAGCAGCTCTCATTAGTTGCTTAGCAATGAGACAACCCCTATGAAATCGTAAATGGAAACAAAGTGTCAGAGGGGTTGCAATAAAATTCACTACATGGATATGTCCTCATCTTCCGAGGATAATCTGTCCTCGGGTAAAGCTCATCTCTCCAGATTAAAGCAAGGATGGGAATCTGAGGCCGACCACAACCTGGAAAGGCTAAAAACACCATGTCATAACCACAGGCCAGCACCAAGTCCAGAAGGCTTGCAGGAAGACAAAACCGGGTTTAAATTAAAATGCTGTGACTAAACAGTGCAGTCCCCTCTTTCCTATTTATTTTTTATCCATAGATGCATTAAAAAGCAGATCCTCACTTTTATTATCAGAGGTTTTAACTTAAAAACATATTCAAAACAGATTAAGTTATATTACAGTTGATTGTGATAAAGGAAAAATATGCAGTAAAGAGAAACAGCATAAAAACATAGCCCAACCTAAACTACTGTTCAACCAATTATCTCACAAGTAATTAATACTCTCATAAAACCAAATGTTACTAGTATAGCAAAAGTAGAAAAGTGATGAAATGCCACAGAAACGCAATTAAAGAAGATTTGATTTTCAGCTTGTAAGCAAAATATGTGACTGATACTCTATCACCTTAACCTTATCCATTTAAATTCAAACCACTGACTGGGCGTGGTAGCTCACGCCTATAATCCCAGCACTTTGAGAGGCCAAGGCGGGCAGATCACGAGGTCAGGAGTTCAAGACCACCCTGGCCAACATGGTGAAACCCCGTCTCTACTAAAAATACAAAAATTAGCCGGGCATGGTGGCGCATGCCTGTAGTCCCAGGTACTCAGGAGGCTGAGGCAGCAGAATCGCTTGAACCCGGGAGGCAGAGGTTGCAGTTAGCCAATATTGCGCCACTATACTCCAGCCTGGGTGACAGAGCAAGACTCCATCTCAAAATAAACAGATAGATAAACAGAGAGACTGATTGATTGATTGATTGACTGATTGACTGACTGAAACCATTAAAGCCAGTAGTACTGTGATGGCCTTTAGAATAAACTACACTCCCTAAATATATTATCTATCTTCAAATATTGTTAAAAAGAAGATATTAATCATTAAAACTGCAACTTAATGTCTTCAGTAGTTGAGCATGTGGATTAAAGACATTTTGGAAAGCTGTTGTCGATGAGAAAACTATTATTCTCTAATATTACCTATCATTAATAACATTAAACTTAGTAGCAATTTTCAATATTGTTATAATTATACACAGTAACACATAGCAAGTCCACTAAAGTTCACATTTAATGTTTGCGAGAAATCTTACCTATGTATTCACAAATGAAGACCACAAAGAAAGGAGTGACGAGATCATTTATCCCCTGAACGTATCCACTGGCCGGGTGGCGGATCGCCCATATGAACAAGATCCTTTCAAAAATCTGAAAGAAAATGGAACAGGTGGTAAAGCAAAAAGTAAACATGGCAGAAACTTTAAAATGAAAGCATTCTATTACTTAAAATGCATACTGTATTTTTTCATTGTTCCTAATATTAAGATACAAATATAAACAAATATCAATGCTTTTTTTTTTTTTTTTTTTAAAGACAGGGTCTTACTCTGTTGCCCAGGCTGGAGTGCAGTGGTGCCATCTCAGCTCACTGCAGCCTCTGCCTTCCAGGTTCAAGCAATCCTCCCACCTCAGCCTTCCAAGTAGCTGGGACTACAGGCACGCGCTACCATGCCTGGCTAATTTTTGTATTTTTTGGTACACACAGGGTTTCACCACGTTGGCCAGGCTGCTTGTGAACTCCTGACCTCAAGTGATCCACCCGCCTCAGCCTCCCAAAGTGCTGGAATTACAGGCATGAGCCACCACGCACAGCCCTCAAGACAATTGAAATTTGATTTAAAAAAAAAAAATTAACTATTTCTTGTCTCACAGGCAATGTGCAGCATTTCACCAGCCCCTGGCTCAGTCCGTCCCTGATCTGGCTCTCCCAGCAGACACTCTCTGCTCCTCCACACCCCGGGGGGCCACCGTGCAGCAGCACCTGGCCGATCAGTGGAGACTTCCTCAAGGAGGGAGGCGTGGATGAGTGAGCAGGCGAGCAGATGAGTGGATGGACAGGTGGGTGGATGGATGCTCTAAATTTCCCTCATAAACAGATTTCTTTAAACCTCTGAAAAGTTATCACTATTCAACAAGACACACTTAAACATCTTCCATCATTTACAAAATCTTAGCAGGTATTCAGATACCCAGGCCAGGCATGAGGGAGTCATCCCGGCCTCCTCCCTCCAATACTCTCAATATATTCAGTGGTCCCTCTCTCCACCATCTCTTACTCCCACCCACTCGCTCCCATCTTCACTCATAAGCAGGGTTTTATTATACCAAGGTGCAACACAATCCTATCGCCCACACCGTACACGTGTGCATGTGCACAACTGGCTGAAGACCTCTGCATGCTCCTCACCTCCCAGGACAGAGCCCCCACCACCACCAGCACAGGCCCAGTGCAGTACCCCTGGCCCCTCGGTCTGGTCCCTGCCCCAGGGTCTCCGCAGCCAGCACCCACATTGTGGCTGCACTGAGCTACAGCATTCTTCCCCAGCTGAGCCTGCCAGCGATCAGCCCATACTCCTACTGCTGCCTGGAAAGCCTGCCACTCCCGCACCCTGGGTCTCGACCCCCCTGAGTGATCAGCCCATACTCCTACCTGAAAAGCCTGCCACGCCTGCACCCTGGGTCTTGACCCCCCTGAGTGATCAGCCCATACTCCTACCTGGAAAGCCTGCCACGCCTGCACCCTGGGTCTTGACCCCCCTGAGTGATCAGCCCATACTCCTACCTGGAAAGCCAGCCATGCCTGCACCCTGGGTCTCAATCCCCCTGGCTTTCAGGATTCACCTCAAGCACCACTCCCTCCATGAAGACTCTGCTGCCGCCTGTTCCCTCCCCACTCTCTTTTTGGAAGAGCCAACCACTCCCTACTTTGTGGCCCTCTAGTTCCCACTCCTCTCCACTGGGTCACTGGCTGATGGCTCCGGCCTGACCTTCGGGCTGCCTGCCAGCTAAGGCTGGGTCCAACTGCTCTGTCCAGGCCCGTCCATACAAACAAGGCACAGGAGGTAGACTTCAGGAACATACGCTCCGTCAGATGGATGAATTACATCGCTTCCATACAAACTCAGCCACGCAGAGCCAACTACACTCGCACCCTGGGGAGTCGATCCCTTCCTACACTGCCTACAATCCTAAATCTTACTGGGCTTGGTAGGCTCCATCCCCAAAATCACCATCAACCCGGGACCTACAAAGGAGGGACCTGGGGCCGACAGGTGAAGTCTCTCAACCCAAGGAGCCTATCTAGAGTGGCATGACCAGCCCTAAAGTCCAGGCCCCGCCCTATCCCCATGCTAGCATGCAGTGCACATGGCTGTTCAGATGAGTCACAGAGCCACCACCTAACACAGCAGGCACCTGAGAGACGCGGGTGGAATGAGGAATACATTCGCACATATATATTCATACACGCTTTTCATTTTCAGTTGACAACTTTCTAGAGAGAACTGAATATTTAACATCAAAGACCAAACCCACTCAACAACACAGTGCCATTTAAGAATTTCTCATGTACCAAAGCTTAGCAAATGATGCGAATGCTATTTAACCGAGCTGCAAGTAGCGGCCAGAGGAGCCGTGTGGGGCCAGAGGGAGATGAAGACGCAGGGTGGCAACCCCTCAGCCAACAGTGCTGCACCACGAGTCACCAACGCACAGCCCCAGCCCCGCCAAGCCCCTAGGGCATGAAGGAAGCCCAGGGGATGGTGTGTGACTAGAAGACAGGCAGGCTGGGTCCCTGAAGGCAGGCACAGGGCACAGGTCCAGCTCAACAGTCCTTAGGTCCACTCACCAGCAAGCCTCTGAGGGGCCTCTGAGCCCCCAAAAGGGTCAGGAGCAGGGGGCAGAGGGGACAGGGGCCACACAAGAACAGGAGCAGCAGCAATAGAAGGAAAAAGGAATGACACAGAGGCAGTGACTCCATGGAAGCTGACCACACAGAGTTATGAAGAAATAGGGAAACTCTACCCAGCACCTCCTAACTAAGAAGGCCCAGGGTGCCTGAGGCCACTGACATCCCTCCACATGCGTACAGAGGACCGCAGCAGCCAGCAGCCACCGGACCCAGCTCTGTCGCCACACGGCGTCCTCTACAGCCCAGGGAACAGGCAGTGCAGCGCCCCAGGAGCACGCACCCTGGACAGAGGGAGTCAAGGCAGGCACCGCCCAGAGCAGGGGGCAGTCACACTGCAGGGCTGGGTGTGTGTGAGTTAGTGAGTGTGTGTGTGTGTGTTTGTATGTGTATAGGAAGAATTTAGGCAGTGGAGCACCCCCACCATTTAACAAGGCCCCTCACTTTCAGAGGGCTTGTCTCACACATGCACGCACACATACACACAAACACACACTCTCTCAAGGCTATATCTACTCATAACCATGAATGCAGTACTTTCCTCAGCAGCCTAAGTGCTGGATAAAACCAATTTGGCAAATAGGACATACCCAACTTCACCCAGGGAGGATGCCAAGGGGAGCCCAAGTCCTCTCGGCACAACAAGCTCCCGGGCTCTGTGGAACATGAAACAGGCTGCTGCAGGAGGAGAGATCTGAGCAGGCCGGAGCCCCTGACTCAGTTCCACTCAGAGCCTCCATGAGGCCGCGTCTCTGAGCTGTACCTGAGATAGACCGAGTTCTGCCTGAGCACAGCCTCGGAAGAGACATGGAATGCGCTATACACTACGGGGCAAATCAGTAGCACGAAACAGGCTCGGCAGGAGGTGGCTAAGCCTTCAGTTAGCAAACAAACAGTGCTGAAGCACCTGCCAAGTGAGTGCCCTTTCACAGGCAACCCAATGACCCAGCAATTACCTTCTTCCCCTCATCCAAGTCAGGACAGAGGGCGTCTGCCCACCCAGACTCCGGGACGCTCCGCACCAGCCTGGGTAGTAATGTACTTTAAAAGAGCACCCTTGTATTACTTTGAGGAAAAGTGGAGAATTCCAATTTCTTATTGACTGAAGAGAGCTAACAGTCAGTCCAAATTCTTCAGATTTAACTCGGCTTGATGTCCGCTGTCATCCAACTAACATGTAAATAAAGGACAGCCAGCTCAAGCACTGAACAAAAATGACCTTTAACGTGGCAAGCAGGCTGAAACAGTGAAAAGCGGGTGTCCCGTGGAGGCATGTGACACTGCACACAAAGCCTGGCTCTGCCGCTAAAGGCACATGCTTTTAGGGCACTGCTCCTGAGGCCCACCCCTTACAGAATCCCAGGCAGACCTGCGGACCCCACATGCCATCACCACCATAGCAAACCCCAGATGGGTGTGGCATTCAACCCCTTCCCCCCACTCCACTGCCACAAGCCTGACCACTATCACCTTGTGCCTGGTCCGCAGTGACAGTCTCCTGGCTGGTCTTCCTGCTAACACCCCCACGCTCCACATCCTGCTGAGCAGCAGAGGTTGCTGCTAAAAATGTCAGGTCACACCATCTGTCCCCCGTGGCTTCCCAAGACCCTGACAAGCCAATGCACTCCTGAGCATGGCTTCAGGTGTGTGCCCAGCCGCTCCCTGCTCTCTGGCCTCCTCGCCGGCAATGGGTGCTCTCTCACCAGGCCCAGCCACTCTGCGGCTGTCTCAGGGCCTTTGCACTGCTGCTCTTTCCACCTGGAATCCCCGTCTCCCAAACTTCCCATGGCTCCCACGATGTTCCACCCAAGTCTTAGTTCACATGCATCTCCTCAGAGACAAGCTCCTCTGCCACCTCCCTACACAAAGCAGCAGCTCCTCCACCGCACTGCGCCGGCTCTGGCCTGCAGCTCTCGCCCAGTTCAAGGTGGGTCCCTGGGAAGGGTTTCCTCCACCCACTTTATAGCAGTGCCCTCAGTCCCGCACGGCCGGCACAGAGGAGGACTGGGAAGCTCTTTGTGGCTGAATGGAGGCATGGATGGTGGAGGCGCGGATGGTGGAGGCGAGGATGGTGCAGCTGCTCCCTGGTGCCCTGCATGTGAGCCCTCCCCTCCCTCCCTTCTTCAGGTTTTGTGCCATTGGCAGGGCCTGGGCTCATTCTGGGGGTCTTCGTGGACAGATAATGAAGGCCATGGGTGCCTGCCTGGGTTTGTGATCAGCCTCTCCCATCTGTTTCCTCTACCAGGCAATGCTGCAGCCTGGCACTTCAAACGTCAACCAGTCAGGACCTCAGGGCCCCCACCTGTCTGAGTGGAAAAATGCACAGAGAGGAAGGGGCAGAAGTAACTCCACTGAAAGGGACATGGAAGATAGAAGTACTTGGTGAAGGGAGACTGTAGAGAGGTGACGGGAAGAGAGGGTGGTGAAAGCTGAGGAGGGAGGAGGAGAGGAGCCTTCTATGCAGAGAAAAGAGCATGTGTGCAGACACGGAGAAGAACACACGCACACACACGCAAAGAAGAGCACACACACGGAGAAGAGCGCACACATGTGGAGAAGAGCACACACACGGAGAAGAGCACACACAAAGAAGAGCACACACACGTGGAGAAGAGCACATGCACACAGAAGAGTACACACACACGAAGCGTGCACAGAGAAAAACCCGTGTACACAGAGAAGAGTGTAAGTGTACCAATCTACACACACAGAGAAAAGCTCATGTGCACAGAGAGTACATGCGCACACATGAAAAGCGCATGTGCACATATACACACGCAGGAAAGAGCCCATGTACACACACACACACACACAGAGGCACAAGTGCACATACACAAAAAAGAACACACACACACACACACAAACACAGCTCAGGGTCTATCTGGGACACACACATAGCCATGGGCCAGTGACACAGCTCAGGGTCTATCTGGGAAATACACGTGGCTGAGAAATGGAGGGAGCAGCCTTTCCTTAGTGACTTGCTCGTAGGTGGAGAGCTGTTTCTTTTCTCCCTGAAAAGCCTTCCTATTTCCAAGCCTTCCTATTCCAAGGATCTGGGATGGAGAGGCCCTGCCAGATGAAACCCACGGTGCACGCTCCTGCATCTGCCATCAGCGCAGTCTCTGCCACTAAGAGGAGGCCTGAGTGTCCTTCCTGCTCAGGGATGTGCTGCCTGCAAGCTGTGTCCAGGCCCACCATCCCCACTGTAGACAGCGGCGCCCAGGCAGCTCACCTATCCTAAATGCACACCAGCCTCGCCAATTAAATCACTGCCACAAACCACACAGAGCTGTGCAGCCCCTCCCCAACATTTATTCTGGGCAGGCTCTCCTTGCTCTCCATGTAATTACAAATCTAAATTCACCTTCTGGCTGCTTATCTCCCTCCAACGATAGCTATTAATTTAGAAAGTAAGAAAACATATATGATTTACATTTTTTTGGGTAGCAGCAGGGAAGAAAAGGTAAATAACTTGCTTGAATTTCCTGCAGCTGCCCTTTCTCCCATCACTGCTGTGCTGAGGGCAAACCAAGAACCAAGATGGCTCCATCCTTAACTAAGCCAAACGCAGGTCGCAGGTCCCAGGCGCCCCGCACGTGGCTGAGAGGCTAATGTGGGCCCCACCTGCCTGCAGTTGGCCCTAGCTCAACTCACCCCAGCTGCAGGACCTCCCACCACCCACCAGGAAACTGCAAAAGGGGCAGCCATCCCACCAACGCGGCAGACAGAAACCTACCTCTCAAAATGCTACCGCAGCTCAGCCTTGTCTAGACTCTGAGGAGGAAAATCCCCACCACCTACAACAATAGAAACAAGGTTCCATAAACAGAGAATGCCTGGGACACTGGAAGGTCAGGACCCCAGAAGGATGGAGAAGGACCACTGATTCCTGCCCGCCCACAGGTTGAAGAACAGCCTGCGGGAAACCAGCAAGGCAGCGGGAGGCTCGGCCCCTAGGTTCAGGTCATCCCTGGCCATGCCCCAGAGGCTCCCTTGGCTCCAACTTCTGGGACCACTGGCCCTCGAGTGTCCGCCTTGAGAGACCCACTCAGCTCAGTCCCCAGAGGCCCTGCCTGTCCCCCACCCGCCAACCGACTGCAGGCTCCTCTTCCGGCACCCACCCCGTGCCCTCCTTCCCAGGGCCGGCTGCAGGGCTGGAAGCTAAGGATGCTGGCCCAGGGGATGGCTACTCAGGACACCCTGCACAGACCCAAATCAATCTGCTGCTTTACCAACTTGCTCACGAAAGGCTCTGAGCAGAGGTGACAGTCACAGACCCCGAGCTCCTCTTCACGCCGGCAAGCTGTGAAGCCAACTCACAGGATGACTGTCTCCATCAGAAAGGACAGAGGCCTCCTCCAGACTCACAGGATGACTGTCTCCATCGGAAAGGACAGAGGCCTCCTCCAGGCCCGGGCTTCCCTTTCCTTTCGGCTGCTGTTTTCACTGACTCATTCCTTTTTATCTTTTGTCTTAAATCACTTCATATGAGTTATGCTGGTGTTTCGAAATGGCAAAAACTAGTTCTAATCCCAAAGTAATTTAGTATCATTTTAAAAACTCCTTCCCAAATCACCTGATTTGTACTGTGGTACCTAAGAGTCTCCACCGTCCCCCTCTGAAAGCTGCAGAGGCTTTAAAACATTTTCTCGCCCAGGCGTGGTGGCTCACGCCTGTAATCCCAGCACTTTGGGAGGCCGAGGCACGTGGATCACGAGGTCAGGAGATCGAGACCATCCCGGCTAACACGGTAAAACCCTGTCTCTACCAAAAATACAAAAAAAATTAGCCAGGCATGGTGGCAGGCGCCTGTAGTCCCAGCTACACAGGAGGCTGAGGCAGAAGAATGGCGAGAACCCGGGAGGTGGAGCTGGCAGTGAGCTGAGATTGCGCCACCGCACTCCAGCCTGGGTGACAGACCGAGACTCTGTCTCCAAAAAAAAAAAAAAAAAAAAAAAAAAACATTTTCTCGGCCGGGTGCAGTGGCTCACGCCTGTAATCCCAGCACTTTGGGAAGCCGAGGCAGGCAGATCACCTGAGGTCAGGAGTTCGAGACCAGCCTGACCAACATGGAGAAACCCCGTCTCTACTAAAAATACAAAATTAGCCGGGCGTGGTGGCGCATGCCTGTAGTCCCAGCTACTCGGGAGGCTGAGGCAGGAGAATGGCTTGAACCCGGGAGGCAGAGGTTGCTGTGAGCCGAGATCACGCCACTGTACTCCAGCCTGAGCAACAAGAGCGAAACTCCGTCTCAAAGAAAAAAAATTTTTTCTCATCCTGGTCACCAGCAGGCAAGCCAGGAAAGCGCTCGCGGCTGAGAGCACACTCGGATGGTATTGCCGAGGGTTACCCTGAAATTATCTTGCCGCGTGATTTTCACCATAATGAGCTCGCCACATAGCAGACATCACTGAAAGCCTGTTGTAAGAAAAAGAGGTCCCATCCCCAACACCAACGGACACATGCTGTGGGACTGTGAAGCCCTGCATCAAATAATCGTACCTTTTTTCTTTTTCTTTTTTTTTTTTCAAAAAACCGCACTGAGCCAGTTCTAAGCTTTTGCTCTCAGACTGGTAGGTAGGTAGATAGATAGATAGATAGATAGATAGATAGATAGATAGATACATAGATAGATACATAGATAGGTACATAGATAGATAGATTTTATTTAGATATGTATATATGTATACATACACATATATACATACATATATATGACAGATTGCATATCATTTTTTTCCAAATAAGCATTTTCAAAGTCTACAGGGTGACACTTAAAGGGGTCTGGGTAAAAATTAAGCATGCCACCTCCCTTGAAGGTGCGTCCACGGGCGGCGGGGCCCTTGGCAGCAGCCCAGCAAGCTCTGAGCAACTGATGCTTTCCCCGGTTTGCTGGGAGTTCCTACCACCCCTCAATCCCAACCACTACCCAGTGCCTCCACTGCTGCCTTAAACAGTCTCAGCCAGAAAAGAAGTCAGGTAAGAATCTCTTCAAGGAGATTCCTTTCCTCCCGCGTCCACTGGGGCTGTCTCACAGCAGCGGCCCAGCCGAGAGGAAATACGGTCCTGTGTGCTGCTTCTTACCCTGCTGGGGCAGGCACAGGGAAGACCTGGCTGCTGCAGAACATTGAGGGGGCCTCTCAGACTCTCCATGCCCCTGGACAGGGCCCGATTCCTCGCAACTCCCTCAGGACCTTGCTGGCCCCTCTAGACTCATGCTCAGAGCAGCGACCAGAGGCGAGAGCTAGGGTGGAAGTCCACTGAAGCGAAACAGGAAGAGCCGACAGGTCCCCAAATTCAAGCGGCAAAAGCCAGAGGTACTAAGCCAAGAATCTCAGAGAAGAGGCCTAGCCAGAGCAGCCACCAGGGCGGGGAGGGCACACAGGCTGCTTCGATGCCTGGTCCACAGCTTCCCCGAGCACAGCCGCCCCTGCAGGCCGAACCTCGCTCTGCTACCATCCTGTGGGTTCTCGAAGGGGGGCCCCTTCACCTGAAGCCTGGGATGCCTGTGCCGCTGCACTTCACCTCAGACCTCGGCCCTCAGCCCTCAGTCCCGGACGCCCACCAGGCTGAGGTCTGTGACCCCCTGCAGGGCGTGAGGCTGGGTTGCAGAGTCCCCTGAGGAAACAGATCCACAGAGACACCAGGTGCACCAGGGAGAGATCCGCGGCCCAACCGGGCCAGGAAATAGAAGAAATCACAGAGCAGGGAAGTGAGGCGGCCCCAGCAATTCAGCACGACCCTCCAGAGTGGAGTGCCCCATACGCTGCCCCTCCTCGGGCTGTCTTCTCCAATTCTTTCAGCCACCCTGGAATGCAGTCGGCAGGATACAAACTGGTTTCATTGACAACTGTATATGATCTCTCTGGGTTTCACGCACATCTGTCTTCATCCCTCACTTCAACTGTGCGCTGCTGAGGACAGAGACATCTGAGTCTTCGTGTCCCCACGTGCCCACCGGGTGTCTGTCTGCTGGTGTTCTTCGGGAATCACCACCATTACAACTTTGTGTGTCAAAAATGCAGGTGTGTTACTTGCAGTTATCGCAGGAAAGGTGAAAACAATGTGCCCACTTGAACGGGACTCTGAGTGGAGGCGAAGAGTCAGCCCAGTGGAAGGGCTGGCTTAGCGGACACAGCGGGGCTCTGTCCCAGGACAGCAACTCGCATTCCAGCAAGTGAGCTGTCACTTAAGTGGTGATATTATCTAGCAAAGGGTAATAAAGGAAGGACGCCCTAAGGATGTGGCTGTGTTTAAGGACAACACAGAATAATCTGAAATGCTTCAAACAAGAAGTACTCACTGGATATCATTAGCTACTAAAGTTCTAGTAACATTCTTGATGTTCACGTCTTTGTTAGAGAGTGGGAATTCATTAAAAGTAGTACAAACTTTAAACTCTTCCCAAAGTATCTTTTCTGCAAATCAGTTAATACTCAACAATAATAAAAATGGTTGCTACTACTGAGTACCACCAGGGCTGAAGAAATTTAAAAACCAGAGGCATTCCCAGCTTGCTTGCCAAACTTAGAAATCTGAACGCCAGAACATGCATGCTAATTCAGAAGGAAAAGGTTCTTCCTAAAAACCTCAACAGCACTCTCCCACAGAAGGCTCCCAGGAGGGGCTTGAGGTTCCCTACTAATGAGCTCAGTCTTCACCGTGTCCACCTAACAAACACCCTACATGCCTCCAAGGCAGGCCCGGAACACCAGCAGTTCAGTGCACATGAGGGAGCTCAGAGATTTTGCATAACTAAAAAGGAAATATATTGAAATTGAAAATGTTGCTGTACTCACGTTTACTTATAAACAATCTGATTTGAGAAATTTTAAAACATCATAATTCTATATGCATCAGCAATGTGACATCACAGTATATAAAGCACCATGGAGATGATTTCTGGGAGAGAAGCAAAATAGAGAATTCTACTGAGAAGACCTGTGGGATGTACAGCCCTCAAAATCCAGAAGCATCGTAGCCTCAGAAAGAACAAATTATTTACAACTCAAGCTTCTGCAACATGATTCAAGGAACATTCCCCCCATGTGAGTTATAACACTTGATGAATGAAACCAAAATCAAACTGTAGAAATCTAGAATAAGGGTTAAAAGGCAACCGTATATCACATAAAATCCACACTGAGTATACCAAAACTACTGACTATATGTTTACAACCTAATTAATGGGTAGAACTCTCTTGTGATGAGCAGTAATGCCACATTTGGTGTGTGAATTACTCAACATTCGCCTCATTCAAATACGTTAATTTACAGCCCACGTTTTGTGCCCACGTCAGGTGTCTTGACAGGTTAACAAAACACAGAGGTTTCATTATGTCCAAGGAACTAAGTACTGAAAATAAACAACACTTTCACACCAAGCATCACATCACTATTACCAGAGAACACAACGCAGCTGAGAGGATTCCACATCAGGGCGTAACTGAAGAATCAGTACAATGGTCAGAAAGCACTTTCCAAATTAAAGAGAAACCTGGCTTCCACGTCTGGCAGCATGGCACATTGCATGTTAGCATACTTAATCCTGCAGTGTGGCCTGGCACGTTAGATGCCAACAAACTTTTGAAATATGCACTTTTAAAAATCCATCATGACCAATCTGGATTTATTTCAGGAATATACAGTTGGCTCGGTACTAGAAAATCTAATAAAACTCACTACGTTAACACATCAAAGAAGCAAAAACATATCTCAGATGGGAGAAAAAAGGATTTGATAAGCCTCCACAACCATTTATGATTTTAAAACTAAGAGCAAGGCACCCTCTTTAACATAGTAAAGATTAAAATCACAAGTCAGTGGTGCAATGTTAAAAGACTTCCCTTTAAAATCAGCAGTGAGACCAGGATGTTTGCTTTCCCCACTAAGATTAGTACATGAAGGTTTAAAGAAAATTTATTTTGTAATGGGCAAAAATTAGAAAGAACTCCAGTGTCCGTCAACGGGTGCACAGACAGACACACTGTGGTATGGCCATACGGGAATACTACTCAGCAGGAAAAGGCAATGAACTGCTGATACTTGCAACAGCACGTGCAAACCTCAAAACCACTAAGTAAAAGAACACACAGACTAAGGTCTACAGTTTGTATGATTCCATTTATATGAAATTCTACAAAAGGGCAGAACTCTAGAGACAGAAAGATCAGCAGTTGTCAAGTGCAAGGGTGGGGAGAGGAGACTGACACAAAGGGACATGGGGAACCTCGCAGAGTGACGGAAATGTTCTGTATCACATATTAGGGGGCTGGTACATACCTATAAACACAGCTGTCAAGCCGGGCGCGGTTACTCACGCCTGTAATCCCAGCACCTTGGGAGGCCGAGGCAGGTGGATCTCCAGGTCAGGAGTTCAAGACCAGTCTGACCAAGATGGTGAAACCCCATCTCTATTAAAAATACAAAAATTAGCTGGACATGGTGGTGGACGCCTGTAATCCCAGCTACTCGGGAGTCTGAGGCAAGAGAATTGCTTGAACCCAGGAAGCAGAGGTTGCAGTGAGCCGAGACTGTGCCACTGCACTCCAGCAGCCTGGGCAACAGAGCGAGGCTCCATCTCAAAAAAAAAAAAAAAAAAAACCACAGCTGTCAAAACATCCAATTATAAACCTAAAATAGGTGAATTTTATTAGACCTTGATAAAGCTGACCACAGGGAGAGAAAGAGAAAGGGAAGGAGAAAAGGAGGAAGAGAAGGAAAGTAGAAACTGATCACAGTGGACCCGGTCATCACCTGTGGAATGGGTAAGCGAATGTTTCGATAGATGCAGGGGGTTGGAGGGATGCTTACAGCACAAATCCTTCTTCCTACTAGAAGCCCAAACTTTAGGAGAGCATACAACTAAAAAAATCAAAGTTACATTTTCCCTGATCCATACAGCTAAGTATACAACCATGTCACTTTGAATGACAGGCTAGTTACAGCCAGTAGGAAAGAAGCAGAAGTGCTATGAGCAGCTGCTGGGACACACCTTTAAAGTGGGGGTATGGCCTCCTCTATCCACGTCTTACGATCCCTGCTAGTGGAATGCAAATGTGATAAAGAGTGCTAGGCCAGCCACCTTGGACCATGAGGTCAAAGCCAAGCATATAGAGGAACAAACAATTTGCTGACAACGACCTCGTACTGGAGATAGTAATCGAGTTCTGGCCTGCAAAGGCACCATTATTAGGGATCTGCCATCACTTGCAGATGTATTCAAATCTCGCCTCTACACCTCTACAATGCCAGAAACCATAACTCAATGTTTTCTACTGGACAACACAAGACAAACTTTTTTTTTTTTTTTTTGAAACAAAGTATTGCTCTGTCACCCAGGCTGGAGTGCAGTGGCGCCACCTCGGCTGACTGCAGCCTCCACCTCCCGGGTTCAAGCAATTCTCCTGCCTCAGCCTCCCAAGTAGCTGGGACTACAGGTACACCCCACCACACCTGGCTAATATTTTTATTTTTCATAGAGACGAGGTTTCGCCATGTTGGCCAGGCTGGTCTTGAACTCCTGACCTCAGCTGATCTGCTTATCTTGGCCTCCCGAAGTGCTGGGATTACAGGTGTGAGCCACCACGCCCAGCCAAGACAAACATTTCAATACTTTCCTAATGCCCCTTGCTGCTCATCATTCAGTTTCCCCACACACACGAGGCTGTGCTCAGGTTACCCACTCTTCACACTCTTTCCAGCCTGCAGAAGCCTGGCTCTCCCAGAAGCTCATCTACCCTCCAAGTTGATCCACTCTGCCAAGACTTGCTGAACTGGAACCTGGAGAGGATCAGCACCCCCAGGGGGAGCACGTGGTACCTGAGCAAGACCTATTGCAGAGGGAGTGAAAGGAAACTGAATCTTGAAATCCCAAACTCATTGAGCCAAAGAGAAAAGTCAAGGTGGGACCTGGGCCATGCAAACTTGCCTTCCCCTTTTGGTTCCAAAATAAGATGGCTACACGATGAAGCTACATGCCTCCCCCATATTTTGCCCACAAGGAAATTCCTAGTGAGCTGCAAGATCTTTTAAGGTGTTTCTGTAAAAATTTCACCATGGCAGTGTAAATGGATAACTCATGTTCACAGGTGCACCCCAGCCCACCAGACACAAATGCATATCTGATTGTTCCCTGCCCCATTGTGTCTAGGTTATCTTATGTAACGTGCAGACTCCCTGCATTTTCCCTCTGCTCCATTTGTCTGTGTTGTTTTAGGTTAAAAAAAAATGCAGATTCACTGAGCCAGACAAAGGCATGAATGTTTTTCTCTGTCTCCCTCATATATGAAAATTGTGCACTTCTCAATATCCGGCCCTGTCCCCTTTAAATTTGGAGCCCTGAAAATCATCTTGAGAGAAAGACATAGACCTGTCTCCCAGGCGTGTGTCCTTAACTTTGGCAAATAAACCTCCTAAAAATGATTGAGCGTTGTCTCATCATTTTTCTCAATTGACAGGGGAGGCTTTCCAAACCAACAGCTCAAGGCCCACGGGGGTCAGAGACAAGAGGACCAATTGCCAATTGCTACCACTAGCAGTGACTCAGGGTCCACACTCTGAGACCAAGAGGCCTGAGAGGTCAGCTGTACAAAGAAGGCGGCAAGTGGTAGGAAAAAATAAATAAGAATAAACCAAAGGTCCTGTGGCAGGCTCTATTTCCCATTTTTAAAATCGTAAGTAAAAAGGAGGTTATAACAAATTATCTCATTTTCCAGGTATGATAGGCACAACTACTAAAAAGGACAATCAAAGAGAAGTGTCTCAAAATGACTACTTCTGTTGGATACTAATTTTCTCTTTTTGTAGTCTACAATCTATAAGTACTTTTGCTTTAACAATCCTGAGGTTTTTTTTTTTTTTAACAAGATTTACTGCACAGACAAGAAATGTCAAAGTTTAAAAGTGCCTTTACTGAATCAATCAACATGCAAAACAAAATATCTCAAATAATAAAAAAATTCAGCTTTAAAGAGATAACATTTACTATAACAAGAAAAGCATGTGATAACTAAGAATAAATCTAATAAAACATGTGAGGCAGGAGAATAGGGTCTGGAGGCAGGTAACCTAAGGCCAATTCACACTAGCTTCCTAGAACTAAATCAAAAAAAAAAAAAAAAAAAAACTTTCCACGCCCAGGTAACAAAAGGACCAGAGGCTACTCCCTTCACAATCCACCCCTTTTCTGCGTGGCAGATGAAAAACTGAAAGTACCTCTGATTGGTCCCCTCCAGCAACCTAGCAGCCTGGTCCCAGGCCAAGTCTTCATCTGCATAGGAATATAATTTTGTGACTTCAGCCTCTGATTGGTGACTTTCTGCAACCAATCAGACATTTGCATAGGGTGCTTCACTTCAGCCTCTCATTGGTTGCTTTCTGCAACCAATCAGACTGATTGCGCGCCACTACTTCATTTACATAGGGTGTACACTAAGTAACCGATGGGAAACCTCTAGAGGGTATTTAAACCCCAGAAAATCCAGTTACCAGGTCCTTGAACTGCTTGCTTAGGTCCACTCCCGACCTGTGGAGTGTGCTTTCGTTTTCAATAAATCTCTGCTTTTGTTGCTTCATTCTTTCCTTGCTTTGTTTGTGCATTTTGTCCAATTCTTTGTTCAAAGCACCAAGAACCTGGACACCCTCCACCGGTAACACATGTACAAGACGCTTCATGGGGGAAATTCAAAACCTTCACTGAAAAGCATTAAAAATGACTTTTAAAAGAGGAACTAGCACGTTCACGAAAATGAATATTTAAT